>NW_023998432.1:7371519-7525576 GCF_014805625.2 Glossina fuscipes
AAAAATTCCTGAACGGAATCTACGAAACCAAAATTGCACATAATTGGATGTTACAGTATCGGAACCATATACACCATTCACAATTTTAGCTGCCTGGCTTGCATTTTCGTCTTTGTCAAAGAAAAACTGTAAAATGTACCGAATTTTCTCTTTGTTCACTTTCATTTTTAACACGCTGTAACTCACAACTGAATGCACCAAACAAAAAACAGCAAAGGAATTTTTTTTACTGCGAAATGTCACCTTTCCAACGAACATAAATATGAAATTGTTTGATCGATACTTTACGAGAAGTCTATCAGTGCAGCCATCTACCGAAAAAATAATGGATTTCTTTTTCCCCAAACTAATACTTATTCGTCAATATATATCCCAATATCTTAATATAGGGCTTAGATGAATTTTCTTGTATATTATATGTTGACCTTACGTTTATTTTTATTTATTTTTCTTCTTTATACTACATTTTAAGTTATTTGTAGCTTACATTTGGCTAATCACTTTTTCTGCGTTGCCGCAATGAAATGGTTTTCATAAGAATACAAATGGCCATTGTAAATGGTGCCTTATATACCAACCATATGTGTTTGTTTATTTTTTTCATTTGGTTTCAAGAACTCATAACTGGTTTTCTTATCAATGCAAGTGATTTAGCACAACCAAAACTTTGCCAATTATTTATATTGCTGCAATAGTGCAGTGCAAGCTATGTGTTGGACTACGAGTACATATATACGAAACCATTATATTGTGACAGTTATGCACGTCCCAAATGTAGTCAAATAGAAAATTTACAAATTATAAAGGAATGTTCAGCGCTTTACTGTCGTTAGCACTTAGATGAAAACGCGATTGATTCCCACTGGTTATTTTTGGCCATTAATTGCAATGACAGAAAAAGATAATTAAGCTTTTATTACTATAAAAGATAACACTTTGAATATATGCAAACATTTAATTCATTCGAATTAGAGAATTTGTTAGTTAATTCTCAAACTGCTGTATGTTTTATATTTGACTTGATATACATTTTAATTGTTTCTTTTTGTCGGCACTAGAAAAAAAATAGTAACTTTCATCTTCGATGTTGATCTAATATTTCCTGCAAGTATTACTTACGATCAGCTGAGAAAGTAGCTTGAAAAGCTACGTATCAAATATGGGCCAGCTTGATAAAATATATTGTAATTATTACACATTGTTGTATGGTGTTGCAATTGAGTCAACTCAAAATTTTCCAGTCACACTTTGATCTACACGGCGTAAATCATAAATTACGTGCACGGATACAGGTAACTCCAGATAAGTCACTCTTAAAAAGCAACCAAAACAAGAAAATTCTAATTTTAATAATTCTTTTCGTTTACTGCGAAAAAAGGTTAGTAAACAACTAATTCGCATATCTAATTAAATTGCATAAAAAACCCAAACAAAACTTTTGCATAAAATAAATTACTTTTTCTTTTTTTTTATTAAAGTGGTGCTTTTGTCGCGCTCTATATTCTGTATAGAATTAAATTAACTCTACATAGAATTACTTCAATTTTGTACTGCTATGTAAATGGCGCCAGGCTCTAACATTGATGTTAAGCATTGCGCTGATAACAAAAGAAATAAACAAAAAACATATGTTTTTAGTTAAAGAAAAGCGAAAATTTATGACCTGAAAAAGCTCATGGAAAGAAAACTAGAACAAAGCAGAGAAAAGCTATAGATAAAAAAATCATTTACGTTAGTAACTTATTTAATGAAATCATTTTTTTTTCTTAAGAAAATCGGAATTTTCTTTATATTATTTTTGTGTCATTGTTGCTTTGAAATTAAAAACTTCAAAGCGCTGAATTTTTTTTTGTATGTTGAATGGAGATGGACTAAGCCGATAGATTTGTGGTTTATATGTCCAGATAATAAACTGTCGTAATTTTTGATAACAATTATGTACAAAACGTAAAAAAAAGAGCGGCCGTAATAACTGGAGCCAGCATGTTCAGTGTAATTGGGTGTGTGTGTGTACAGGTGTGCTTGTTGAGTTCTTGAAAGTCAAACAGTGCTGCAAACTTTGGCCGAAAACGAAAAGGAATGCTATGGTAATAGATGATTAGACGCAAAAAAAAAAGGAAAGAAGAGGAAAAAAAAACTTCTAAAAGAATAAATTAGCTTTTCTAATCACGCGAGTTAGTTCCCCAGGATGATGTAAATTTTTTGCTGCAAAGAGATCGAGGAGACAGCCATATAACTTGAAGAAGCTAAAGGAATGTGTAATCCCATCAAGCCTGTGACATCTGAAGATTAGATGCTCAGCAGACTCAACAACATTACAAAATTCACAAACATCACATGGTATAGCACGAATCATTTTAAATAAACTTTGTCATAAGTGTGACCACTCATTAGTCTATAAAGAATTTTGATATCCCAGGAAGTAAAAGAA
Organism: Glossina fuscipes; assembly: GCF_014805625.2. Classification (NCBI taxonomy): domain Eukaryota; kingdom Metazoa; phylum Arthropoda; class Insecta; order Diptera; family Glossinidae; genus Glossina; species Glossina fuscipes. The sequence continues at coordinate 7,373,951 of NW_023998432.1, forward strand.
GATACAGAAAAAGGGCTTGAATTGAAATGTGGGATTTAATTTATAGAAAAGGCGATTGGATTTAACGCGCGCGATCTCTTTAAATTCGTCGTTTAGCTGTTGCAGGATGTGGTTGCGAATTGCCCGAATTGCTTCATTGGGAGTGTATTTGATAGACAAAATTGTTCCATCAACACGAGCTCTCCCTGCATGAAAGTCGGCTTTTACATTTAAAAAAAAGAGAATTCTGTCAAGGTTAATCAAGTTGACACAGTCGTAGGCTTTGCTGATGTCCAGAGAAAGCATGACAACCATTTTCCCTGCTTTTTTAAAGCTAGCTATGAGAAAACGTAGTTTATTAACGCACATATTCGTAGATTTGCGTTTTTGATAGGTGTAAGAACGAGCTGGAATAATGTTCTCAGTTTTCAGAAAACCAGTTAGTCTCTCCTTAACCATGAGATTGATAGTCTTTATGAATACAGATATCAGTGAAATTGGTCTGAAGCTACTTAAATCATTTAAGTCTTTACCTGCCTTAGGAATGGGAACTGTTTTGATGCATCGCAAATCTGGGGGTATAAAGTTGATGGACCAGCAGTTGTTAATTGCATGCAAGAGAATGCTAAGGCTTCCTCCAGACAGTGCTCTGAGCATGTGATACTTGACTTCATCACAAACTGCAGCAGTAGCTCTCTTTCTGGAATGTAAAACATACATTAGCTCATGCAATGAAAAGGGGGTGTTGCTGAGACTACTAAAAGAAATTGAAGGTATTGTAATCGGATTGACACTTGGAATGTAACAGTTAAGCATATCCAAGTATTTTTTTATTATCATGGTCATTCCATAAAGCACAACCGCTTAATTTTCGACTAGGATGTCGATGACCATTGATATAATTCCAGAAAGAACGTGGGTTGCCGTTATCACATAAATCTTTAATCGCGATAGCTCTATGTGTCCTCTTCGTCTTTCTAACTGCAGACCTCCACTCTTTCTGCGTTTTCATTTATTCAATATAGTTGGCTGCATTGGCATATTTATTCATTTTTTTTCTTACAGCTTGGTATTTGGGGAAAAGTGTTGACAGGGAAGACTTCCATCAAGGTTTAGGTGAGAAGGAGTCAATGTCAGGAAAGTTGCTTCTAGCAGACCTGATCACAGACTGAAAGGCACTTCGAATTGGTGATAAATCAGAAGGAAGATCAACTTTAGACAGACGGTCCATAAGGAAATCGCATGAAATGAAATTTACTATTTTCTTAATGGAATTGTTACAACTGTGGAATAAAATGGGAGAATGCTGACTTTTGCCAATGGAAACGTTGGGCGTGTTCCAGCTGAAAGATAAAATGGTTGAATTCGAGAAAGCTAGATCCAAGACACTGCTCGCCGTGCGAACACTCCGGTTCCAGTGAAAGCTAGTATTGCCTTTATTCAAGACACTGGAATTGATAGCATTTACAAGGATTTTGCCTTTGTTGGTAGAGACTTAATCGCCATACAGGAAGTGTCTTGTATTGAAATCTCCAGCTAGAATCACATTTTGTTCACCGTCAAGAAAATCGCATAATCTTTGAATCTCATCACGAAAGGTTTGCACATCGAGACTGGGTGGAAAGTAGCACGAGGCTATGAAAAGATTCGGTTTCAGGTTGATGGTTTTGATGATGATGATGTCAACAGCAGAGTTATAGAAAATACGTTTGAAATTGACATCTTTCTTAACTAATATACTAACACCACCATCGCCATAATATCGGCATTCGGTGGCTGAGGCATAATTCGAAACTTTAACTTCGAAACAGTTTTCATCTTTCAGAAAAACTTCACTTAAGATACAAAAATCAATCTTGTTTGAGTTTAAGTAAAAATCTAGAAAAGATAGGTTACGTCGGACACTTTGAAAAAAAAATTGTAAAAAGGTTATCATGTTGAAATTTGAGAAAGAGCCCCAGCGGATTTCCTCGCAGTACTGGATGCTCGAACGGGGCAAGAAATAACACAGACAGACATTTTCTCTTCAAATTCTTTAATAAGATTGTGAGGGATCATCGGGCGGATACTTTCTTGAATCGTGAGAATTAATCTTCCAAGTTCTGAAGACCACAAATAGTTGTTTGAAATTTTCGGTCCAAGAAGGCTTGTTCCAGACGACTTGGGGGGTGTATTGGGAGAAGGCTTGGTGTGTAAACTGAGAGGAGATTTGGAAGGAACCGATTTCCTTTTGACGACAGCATTACATTTATCTTTAGTTAAAATTTTGTTGGCATTTTGATTATCATCCTTGGTCGAAATTGCAGACGTGTTCGCCAGTGGAGGGAAATTGTCGTCATAGGTGATGTCATCGAGACATTCGAAATAATTTGCGGAAAAATTCTCTTACCTCTTTATACGAGAGATTTTTAATTGCTATGATCCTGTTGATGTTTGATTCGAGTTCCCTGTTAGGGTAACATTTATTGAGAATGTTGTGCTCACCTGGATCACAGGACAAGCACTTCACCGTTTCACAGTTCACACACCTCGGAGACTTCCCACAGTTAAAACATCTGCTCCCTTTAGATTTGCAGAATTTTGAAACGTGACCGTATCTACCGCACGTAAAGCACTGCTTTAAAGTTGGTATAAAGTACTCAACCGGCAGAAAACAATAATTAAATTTTATTGGTTTAGGGAGGGCTCTCCCTTTGAAGCCAATTTTGATGCGGGTAGTGGCAATCCACTCATCTTTGTTGTTGGGATTTCTTCTTTGAAAACTGACAGCGGACTTAATCGGAATATCGGGTACGGCGTTTTTAATTATATCATCGGCACTGTATGTGCATGGAATGTTTCGAATGACTCCAAATCTCTCAGTGAAGGACCTCGGTATGTACGCCTATAAATTCTTTTTAGTAAATTCATTATTCATAACAAAATTGTTGGCATTGGCAGCAGAGCTGAAAAACAGTTTCGCTCTGACTCTGTTGAGAAATTCTTGTAAGACGTACATGTTGAAATCCTTCAAGTAATCATAAAAATAGAGATTTGAGTTAATATTGATGCGATTTCCTTCTGCACATGTTTCGACAAAAACGACGAAATTGCATTTCGAAAAGCATTCGTACAAATTGATCTCATGATTTGGGTTGGCCGTAGCACTCAAATCAGAGGGCTTGTCGATTGCCGCTTTACTAGGCATAATTGAAACATTTGCGTTATCCTCTCCATTGGAAGATTAAAGAAGGTTACTCCCACCCATCCTCAATCCCTTGGTGCGCCCAGCGGCATTCATATAAAAATCTTCAAAACAGTCTCTATTAGTAGTTATGAGATCAGACCTAGTCGCCATAGGGAGGCGGGCTGATGTTGTTTTGGTTGTTATCACGGGGAACAGCAAAAAAAAAAAAGAAAAAATTACAACGAAAAACCAAAAAAATTTAATATGTATATTGCTTTTTAATTTTGCTCTCACGAGAGATTCCTCTTGCTTCCCACCTTTTCTTCCTTTAAAATTGTTTTCTTTGGTTATTTTATTATTTTATTAAATCTCTTTTCCTTTTTTCAAATATTTAAATTCTTTTTCTTTTTTTTTTCACTAACACCGGTAAAACACAAAAATTATCTAGCTGCCGTTTGCAGCGATGACGTGTTGTATCAAGTGTGAATGAAATGCGAATGCGCTGAATATGTATGATGTTAACTAGGTTTTGTTTTCAGACGTTATTAATAATGTTGAGAAATATGTGCACATCAGGCGGAATAGTGCCTTTCCTTGTATTACGTCATCTGGCGGAAAAGGAATCTTGTAAGACGAAGAAGGGAAGCTTCGAATCGTGTTACGTTACCCGAAATTGTGTAAGTAATACTTGTCAAGTACGTAGATTAAAATACGCATATTGTAGCGATTTTTAGTTAAACCCTGCGTAAGGCACCTTTTTGCTGTTGTATCAAAAATAATACAAGAAATGGAAGGACAACTTTGCGCCAAATGGGTTTACTAAGGTATGAACAACACAAGGGGTTGAGTCTACAGGAGATTTGGTATCCATGGTGGTAAGTAACTTCTTGTCGTGCTTTTGATGTTCTTGAGAAGCGCTGTTGCACTTTCTCATTTTGGAGTTGAATAGTAATGGAATAAAAAATATAAAGAATAAATGTTCTTTTGTGAATATTAAAAAATTGGATTTTAAATTTGAAAACAGTAAACATTTTTTATAGGTAAATTCATATGTTAAGTCATAAATCTAAACGAAAATTGACTTAACTTAATCTTCAACCATTTGTAAGTAAGCAATTTTGCTTGGAATTTATTTTATTCCCAATTTACAGTTGTTTTGTTTTATAAACGCCGCTCTAAACAACCAATACTAACGCAATACCTATACAATTTTCTGGGACTTCATGGGGAATGGAACTTCAACTTTTCTGAAATCTTACGAGACTTTGTGGGAATTGACAGATAATAAGTTTTGTGTGTATACAATAAGATGAGACAAAATGTAAAAATGCAGAGGAAGAAGTGAAGATTGTTCAGTCTTTAAGCGGAATCATAGGGCTTGCGTTGCTCATTATGCGTGGATCACGAACTGTCAAAATAAAATTGATTGTGGGTACTTAAATGTTGTATAGATATGGTAATATTTTTGGTACCATTTTTCATTTTGTATATTTGTCTCAACACAAATACTATTTCTCATTTTCTTTACCTAATTCTTATTCTTTGTAACAACACGTCGCTTTTTTGCACATAGAAATACAAACTGAATTATAGCAATTTTTGGACCCAGGTTCCCAGAACGTACGACGATGGAGAAAATAAATATTAAGACAATAAGTATTTAAAAAATATGGTTTTGACGATGGGTTCTTCTAAGTAAAGGTGTTATTGGATAGTAGAAGTGTACATCAAGTAGGTGTGTTTTTTTTTTCAAAAAGTTTAACTTTGGTTAAAAAAGTGGTTTGATTGCCAAAAAACAGTCATTCAATTCGTAATTATCTTATGTAAAACATTTAAAATAAAAAATGGAACTTGATTTAAAATTCGATGTATTTTTTTTTCGAATTATTTTATGTAAAAGAGTTTCAGAAAAACAAAAAGTGAGCCAGAATTTAAAATATTGTCTATTTTTATTGTCTTCTAGAGAAAAATAGAATTTTGTAGGGACACGTCGGATTGACTTTTGTTGTGAAAAATTTCAAATTCAGTTTCTTGAACAAAAAAAGAGAATTGAAAAAAAAAATTATGGATAACAAAAGAAGAAGAAAACCGCGGTGCTTCGGAATTTTGTTTTGAAAAAACAATTTTTTCTCGGATGAGGAGGTTGTTTGCTGATTGATTAACAAAAAAGCTTTAAATTAGCTTCTCGAAAAAATTCTACGTACTGTTACTATTTAAAACATACCCCAAAAATTTTGAGTAGGAAAATTGAATATTGTTTTAGTTACGATACTTGTCGTTTTCATAAAACATATTTCAAGAAAAACGCATTTGGAATTTCATGTACAAATGTGTTTACATGTTCGAATCTATAAAAAATTAAATAATTTTTTAAATTATAAATTGCATAAAAGCCTACAGTGAAGCGCCTAATTCTAATAATTGAAATCTTTCTGAAGTTTTCTGTCGAGTCTCACATCTATAAGCTATCCAAATTTAAAAATTCTCTCAACTATTCATTACCTAAAAGTGCAAACTTACTCTTTGTGGTTGCAGAAACAATACATATACAAAAGCTAGTTAATTGGTGTCATCATAAAAGTGTGGTTGCTGACTTTTGAAAACTGCTGGTGATCAGACACAGAAAGGATCAAGGGATGGTTGAAAAGTTTTTTTTCGGTCTTGTCCAGTTAATCTCAAAGTTGTCCGTTTTGCCTTAGCAATTTTTTTTTTAATTTCTTGTAAGTTAGAGAGCATAGAACATAAAAACCGCCCGTCTCGGAGTTGAGTCTTGAGAATATAATTACGAATTAAAAAGATTTCAATACTTTTATATATTCCAGTTGCAAACAATGATTTCCAAATTCACATTAATCCTATTAATGCCACAGTTGATGGAACTAATTCTCAAACCAACGATTCTGATGAGGATTCTTCTTATGATGGTTAGGTTTTTTTTTAGCTTTTGATAATTTGATAAAAGGAAGTTTGTCTGACGTCGGCACTTCTTTTCTTTGAATATATCAAGAACATCAAATTTGGAAGGCTTACAACAGTTTAAAACTATAAACAGTGGCAACGGTAACCTCCTAATCAACAATCCACAAAATGCAAATAATTTTCTGAACGCCACTGATTTTAATACACAAATTTTAAAGGCGTATATTCCTCGGAACTTCACTGGAAAAATTGATATCATTCGTAAGATTCAAGCAAGTGTTAACGAAAATGACTTAACAAATAATGCCCAATCTGATATTTTAATTAAATCGGTAACGAGGTTACATCATCGAGATTGCAACGAAAGGAACACATTTATCACGACAAGCATTGCAAAAATTGGTTTGAAAGGAAATGTACTTCTTAAGTTAATAATTTTTAATTATTGCATACTTTATGTTTTATAGCTATTCTTAAACAATGCTTTAAATGTGGAAGATTCCAAATTCTGTAAATGTAAAGAGGCATCATGCCGATATGGTGGGAAATCTTCGGACTGTCGGCCTAACAATTGCTCTTTCATTAAATGTATTGTCTGTGGTTCGTCCTCACACAATATCCGTAATACGGATTGTTGGAAGCGTAAGCATGAGAAATAAATCAACAAGAACTATTAAGATAGTTCAAAGAAAATATGTTAATCCCTTTGAATACTTATAGACAAAATCTTTGAAGGGAAATATGTTATATATATGAACTCTTTTGAATACTTAAACACAATCGAATACGAGGAAAATTTTGGTCTCATTGAAAATTCTAACCCTTCACAAAATATAAGCAATGAGCATGTCGATGTAAACAAGATTCATACAAGGAAAAATGTTAGTCTGGTTGTGAGACGTAAATCTCAACTTCCGGGACCAATAAATCTCAACCGTCAAAATAATGTACAGGAAAAAGGAAAACTTTGTTAATTACCATAAAACTTCAGAGCTTGAAAAACTGCCTAACGATATCTTAAAAACTTTTATTACTATAGGTGAGTCAGATGCAAACACAAATTTGGTTGAATAAATGTCGGTGTTCAAATCTTCTTACGATTTGCTCCTACAGTCTGAGTAATCTTCACTGTTAAATCCTTCAAATCACAAAATATAATCTTTTCAATGTCATATACAGCGCTTCAGACGTAAAGCACACACTTCGTATTTTGTAACGTCTGCGAACGGACTTGGGGTAGGGTGTCGGTCGGTCCGTGTCAGCCAAAGACATTGCAGTAACGGCATCCCGTTGTGCAAACTCGCGTGATTTTGCGGTTCTTTAGTTTTTTGCAAGAGTAGCGGCTAGCCGCTATGTAACAATGCAAAAAAGAAAGAAGAAAGAAAAGAAAAAAAAGGAAAAAATCATGCGAGGGGATAGTTTTAAGTGGAGTTTTGTTCTGAGAGTTGAAGTGGAAACGTCAACGAATGCGCTTGCTTTTCGATTGTCTTTTGATTGTGTGGCTGAGTTCTGGTTGTTTTGTTCTTTTTTTAAATATGAGCTCAGACGGAAAGTTGACCATTAAAAAAAATATCAAAGAAAAGAAATTCCTAACGTGCGGAAACGATACATTTATAAAATTAGCAAAATTGTGATGTGTTAAATATATCGAATAATATCACTCCATAAACTCACATCCTTTAATTAAAATTTAAACGATAAATTTACCGAAATCCATTTTTCTAAACTTAACGCTACCAATAATAAGCTTACGAATTATTAAAACAAAAAAACGGAAGAAAGACCTCCCAATGGAAAACAAAAAAAAAAAAAAAAAAGAAGAATTAATAATCGAATTAATAAAAATGTTGGTACAAACAACGCTACAAAAGCAAAATAGTCTCTTATGTCCATTTTAATTTCGCAGCTTTTTAATTTGCGAAGAACTGAATATGCAAAAGTAGCTTAAACGAGCTAATTTACATTAAAATGTGCTGTATATATTGTTCGTGCTGAAAGAAAAAAAAAAACTATTATAAAATATCAGGGTTTTCGTACAAAGTGTCATAAAACAAAAAAGAAGTACGAAAATATTGTATGCTCTCAAAGTAACTTTCCTAAAAATTTTTGTTTGGAATATATATGATTTTTGTACAAAAATTATTTTTTTTTTTCTTATGTGAAGAAAAACTTTGAGTAGCATTGGACCGAACAAATTGTTTCTCAACGTGTATATTAGTGAAACTCCGTTTCTATTTTTCTCAATTTATTGAAATCCCTGTAAAGTCAATCAATAGAGTGAAAAACAAGAGAAGCAGGAACAATTGTGCAAGGAAAACGAAGTGAAGAGTTGAGTGTGTCGGTTGAATGTACCAAGCAAAGCGAATAGCATTCGTATATGAATATATAATTTTAAACATCATTGACGGAATGCGCACGAAAACAAAAAAAAAAAAAAATATAAAAATAAATAAAACAAAAAGATGTCTCTGTAAATAACATAAAATTATGGAAATCTAGCATAAAGAATATGTGAACTTCTTATTACGATAGTTTTTGCGAAATAATATATATGAGGATTAAATTGTTAAATATTACATATCTAAAAAGAAAGAGTATTATTATAAAGAGACATTAACATTAATATATGAGTCAAAATTGGCAGCCAACCTGCCTGTATCAGTTAAGTGAGAGAAATGTAAAAATGAGACGAGAAGTTTATTTGGATTATTTTGCTTTTTTTTTCTGAAAAAAAAGGTGATATTAAAGTGTGTGTGTTGTTCATTTTTTTACTTTGCCTGCATTGAGCAAATAATGCAATTATAATGAAAGAGAAGCAAAAAAAACGTTGGAGAAGTACTATTTAATGTGACGGAGGCTCCCCTTCTTTTCTCGATTTCAATGTAAAGCAAAGGAATCTTTTCATGGCCGGCAATTGCACATACGTACATATGAAGATTGATTCAAGAAAAGAACTTTACCAGCAAAAGTCAACTCTAGACATAAAATTTTTTACATGCATACGGGTAATTATCAAAAATAGATTCAAACATTGTATTTTATAAACAAGCCTAGAAGAAATCGAAAGCAACAAATATGTAAACAATTGAAAGCAATTGAACGAATAAGAAAAAAAACAATGGTAAGAAAAACTTAACCAATATCGGCACCGCAACAAAAAAAAACCGAAATAAAAATTTGAAAAATTTCATAACTTTGTTTTTTGCTTTTATGTGAAAGCCATTCAAAAGAAAAAGGGGAAATAAAAACGGTGAAGAACATTCAAAGGCTGGGAAGTGTGTCTTTCTTTTGGTGACATCAGAGAACTTCGTTTAGAAAATGGTAAACTTAAATTAAAGGTGGAAAAGAACCCTGTTGGATCCACTTGATTGATGAAAGTGGTGATTTTTGTACGCATAGCCTCAAGACAAAAATTAACTGCATGTGGCTTGCCATTGGGGCTGTTTGAAAATTTATAATTTTGCCACGGGATAACCACGAATAAAATTGTGTTCTCAAGTTTCATCATCCTCTTCATCATCAGATATACGCCAGATCTTATCAACAGCGAACACCAGATATTAACAGCGATCAGCACAGAAGCCCTCAGCACTACAGAAGGCAGCACGACGTTATTTGGAAAAGACAACGTATGTTAGTCAGGTATTTACCTTTCCTTTTTTTTGTGTCCCGAGTTCCCTATGAGCCACAATGAGCGGCTAGGGCCGAACATGCTACGGCGGTAGCAGGACTGCGATGTAGGAGGGAGGGGAGGTTGCACGCGTGGGGGAACCGTAGGGGGACATAGGACGGATACAGACGGACTCACCCTAGACCGGCGAACGACAGGCTACCGACATAAAACATTTTCTCTTTTTGTTTGGTTTTTTTTTTTCTTTCTTTGTCATGCGGCTCAGAAAGCTAAGCCCCATCAATTAAATCGTTCTACCGGCCAGCGCAGCTAGGCCTATAACAATTTTTTTCTAAATTCAAAAGCGATAAGTTTCTACATACTTAGTGAAATGTTTTTGTGTGATGAAAATGTATCAGCGCTGAAAATCGCTAACTACAATCGGTCGCTAAACGCCGCCACAATGGTTATGGTGGTGCCGCCATTCTCATCATAAAAAGTATCAATTTCATACAAATTGTATACAAATTGTTAGCTGATGTAGTTATTATTACAACAGCCACTCTCAAGCCCAATACTGTGATAATGTCTATATACTTTCCACCTAATATTCCAATTCAATATTTTAAAGATGAATTAAAAGGACTTCATATTTTCTTGGATGCTTTTCGTAATGTTGTTCTAGCTGGTGATTTTAACACAAGACACCAGTTTTAGTGACTCGTTTTTGAGCAGCAGTTTTCACACGCTCCTTGTGGTCCGCTTATTCGAAGTTTGATGAATCAGACTTGGTCAAGTTGTACACAAAAATGATGGAAGAAAAATTTCGATGCTCTTTCTTGAGTAAATTTGTTAAATCTCCTATTGAGTTTCATTTGAGATTATGGATATTAAACTTTTTTCTTTCGCAGGGACTCCTGCCAGGCAGCTGTCTTAGTCCTGTTCTTTTCAACCTATATACGGCCAAGTTGCATTGACTTCAGAATAGCAAAACATATCCAATATTGCAATATGCTGATGATTTCCTGATTGATTTCTATTGGTAAATCTTTGAAAGAAGCACTTGAAAATCTTGCTACTACCTTAACTTTAGCTTCAACTCGAAAAAAATGAATGCAATGTATTTTACAAGAAGTTCCTGGAAGATTGTACACATTTCGATCAATGGTGCACGATTTAATCCAAAGTCCCATTAAGTTCCCAGATATGGACATTGCAGTACAGTACAAGAACACTTCTCTGAAATTCTTAATGATTGTCAGTTTCGGTGTAACGTCGTCAATATGATTACTTGTCATCATACATGGCAGCATCCACACTTTACACGTCATTTATCGGTTTAAAAATATAATTTTCGCTCTTCACCACTTATAACTTTCCTAGCTATATATTCAAACAATACAGCCATTTCAAAACAAATTGGTTCTCTCCCCCTCCGCACCAGTTACCACCCTTAGAGTCGTTTCTGACGAATTACCTGTCTATGAGAGGGCTTTACATCTGACAGCTAAAGAAATTCTCACATCGTCAACAAACCGTCTTTTTTTCAGATGGTAGTCTCCTGGGCAGGTGACGTTTCCAGCAGCAGCATAAGTTGTTATTTAAAATTTCATCGTATTTTCGGTAAAGCCTGGAGCTCTGTGCAAAGTGTATATACATTCATGTTGTTCAGTTGGGTTTCCGGGGTACGTATTGCGAAAGATTTTGTTTATACCAAAACAACGATTTCACAGTTTATGCTACTGATCGCTCGGTTGGTCAAAGAATATCAAGTTTCGCGGTGATTGAGTGCCGTTTAGAAGTACTTGGAAAAGTCAAAACTCTCAAAGAGCTTCCTTCAACGTTCATTAATCTTCTAGCCATCAGATAGGCTGTTCATCTTGCCATATTAAATGATATCAAAAGATTTGTGATTTTTTCTGACAGCTAATCGACCCTGATCCTGATTCTAAAAAAAATATCCTTTCAATATGTATGTATTGAAGATCCATAATATTCATGATATTGATGAATGTCACCTGGTCTGGATTCCAAGTCATTGTGACTTTCGTTTAAGTGAATACCTGGATAGTTATGCTCGTGAAGTTCAGCTAGATGAAGAAGCTCTGTCAATCAAACACGGCTTCTGTCTAATTCGTAATAATATCATGCAGGACTGGATAGACAAGTAACGCGATATAGCTAGATTTAAGGAAAATTCTATAAAGTTCATTGTTTTATGGCGGTTTTACCGCTCTCTGATGCCAAGTTTAAGATTAAGGTATTCATTAGACTCATATGAAATCATACATATGACAAAGTCAACCTAAATCTTATATATGTAATGTGTGACACACAAAAGGGCAGTAAATCCGACAACACAAGATATTCATTTGGAATTTTTGGTATCTGTAATAACCTACATGAAATCTTCCGTGCTCGCAATATAATTCATCTTAACCACTAACTGCCTTTATTGAAACTGCTGACTTCTCTTTTTAGGTATGATCATTATATTTCAATTTTTTGTCTTCTCTAATCGTATTTTTAACCGTTTTCATAACTTCGTAAATCCATAACTCCTACACAGGCGTAGCTTGATATCAATCTTCGGGACTAAACTCCAGAATAGACAGTACTGAATTGACTATTACAACTTTTAATTATTATGTGATCGGTATCATCTTTTTGCCCCATTATCATCATTTTCGTCTTTATTACCCTGATAAAAACTCATAACATTATTGAGTATACAGGCCTTTCATTTACAGCCCATTTTCCCCTTTTTATAGAAAAAAAGAAACATTAAGGTAAAACCAGATTACGTTTTTGATTGATTAATGAAATAAAAAATAAAGAAAAATAACAAAGAAGTAGCATGGTAGAATCTACTGACGCAATAAAACAAAGCAAAAGAATGACTTAAATGTTTTGATTTAGCAAATATATTTAAAAATGGAAATAAATAACCTTTATTGCTTGTTTTTATTCCTTATAAAATGTTATACAATACAAATTAAAATTTTAAATCGAATAACATAAAAAGAATTTATTTAGTACAAAATGAACATACATTTATATAATTAAAATGCATTGTCTTTATGACTTCTTACGTGTGTTTTTCATTTTTTTTTTATTTTTGTCTTTTATGTAAAATCATTTGACTTGCCAATTCCAATAAAGCGTCATGAAGAACCGGCAAAGGTGAAGTTCATCATTGTGCTTAAGCGCATAAGGGCCGAACGTAGTCATTATTTTGTTACCAAGCTCTGTAGTTTTATATTTTATATTTCGGTAAAAGTCACACAATATTGTCAAAACAATTTATGAAGAAATATTTTCCGGATGACAAATTTGTGAAAAGCGTCGGATTAATTTTTGTTGTGAAAAATTTCAATTTCAATTTCTTGAACAAGAAAAAGAATATGTAAAAAATAATCTTTGAATCCATCGACAAATTTACTGGATAACAGAAGAAGAGGAAGAAAATTACGCGGTCCTTTAGAATTTTGTTTTGAAAAATCAACTTTTTTTTCGGATCAGGAAGAAGTACGCTTATTTGCTGACTGATGATTACTTTAAATATTGTATTGAATTTTGTTGAAAAACCCTATGAAAGTGTGCAAAACTGAGGCCTTAATAGCATATCGATAATTTATACTTAAATTCAGCACGCAATCATTTCAAAAGGGAAAACGAAAACAAAACAAGTAACTGTTTGTACAACGTAGATGATACAAAAAATGCACTATATCCAAAATAAAAAAAAGATACGTACTGAAATATCTAAAAAAGGGAAGCAACGCAATTTGGGGGTATCCCACTTACAGATGTTACATCCCACTGCGGAGCTCATCAACTTCATTTCATAATTTGACTATTTATCATCTCAAAATCTATAAAACCCAATCTGCGAAATGTGGTTTAGCGACAAACCCGCATCATCTCTCACAAAAGTGGGGACAGAGCTTATGACTCCACCGCAAGTGAGTATGGTGTAGTTATCCAGTCCAGAAGAAACGCTTTGCCGATAATCAAACTTAGCCGAAATTTATATCATGAGAGATTTTTTTTCGTCTCTAACAAAAAATTAAATTGATCACCGCAGCTGCCACTACGGCACGTTCTATTGCCGCCAATGTTTCACTTAACAACGTTTATAACGTGTACATCCTGTCCGAATTCTGTAAAATCCGTAGAGTTGCTCTCATCCGCTCAGTTGTTGACGAACTTGAAATTTACTCATCTGTCTATTTCAACAGCCTACTTAAAATTGGACCCCTACTTGACTTCTGCGGTTCTATAAATGCGACCAAATCTCGAACTCGTGTGTACCTTTAGACACAGTCCTTATAAGTTTTTCTCGGAATGTTTTACCTTCCCACATCTCTTTGGAGGCCATTAAGTTCCCATAAAGCATAAGTTGAGCCGATATTGCAATGCCATAAATGTTGGCGTTCTGGCCATACTCATAAGGTGTGCTCACGCCCATAGCCACTCTGCTCTTCCTGTGGTAGAAGCCAGAATTGCTCCACAAATTGTCCTCAAAATGGTAGAAAAATGCCTTAATTGCAAGCGTGATCACCGTTCTAATTCCAAAACTTAACCACCATACAAGAAAGTTGCCAAATCGAAAAAAGGCGTAGCCGATCATAGTAAACCATCAACAAAATTTACACTTTTTCCCAGATTACTTACGCACATCCAAATAATCCAAAAATTCCATAATATCAAGCCGTCCTCTAAATCAGATTCTGTTATTAACTCCACCATACGCTTATCTCCCGACCTTCACAAAAGGCTTCTTAACCAACAACTCTCTTCGGGTTCGTACCCCTATTCTCTCTCAATCAATATTAAAAATAGCTCAGCTTATTTGCACTAGCATCCATAATAAATTAAAACAGCTTCAACAATAGCTTCATTGTAATGACATCTCTGTGAGTTATTTTTCTGAAACTTTTCTTCATGATTCTTTTTCTATTGAAAACTATAACGTGGTTACATTTGAACGTATCTCCAAATCGTTTTATGGTGGTGGTGTGGCGATTCTTATATCTAATAAGTTTTCATTCTCTTACTCTTCTACTTCTAATTTTGCAAATTGTGCACCTATTGAAGCTTGTAACTGCACCATTCACACTTTCTTTGGGGAACCATTGATCATTAGTTGTTATATTCCACCTAATCGTAATGTCTTTGATTCTGCAATCAAGATCCGACAAATCTGCATTAATATGTAGTGATTTTAATACTCACAGTGTTTGTTGAGGCAGTCGCTTCTTCAATTCAGAAAGCGGACAAATTCTAGATTCTGGTTCCGTCTCTTCTTGCGTAGCTCTCTTGATCTGTACACCTATTCTAAGTTCTCTGAGTACCTGGAAGACCTTTAATGACGCCTTAAGTAGCTATCACTCTGTAATCGAAATTGGTTTTAATTTGCATCCTACGACCCGCTGCCACCCACATCCCAAGTTCCAAAGTATATCAAACCTTCTTTAGTTAACAATACTGTCCGTAACATTTTAAAAACCATCCAAGCCAATCATTGTTCGGGTTATTTCTGTGATAGATTCTCAAAGTCTTTTACTGATGCTCTGAAAGGAAAGTGTTCTAAAAAATCGTACTCACCAATCCTTGGTGGAATATCGCGTGCAATCGGGGTACAAACTTAAAATCGTTGCAAGTAAACGCAAAGGGTTTCCTTATAGAGTATATTTCAAACTTTTGGCCGATATTAAAAAGAAATATACTTATACTCTCTGATTGGAAAAACGTAATGCTTGGAAACAATTTTGTAAAAATGTCAATAGTGGCAGACGGTGAGAGTTTGCAAAGGTATCACTTCCTCTCATTATTCCATTCCTTTCCAACTGTTTAACGAATTCTTGTGACAAGCTTGCTGGAACTCTTGGTCCTATAAGCCTGGTGTCAAACAGTCAATCTGTCTTATTCGCTTTACAACCATTTGCTTCAGGTAAAACCATTTGCTTCAGGTAAAACTCACCTCAAATCTAATACATTTTGTTTTCACTTTCACTGGGTCACAGTCACATGAGCATTCTTGCCAACAACACTACAGGTAAAATTGCTTCTTCCAGACCATTGAAGTTTAATGACAATCGACAAAAAGCATTCAGTTTTTTTCCTAGCAGCTTACGGTTGTCATTTATACTCTTTATTTCCACAAATAAATAACATCAATTTCGGATTCAGACGTGACATTATTTGTCTTATTAACAGCTTGATAGTTAATGTAATGATCATCTATGCAAAATTAACGTAGTAAACAACCCAACAAGTGGAGTCTTGCAATCTCCTGATCATATCCTTTGCGTCTGTCCGAATTTTACCACTTCTATACGCCACTCTACATTTCGTAAATTGAGTATATGTGATCTTCGTGACCATAGCATGCTAAATACTTTCGTTCTTGCAGTTTAACAGCTTACGTCGTAACCTTTTTTATACTTTCTTGCTCTCACACCCACCAATTCTTTCATATAACTTTTTATACTCATACACCACATTACATCCTACAGTTAGGAATTTACTCCTCATTCTTCTGTTCCGTCTTACGTGGCGGATGAGTAATATGCATATTTTATTAAAAATTATAAAAAAATAACGTGGCAGAAGTATAACTCGCAAAATTAAAAACAAAAAAACTAATCAAATAATCACTAAAATAAACAAATAATAATATTATATTCTAAATCTAACCCCAATTTTACTAAGAACCAAACAGAGAACTCTATGTTCCCATCAGGCCTTTTGTACATATCCAAGCCCATTTTCAGTTGTTAGTTTGCTAAATAACAGGAAAAGAAAATCTAAAAGAATAGCTTTTTGAAACTTGAAAATAAATTAAAATAAAAAAAGATTCCCAAATAGCGAACATTTTTAGTGATTTATAAGGTTTCACAAGCTCCAACAAGAAATCTATTTATCGAGGAAAAAGTAAACGACAATAAAACAAAGAAAGAAAAATTTTGCTTCATATTGCACTGCTTATAAAAGTACTTGTCGGTTGGCAGAGCTTATTCCTACCCTGAGAGCGGAGGTAAAATACCTTCAAATTTTTATTGTATCCTTTGGTGTGGATTTAAATGAACGATATGCAAAATTGAATTCATGGACATATTTTTCAGTTGCGAATTTAGTAATTACGTTTGCTATATAATTTTTGTGCAATTCGTAACCAACGAAAGCCGACGTAAGTCGTTATTATATTATTCCAATTGATTTTTTTGTATCCTCTGTTTATTATTAATTTACTTTTACTTAACATAAAGAAATTAATTATTTATTAAATAGTAATTCATTATTAATTAATGGTTAATTTAATTTGCAGTACCCATTTAATTCTTTTAACTGATTTTTTTATTATAATAAGTTCTCTTTTCTTTTGTTAATTAATTACGATGTATTTCGAATAAATTTGTTTCCTTTGATCTTTACTGGTGAAGTGAGATAAATTTTTCCCGTACACTTACACATGCAAAGCCAGAAACATTATAAAAATTCTATAGGGTACATTTTTTTAGTATTGACTCACAATGTTCGGCAAGCTAGTCTGAATATCTATATGAGCTCTTAAAGTATGCTTCAAATACTTGGGATATTATTAGTGGTTCTGAGGTTAGACTAACGAGTAATGATGGCTGTACACAAAAAGATTATGATTTGAGATATGACAAGGCAAAAACAGTTCTTTGTTGTTTCTTTGTTGAAATATTCAGAAATATTTTAAATTGCAACATTCCCAAAAAGGTTTATGACAAATTATGTGCCTTATATTACCAGCTAAAGGAATCAGAGTTACAGTTTTTGATCCAGAAGTTCCTTAACTTTCATGCGTTTCTAGCGTTTCATGCATTGTGAAAAATTTTTTGGCAGACGTCAAATCCATTTTAACTCAAATAAAAGGACTAAGTCAGGATATAAGTGACACGATTGAGATTTCGAGTCTTCCTGCAGAGTACAAACTAAGAAAACACAGTAGCGTAGTGAAAAGAAATTAAAAAAACCCAACTAGTCGACTACATAAATAAGAAACAAAATTAAAAGAAATTCTTAAATTGGTGGCGATGGCGCTTTTCGATTAAATCTACAATGTTATAAACGCAAAGATAGTCATAACAGAAAGAATTGTCCAGAAATGAAAAATGTTAAGTTTTTTATTTGTAAAAATTATGTCCATATCATATTTATTCATGGTCATACCATATGAATATTGCAAAAATGAATTCAAAAAATAAATTCAATAGAAAACAAAAAAGTAATAACAATGGTGGTCGAAGGAAAAGGCGAAAGAGTTGACGTTCATTGTGTTGATTTTAAGCCATCTGGTTTGAATTGCGAAGTTGAAAAATGAGTGTTATAGGGCCAACGTTGATCTATCGTATAAATTTATTTCCGATGCAATGTTATCAAACTGTATCGTAAATGAACACTGTAAGTCAATTGGAACTTCAAGACAACAAATTCAAGACAGTATGATAAAATTGCAATGTATGCAATCTGATGGTGAAGTAACGATTATATTCACGAAATTACTACCCCAGGACTCTTTAAAAATTTGCATTAAATTGTAAAAATCATAATCATAAGATTAGGAGTAGTGTTGATATATGATGGTCTTATTGGCAACACTTTTCAACCCAAATGTGATTTCGTATATTACTTACCTCCTTCTGTTTTCTTAGTACCAACCCGTTGCGTTTTTGCTAACATAAACAAAAACCAATTTATTCCATATGTTGCGTTGTGTATGAAAAGAAATTATTAGAAAACAGAAAAGGAAACGCAGAAATTTTAAATATCTGCTTTCTTTGGCAGACAAAACAGTGATGTATGCACGAAAACAAAATAAAATCATATATTTTTCAAGTACATTATGATTGTTAAAGAGTATGAGGTAACGTATTTTTCATTGCAGTTTTTACATTGAGGAAGCTAACGATTGTATTATTTTTT
This sequence comes from Glossina fuscipes, assembly GCF_014805625.2. Taxonomy (NCBI): domain Eukaryota; kingdom Metazoa; phylum Arthropoda; class Insecta; order Diptera; family Glossinidae; genus Glossina; species Glossina fuscipes. Next base: position 7,392,583 of record NW_023998432.1, read on the forward strand.
AAAACAATAGATTGGCGCCTTTTTGCGTTGGTATGCGTTTGCTTACTTTGATTGGTTATCTATGTTCCGGTGGCCACATTTAAAATTTGTGACCGGAAAACATTGAATCTAATGATGATTATCATTAAAACGAGCATTTAATCTAATACTCAGAAAAGATTTAAAATACAAGATTGTTGACAATCTTTTGTGCTATCTTCGTATTAAACAGTCTTTTATGTTCCAGCCGAAAACGAAGAATTGCTTAGGTTGCTGTAAATAAATAACAAAATAAATACATTTATTGAAACTTCTTTCAATAAAACTAAATCTCCTTTCATTAAAAGATGTTCTAGAGAGTTTGATGGTCCATATATTGCGAATAGCTAGTATAAGGTGTCCGCGGAGTCCTTGTCTATCTCCCAATAACCCTCTGTGGCAAAGTTCGATCCTCTTCCATCAAGTAGTATAAAATGATGTGTCGATGCATTCTACCTACTATTTATACGTCGATTAATACAAAATGAAAATTTATTACCATTTAACAATGTATTACTTAGCTTTCACGGATTCAGACTTTCTTCGGTTTGTTAAGATTAAATGAACTAAGCCAATATGGAATATGGCTTGTACCATTTAAAAAACTGCAAAAATTTTCAAGAAAAATATTAACTATTTTTCCAATCTGTGTTTCTGTGACTAATTCAAACTTTTTTTTTGTTTAGAGGTTCAGTTGAAGTGGACTAAAGCAATAAGAAGTTTGGATTATATATCCAGATAATAAAATGAAATACATGTGAATGTGAATGTTACTAAGGTACCAAAAAGACCGCGGCCATGATATGTTAAAATCAATATGTTAAGGGTAATTGTAGATTGATTAGTTGTATTTAGTGATGTAGAAATACTGTTGAAAAGTTTATCTGAAAATATAATGTTTTGGAGAAAATTTTGATTGAACGTAAAAATAAGGAAAAATTGTGCCATCAAAATGAACTATTTTTGCATGAAAATCAGCTTTTAATTTAAAAACAACTGCAGTGGCCAGGTATCCAAACAAGGTAAATGTCATTAACTTGAAATTCATATACAGAATTTTTTTGCAGCTAGCTTTACAGCATGTCTGATGGCAAGCAATTCAATAAAAGTCGAGAAGAGCTCCTCCATGACTTTGGCTTTTTATACTGTTTTACATAGACGCTTCACTACTGGGGAGCTGAATACATTATGCGACCGAACTGTCGGGACAGAAGGAAGGAAAAAGTTTTGAAACAAGAGATTTTCTTTTGACGGTAGTATTATATTTTTTTGGCTAATATTTTTTTTAGTCTTCATTATTATTCTTAATGTAAACCATAGACGAATTCATCAAAGAAAGGGAATTTTTATCATGCGATTTATGGTCGAGACATCGAAATAATTGGAGGAATACTTCTCTCTCGCTATAAGCGTGATTCTTAAGAACCATTGTCTTATTGAGCGCTAGTTCCCGCTCTCTGTTCGGACAAATTTTGTTTGGCGTACTATGTTCATTCGAACCACAAGCTATACATTTGATCACTAAACTCTGGTCAGTACATTTAGGCGCTTTGCCACACTGAAGGCCTTACAAAACTTTGAAGCCTGACTACATCTACCACACTTAACACATTGTTTTAAGGTGGGAATAAAATAATCCACCGTAATGAAACTTAATGAATTTAGAGAAGCATTTTCACTTAAAATTGATTTTCGTACTGGTAGTAGGGTTGATATCGTTCTTATCATTTGGATTTCTTCTTTGCAAGCTAATAGCAGACTTTATTGGAATGCCGGAAACGGTTCGATAATAAAACGAGTGGGTTCAGTTGCGGTGCAATTCAATCTAAGTGATAAATGTGTGTGAATAAATTTTTTTTTTGTATTTCTCTAAACCCTATACAATAGATCAAAGGGAGAGAGTGAGAACGAATTTGTGCAAAAAGTCAAAAATTGAAACTAACAAATAAATAGAAGAATTTAGTTCATTAAAAATCATCATTAAAACTCACTACTAAGTGAAGATAAATTATGAGATAATTGTTTTGTTAAAACCTACCTATCCGTTAAGATATTTTGTTAAGAGTAAACGTAAATAAAATTTGAAATTAGGAATGAAAACTTACGTCTAACTAAACAAAAGAGGAAACATGCTATTAAAACTAAAATAACTAAAATTAAACTCCGAGTAGAAGCCTTAAAAATCTCAATTAAATTACATGCCGTGGCCTGTTACAAAAGAGAACATATTGTTAAAAATTATGTAGATTAAAATTTAAATCTAATAAATGTGTGATGATTAAACTGTACATTTTTATAAAGAAATCTAAGAAAACTTCATTTGGAATTGAAATGTTGTAGGATCAAAGTCGATATATCTACGAGGTAAGATGCGACTATTAGGTGCCTTTCATATCCTCAATGGTTTTGTCGGCATCAAAAACTATAGATGAAGCAGTTCATGTGAATAAGATAAGTGGTATTTTGACGTAATTTCGTTATATAATTTTGGGTTCATCTATATAGATGTACGCATATAAATAAGTGTTTTGTCAATTTTCAATATAAACTTTTGATCGGCAAGTGAGTGCAATAGTTTTATGACGGTAGTAGAATGAGATTATGGTAATTGGACGATAGGTGGTAAGATAATGATATAAAGGGCGAACAGATATGCCCATAAACTAACTCAAAACGAGTGCTGATCTAGAAACAGAAGGACGGAAATTGATGACGAATAAACGGATAGACGTAAAACACAATAGCTCAAATGTGTTAAATCGGTACTTATTAAACAACCGGTAAGTTGAACAAAATGAAAAAAAGTCAACGCCAACAATCAACATATTACAAAAATTGGTTATATTGGTCAACAGCTCTAGTACATTTGTTTAACAAAAAAAAAAAAAAAATTTAAAATAGTTTATTTTAAATTTAAAAGTTATTTATCTAATCTATATAATTGTACTAATTCATATCTTATTTTATTACATGCTTTGAAATTTTGGTTTATATGCTGCATTATTTCCAATTTAAAAATGATTTATCGAATTGTTTTATTAAAGTGTGTTATATTAAAATCAAATGTCCAGCAGCTACGCTGCTTTCCGAAAACTCGTCGGTAAGAAGTGGTAGATTCTCAATCAATTCCAGCAACGATTTAATGTCCAAACTCAGCTCATTCTTATAAAAAGCAATTTGCTTATGCATACTATGCTAGTGCATGTATCATACTATCTGAATCGATATCCCACTTTGCGCTTTTTATTTAAAAAACATTTAAGTTGGATTGTATAATTTGTAAATTCTTTTTATTATATTTAATGTATTTTGTATTATATTTAATATTTTAATGAGCCTACTCACTTCTTTTCTTTTCTAAGCTTTTTTTCTTGTCATTTTATTCTGAAAGCCTGGAGAGCGGTTTTCGTATACTTCCTGCCCTTTACATACGGTATTTATTAAGTGCTTTTCTATCGTTTTTTCTTACCTAATTGACTTTTGCTTGTATATATTTTAAATTTTACATCTTTTTGAATTTATTTATTTAGTTTAATTTATTCTTCTTTCTACTGGTTGTCGCATAATAAAAATGCAAACCTTTGCAACTAATGCAACTAATTCAATTTTATTCAATTTTTTTCCGTTTTGCTTGTTTTTCGCAGTAATAATAAAAATACGAATAACTATATTAAAGTCTGAAACCATATGATTTTGTTCTGCTCTCACAAATACGTTGCTGCTCCCTATTAAAAATAACGTACGCGGAAATCTTAAAATTATGCTAAAAATGTGTGTCAACGTAACGCAAGCTATAGATTCACTGCAAACATCTTCACAGCTTTTCATTCCACTTCATCGCAATAATCAATGCAAAATTTAATTTAGTTTTAGATTTATTTTCTGTATGGTTGTTTTTCCTACGTTTGCTGTCCATATTTATGTAGGTTTCTTTATTTTTTTTATTTAAGCCCACAAATAATGGCCTTCATTCTTCACTATTTTATAGGAAAATATAAACAAATCTGTATACGTAAACACCTATTATATGGGCTGAGTAGCAAAAGGTTGGAAATCAACACAGATGTTACGATATCAAAAGTAATGTGAAAACAAAAAATCATTTGTATGTTGATAAATGAGAAAAATAAGTCGAAAAATTTATGACGGCATAGGAAACCCTTTCCTATTATTAATCGTTGTATTATTTAAAAAGGACTCTTTAATAGAATACACTTCAATATAACAATTTGACATATTTGTTTTGGATTAAAGATCAATCGAGACATTTTGCGTTCACGCAATTTAGCGATTTACACCGCTACCTTTTCTTACAGCCTGTCAACAACACATGTAAATATTCGCAGCCAAATTATGAATCTATTTCTTTAGACACTCGTTTACTTTCGTAACTTTCAGCTCTTTCGCAATACTCTTCATACACTTCATCACTCCTTAACCTACAAAATTCAATCTACGCGGTATCGTCTTTTAATACCTTGAAGGAGAAGAAAGTTCAAGTACAATTTCTTCAAAAGTTAAGATAGAAAATGGGACCAGAAAATTAATTTGAAAATCGCGAAAGATAATATTATTACTAATTACGCGTTGGACGCCATAACTGGTATTACATTTATGTATACGTCTGTACACATTTATAATCCAGTCATCTATCGACTTTATAAAGGTTCAAATAAAGAAAACATTGAATCTTTTTTAGTTAAGTCATCAGCACTTGTCTATTATTGGATTGCTGGCTTAGAGAAGAAGAAGAAAATAAACCATCATTGTGCGAGCCTCTTATGCTTGTTAATAAGAAACCTGCTTGCAAACAAGAATCTTCGTAGAGACATAAACAGCTTTAGAAAGCATCGAATCGTCATTCTTTTGTTGTTAATTCTGTTTTTTCATCGAATGGTTTATGTTTTTTAGTAGGTTCATCAGAAATGAGTTTGTGTGCGCTTAAATTTATGTTTCTACCTTTATTTTTTGTACTCCTTGCAAGCAGAAACGGTAAGCAATTTATGCATGGTCAGTAAGATGATTTAAAGATGTAATTTTTTAATCCAAGGCTCAGCTATATGGTGCTATCGTTGCACTTCGAGTACACCAGGATGTGGGGAGGATTTCAGTTGGCGTGGAATTGGTTATTTAGGTGAACAATGCTCTGAAAACAAAGACATATGTGTAAAAGTAATCGAAAGAAGAGGAGGTGACAAGTTTTGCAAAATTATTGTGCATTGTTAATATTTCATTTATTTTAGCTAAAGAAATCATCACGCGGGATTGTTTAAGTTCCTTAAGTTTGCGTACGGACATCCCAGCAGATAAATACGAAGGGTGTCGTCCAGCGGCAAACGATGTTCATTTGGCTCATTATGTCAACCACACCGTTAAGGAACACGATGTTAAACGTAATTATTATAGCAATGTTACTTTTTGCTTTTGCTTTTTAGACCACCGTTGTAATAAGAGTGGAAGGTTTTTGAAAGGAAATCCAATAGTAACTTTGAGTTTGTCCAGCGCAATTATATTTTTTGCAGTTCACGTTTATTAAACATCTTGCATTATAGCATGTATATAAACGCTTTCATTATGTTACGTTTTCGTCTTTTCAATTTCGCTTATACTGCGTAAACTAAATAAACTGTTTGTTCAATACAAGTGAAATAGGTGTTTATGCAAATATTGAAAACGATGATTATATGCCATAAAGAGAGAAAACTAAAATTCTATCTTGTTTACGTTTGACGGTTGGTCTTTCGTTTATTTTAGTAAAGAAAAAAAATGAAATTGCTTAAGTAGTTTGTTTACTATTCTATCGATTGATTTTACAGATTGAATGTATGTGCCACGATTTTCAACCGAAAATAGGTATCTACTTTTCAACATAATAGCTGCGAACGCTTTAAATAACGGAACATGACTGCAGCAATTATATACGGCGTTTTAGTTGAGCTCATGTTAAAGGTCGCATTATTGCAAAAATTTGAACATCTTGGTCCTATAGCATGTCGATTTACGGTATATTAATCGTAAAATAAAGTGAACACGAAACTAATTATAATTAATATCGCAGACTTCCTTAAACGCCCCGAACACTAAAAAATTTATTATGTAAATGTAAATAAAAGTTAACTAACTCTGGTTAAGCCCACTTTAACTTATATTATAAACTCTAGTCCTGTTATTTTCGCGCGAAATTATAATGCAACGCTGTATGACTTCGTTTTACAGCTTTATATATAAGCGAGTATAACTTTCAGTAATTTAGTCTCTTAAGTAAACACACCTCGCGGTGAAAGCTCTAAATATCAATGCATTGGTGCGGCAGCCAAAAGCAGCGCGCAAGCAGTAATCTTTTCTTTAGTTGTTCAGCAGCAGTTGAGCGACCAGGTAGGTCAAAATAGTAGTAGTCCTTTCGGCCAGGAACGAGGTCCATAAGATAACAATGTGCGCTTTCATCATTCTCTTACGGATCTTTGGGCCGAAAGTGTACTCTAGCTTGATAGCTAACCAGTGGTTGGGAGTTCGTTATTTTCCGTCCGGAACGAGGTCCTTAAGGCAACAGTGTGCGCTTGAATCATTATCTTATAGACTCTCGGCTCCAAAGGACGCCCCAGCTTTGTAGTTGACCAGTAATTAGCACGTCCCTATGGGGGTCCTTAAAATAACAGTTTGCGCTTGCATCATTATTTTATAGACTCCCGGTCCGAAAGAATACCCCGGCCTACAAAAGCTAGTAGTTCGTCACTTTCGGAACGAGGTCCTCGAGATACCAGTGTGCGCTTGCACCATTATCTCACAGACGCCCGGCCCGAAAGTGCATCTTTAGGGACCCGGTAGACTGCCTGCTGAACCACTAAAAACATCAATTAACAGAGCATACAGAGAATTTCATTTTCGCAATACAATCGCACGTGAGTTATATCTCCCCGGTAAAGAGAAAGCTTAATGCGTGTTGGCTTTTTTTCACCACGAAGTTACGTTGTAAATAAGGCTATCTTGTATGCTTCTTGGATTCCATAAATATATATTTGATCTAACACCAAAATACGGAGGTTCTGTTAATTCAACGAACAAATTTTCTTGCAGAGACTGAAGAAAATTTGTGGTATTACTGTGTTCGTGTGACATAATCGGCTGAGGGTTGCGTTCTAAATACCCACCCCCATTGAATTATCTGTGAATGCTCAACACTTTCAGCTATAGTCTGGCCCACAAGGTGCTTGTATGTACTACAGCCAGATTGTATTCAATTTATAACGTTCTTTGAATCCGACCGCCTAATATTATGATGATTGAATGTGGATTTGCTTAGTCTGTTTGCAAGCGCATTATTAATCCCAACAGAGTGGACTGTGGTTTTTGTGGAGCGCATTTCGCTATTATAGGTTATTTCAATACATCCGGCCGTCTATTTACGGTTTAATAAACGGTTTAGTTCATCTTAAATGCGCTGGATTTAGGGGTAGGGAAATCGTGATACTTGCATCGACTGTTCGATGCCGAGACGAAGAAAAGTAGAACTTTTCAATTGAATATTCAACAGCTTAATAAAATATCGTCCTTTAACATTCTAATTCTACTATCATTGTTTGATGGTTTCTTTCATTTGCATTGCTGGTCTGACGGCGTCCTTGTTAAATCTTTTTTACCATGAAAAAAAAAAACTACGCCTATTAAACTGGAGCCATCTGATAAACATCTAAAAAACTGAATCACAAGTTTATTGTTCTTTATCTGAATGTGTATGGCCCCAACACGAAACTTAATGATTTGACAGTTAGTACTATAGACTGCGATTAGAACAATGCAGTTCTTACCCACGCTTGGTTTAAATCAAATGCCAACCATGCTGAGATTTTTCGTCAGGACTTTTAGGTCTTCAGAAGGGATAGAGAACGTGCTGAGAGGTGTTTTTAAGATCGGTAATTTCATCCGTTCATTTGTTTAAGTTTTCACCCAATAGCGTTCGGGATTTGATTACGCTTTGATGTTGATGCGATACCATTAATTTCAAAAAAATTTCACAACTACCAAATATTATTGGCAATTCCTTGTTCCTTAATGTCTTTTACATTACAATCAGTAAGCGCAACACTTAAGCTTTTGGAAAAGTTTTTTGATTATAACTTTTTGATAAAATCGAGAGAAAAGTTTGGCCTACCCAATATGAGCAGACTGCGCCGGAATTCTGAGTGGTTGCGATTTTTCATATTTTTATCAGGCAATATTTTCTCCCGCTTCAAACTTTCACTTAAAGAATTTCTTTCAATAAAGATCCTTTCATAGCCACCACGGAAGAATGGTGGGATTACGTATTTTGTTATAATGTTTGCAACATCCGAAAGAAAGCTTGTGAGACCGTATAAAATATATGTGTTCTTGATTGTGAAATTCGGAATTGCTGGAGCCATATTTACCCGTCTGTATGGTGTGTGTTGTTGACACTCTCCTGAAGACATTCACTTAAAATTTAGTGCTAACATTGGAAGCTTTTGCACGCAGGCTGTTATTGAAAATGGGTCAAATTGGTCAAAGTACAAGCCCGCAGTGAAGCGTAAACTGTGCGCAAGTACGTTTTTCTAACCAAAAATTTGAAACATTTATTTTACCGAAAACTATCTATTAGTAAAAAATCTTGAAACTGCATTTTTTTGTTCGTTTTCTTATTATTTTTTAAATGCACAAAAATTTTCTGAATTTCAAATTTTGAAAGTGAAGGTATTTTTAATATTTGACAACTTAGCATAAAAAGAAAACAATTTTAAATTGAGAATGACACAAACAAGACATTTAGTTGGTATGAGATTTACTTCTGAGAGTCAACTGAATTGGGCTGTTCATTTATTTTAGCTGAGTTTCATATGTAAGTAATAAGTAAATAAAAAAGTATTAACTCTTTTTGGTTTGACATTTCTATATTTTGTTTCTGCTTTCATCATTTTGTGTCGTTTCCAACTATATTTGTTTTTTCTTATTTTCACTTACTTTGCAGACAGTTCGCTCAATCCACTTTCTCAATTTTATTCGGTTGTTTCTATTAGAGGTATTTGTGTTTTCAGCTTTATTTTATTATAGGCAGAGTTGCCAATTTGCAGTGGTACCGATAATTGAAATTAAAAAATTTATGTGTTCTTTGATTAAACTTCAAAGAATATCAATCTGTCGTTATCTTTAACACATTTTAAAAAGTAAAAGATCAAATATCATTTCATATCTTAATATGTAGTCAAAAAACTTAAACTATTTAAAGAAAAACGTAATATATATAAACAAGTGTGTAACACAGTGTACTTTAAAAGGAGAAATCAAATTGAAGAGAACTTAACCGTTAGGAACACGGGTATACTATTTACAAGCGGAAACATAGTGAAACTAGATTCTTGGTAAGTATTTGAGTAAGTTTTTCATATGTAGGAGAACTATGGAATAGTTTTTGCGGTATTGCTTACGAATTAATCCCGCTGTTTGCTAGAAACTGTCGATTCAAAATATAGTATCATTTGCACACGATATTAATATTTTTCATTCAAACAAGGCATTCATCAATATAAATAAACATTTGCAGAAATAATTCGACATGATAGAAAAATAGGGCGTTGGTTGGATGTTAAAAATAGACACTGATATTTTTTATATATTTTTATATATTTTCTCTTTTTTTTAGATTTCCCTTGGCGAAATACAACTGCGACATGAGAACAAACTCTAAATTGTTCGGAATAACATCAAATCTAAACAATATAAATATATCTTCAAAGAATAAAGTTAGACATAGGGATATAGATATAGATTGATATAAGAACAACTGTCTTTTACCATATATACACACGGGTAACTGATAAATCTACTCAGTTTGTTATATCCAACAACAATAGTAAACGCACGACCAAACTTTATTAAATAAAGATGCACAGTTAACATTAAAATCCAAAAAATTCTGATTGCTATCTCAATGAAATGATAGTGTATTGTTTTCTGTTACCATAATGAACGTCCTTTTTATCCTAATCTAAAATGAAATGAGGTTTTTTTTTCCTTCTTTTTTATCAAATTATTATATTAAAAATTGTAGAATCTTTGCAAATCAAATTAAGCACAATCTGTAAAATGACCACCACTTTAAGCTTAGTATACTATAGAGCACTCTCAAGGACCAATGTACAAAAACAAAGTGATATTGTGTACTATTGTTTATTATAGTCTAAGATTGAATATGCATTGTTCCTTAATAAGCACCAAAGAATTCGGCTGTACGGTGGACAACAAGTTGTTTGTGTATTCTATCGTCAGGTTCTGTTCAATTAATAACGGTTTTTGAATTGAGCCATGCCACAATACGCTGCGGCTTAATGTCATGATGGTTGATTATATTAGGTGCTTGAATGTATTTGGCTATTTTCTCACTTGAAAAGGGCATTTGTTAAGAAAAATTGGTAAAATATGTATTAACTAACATATTTTCCATCATTTTCTGGCAACAAGGTGATGCTGTGTTGAAAGAACAACATTGGCTTGGCAGCGATCCCATCATTGACTTCTTCTTGCACTCTTTCAGTATTTCGAAATCGCGTGCCAGCCAAGCAACGCTGCACCGATCTGAACAAGTGGAATCAGAAGGCGCCAAGTCTGGCGCTGGGCTCGGTAGACCTTTCCATTCGAGCTGCACAATGTATCCTTGAGAACTCTTGCAATCTGTGGCCAAGCGTTTTAATGTAAAAGGATGACTTCGCGTCTGTTAACTGCCGTTGCTGGCCTTTTTCGCAACTAAACATTGTTCTATTTCTTCATTTGACCTCGATTCCTAATACACTACACCTTGCTGATCCCATCATATGCACAGCAAAACTTTATGGCCACGAATATCCCGCTTCGACGTCCAGCTGGATGACTCTCTTGGACTATCCCATGAGTTTTTGCAATTGGGATTGTTGTAGTAGATGCGCTTTTTTTGCCAGTCACAATATACCATAGGAAAACTTTTCTCTTTCTGCCTGGTAAGCTGTGCAATCGCGATGTTGAAACGGTTTGAAATGATATTTTCAGTTAATTCGTATGTTAGCCATTTTCCTTCCTTTTAGATCTTTTCCACCACATGTAAAAGGCTAGAAACAGTTGATTCATGAAGCGTTAAGCTGTTCGAAATTTTGTTGAGAGTTTGAGGAAGCTCTTCGAACTTTTTTTGTTCCTCCAGGTTGTTCTTTGCCATTGATGTCAAAATCATCGGTTTTAAACCGTTGAAACCAAACCCGACAATTGGCATATGGTGAAGCAGCATCATCATAAGTTTGTAAACGTGTTTGAAAGGCTTCGGCAGTGGGTTGCTTCAAATCAAGTAACAAAAGTAATGAATGTCGAAGATTCAATTTTGAGCGTTCCAGGATGAACATCAGCATACATTATACAACTCAATAATACTAAAGGGAAAAAGGTTATTTTCAAATAGTCAAAATCATCGAATTTAACCTTCATGTACATCGGTACTTCGCATTACTTTATCATTTTTACCAGTGGGTTTCGCTGAGCAAAGTACATGCAAGCATCAAAATTCTTATCACCCAAAAACTGAAACAAAACCACCGTTGCAAAAATGCTTGCCGAAAGAAATTTAAGTAAATCAAGATGCATAAAACATCTAGTTATTAAAGGTTATATAAAACAATATTCGAGAATCACATTATCGTCTTGTGTTCTAAGTAGTGCGTGTTTTCTTTTTCGCCTGCGATTTTTTAATAGTTTTCGGTGTTTTTGCGTAATTAGCTAGTGTCTTTTCAGTGTCTTTGCAACAACTGATTATCGCGGATACCGTATGTGCCTTTGTTTCATCAAAAAATATAATATATAATAAAAAGAGTAAAAAAAAAAAAACAAAAAAGAAAAATAAAAATAAAAAATAATTGACATTATCCTCAATAGTTCCCAAAGCTTTTCAAGTGAGTGGTTATTTCGCAAATTACTAAATAATAGACAACCATAAAGAATAATGGCCCCGAAGCTGCCAGATAAAAACTCAAATAGATTTCATCTATTAGCGGACATAACCCCTCAAAGAAAAAAATTAAAAATTCCGACTTGCCGGTGTTGTCAATTAGTGACATCACTCCTATTGATAAAAAATATATTGTTATTTCTTCAACCGATGCTAGAGTAACAATATCCCAAATTAGCCCTTTTGCTATAAAAAGAGCCCTACATAGCATTACAACACACATAGACTCTATCTCGATTCTACGCGATGGGAATTTACTGGTCCTCGCTGGGAACCCGCGCGCAACCGAAAAGCTCATAAAGTCGAAATCTTTAGCTAATCTATGTGCTATTTCCGCTAAACTGCATGAAAAACTTAACTCAGTTAAAAGCGTAATTTATGCCCCGTGCTTAAAGCATGTGTCGGAAAATGAAATTGTTCGCGAAATGGGCAATCAAGGAGTGACTGAAGTATATAAATTCACCAAACTGAATGATGACGGAAAAACACGCACGGAAGAATTATTTTAACCTTTGATCGCTATCGATCACCGCGAACAGTTGATGTGGCGTGGTATAAATGTAATTTAGAACTATACATTCCAAATCCTATGAGGTGCAAAAACTGCCAACGCCTGAGTCAGTTGCCAATCAGTAACATCACTCTTATTGACAAAAAATTTATTGTCATATATTCAACTGATGCTAGCATAACAATTTCACAAATCCGTCCTTTGCTGCAACAAAGCCCTAGCATTACAAGCATTACAACATGTATAGACTATATTTCGATTCTATGCGATTGAAATTTACTTGTCCTCGCTGGGAGCCCGCGCGGAACCGAAAACCTCATAAAATCGAAATCATTAGCTAATTTATGTGCTATTTCCGCTAAACTGCATGACAAACTAAACTCGGTTAAAGGCCTAGTTTATGCCACATGCTCAAAGCATGTGCCGGAATATGAAATTGTTCGCGAAATGGGCAATCAAAGAGTGACTGAAAAAATTCACCAAATTAAATGACGATGGAAAAGCTCGTTCTCCTACAGGAAGGATTATTTTGACTTTTGACCGCTATCGGTTATTGCAAATTGCTGATGTGGCTTGGTATAAATGTAAAGTAGAACATGTAGAAATTCTATAATAGAACATTAAAGGACTTATTAATAATTTTGATGAACTTTGTACACTCATAAGTGATTTTAATCCAAATTATATCGCTTCAAGAGACCCATTGTAGAAGCTCTTTTAATCCTACCACCCACATCATATATTGGATTTTCCACGAATGCTGCTCAAAATTCATATTCCAAACAAGGAGTTGGTGTTTTTATAAAATCAAGTATACCTCACAAGCGCATAAATTTAAGCACATACGTACAATCCGTAGCGATACAAATAATGTTAAACATAAAATTTATAGTGCTTTCGCCCTAAGTCCCACCTTCGCAATCATTTTTCCACAAGAACTCTACAATTTATTCTCTGTACTTTCCCCCTCATTAATTATTTGCGGCGACTTGAACAGCTGGAATACCATCCGGGGCTCAACAGTGAACAACACACGTGGTACTGTTTTAGAAAAGGCCTTCATTCAAAGCAATCTCTGCATTTTAAATGATGGAAAACCAACCCACTTTTCAACTCATCACACTTTTTCGCATATTGATTTAACATGTTGTTCTCCCTCATTTCTTCCTTTGGTTTCCTGGCCTATTTCTGATTATCTACTTAATAGTGATTAGTTTCCAATCATAATCGATTTTAAACTTTCAAAGTCCTCTGTTACTCCAGCAAAAAGGGGCAAATTCCTCCTAGATAAAGCGGATGGGATTAATTACTCTAAACATATCGCGTCATTTCTGAATTCAAAGCCGTTTAGCCGGACGTGCTACCATTATGCTACTATTATATGTAAGGCCATTTGCACGGCTGCTCATCTCTGCATTCTTCAATCCAACAGTTTTTTAAACGAGCTAGGTTTCCTTGGTGGAACAACACGCTTTCGTTATTGAGGAAAAAAAAAGGATCTATGGCACCGCTTTAAGAGATGTTCTGATCATGATCATTTGTTATTATACAAAAAGGCCAATACTCTATTCCGGAAGGATTTACAAAAATCAAAGGCACCTAGTTTCGAACTTTTTCGAAAAGTATTTACAGAAATACATCAATGAAAGTTGTCTGGAACAAAATTATACAGACTCAATGGGACTTCAAATCTGAACGGAGTTTCTGCCATCTGTACTCCCAATGGAACTCTAACTGACCCAGATGAGATTTCTAATTACTTTGGAAAAGTGTGGTGCGAACACTCCTCTGACAGCAACTTCATCGAAAATAAAAAGACTCCAATTTCTCTTTCAAATGGTATTGACAGATGTGCCACCTCCCTGGAATATTGCACATCTGCCTTAGAATTTGAAAGTTGTCTCCTCAAATCGAAAGGGAGGACACCTGATCTACATCGCATCTCCTACCAAGTGATCTGTGCACTGTCTAATTCAAGTAAAAAGAAATTAATGGACCTATATAATACGGTATTTTTGACTGGTCATATACCTTACATGTGGAAACTGGCAGCAGTTGTTCCAATTCCAAAGTCAAAAAATGTCTCCATCGCATCGGATTATCGCCCAATCTTTCTTTTATCTTGCCTCTCAAAGGCATTGGAAAAGATTATGGCATCTAGATTATGTGGGTTCCTTCAGTCCAAGAACCTGATAACAAAGCAACAAGTTGGTTTCAAGCGGGGTAGGGGGTGCATAGACGCTCTTCTACACATTGATTTTTTCATGAGCAAAGCAATTTCTGAATGGAATCATGTAACAATTCTCTCTATTGATTTCGAAAAAGCATTTGACAGAATTGGTCTTCATGCCATTTTAAAACTCTTGAAATCATGGAATGTTGGACCCAAAATCTTCAACTACATCAAATCATTCATGTCGCATCGGCGGTTTAAAGTTAGAATCAACGATCATCTTTCCGATTCCTTTCCGCTAATGAATGGTATTCCGCAAGGATCTCCTCTTTCTTTCACGCTTTTCCAGATCGTCTTCAACGAAATTAGCAAAATTCTTTGCCATGTACCGAGAATCGAACATTGTCTTTACGCGGACGATGTATACATTTTTACAAAAGAAAAAGATAGCACCAAGGCAATCAACATTCTCGAATCTATTGCACGAGAGATCTCCGCATGGGCAAACTCGTCAGGGGCTAAAATTTCCATACAAAAATCCAAAAAATGCACGTTTGTCGAAAGCAGACTTACGATGTAGGAAATCTATTGACGCATATTAATGGTTTACCAATACTAAACGTGCAGACGCTGCATATTCTCGGGCTAACGTTTTCCAACAAATATCGTTGGAAAGCACACTGTCTTCGGTTAAAAAATTCTATTTTAACAAGGGTGAACTTCATACAGTACGTTGCTTGGAAAAGCCATGCGCACATTGACACTATTGCTTATCTTAACAAAATGCTTGTTTTAAGCAAGATTGACTACGCTTTGATTATTTATGGCAATAGCTGCAAGTCTAATATCTGCATCCTCAAATCGGTCTATCACCAAGCCGTGAGAGCAAGTTGTTATGCTTTTCGGGCGATGCCCATAAATAATATTATAATTGAAACTGGTCTCCCAACTTTCGAAAATAGACTGTATGAGTTAAAAGCTATAAATAGTCCCTAAGCTTCTTAATTCAATCAAATCCATTCTCGGTGATGACGTAAGAAAGATTATTATTGCGAAGAATATTCAAAAGTCACTATCTCCAATTGACTAATGTTTGTACGTCGCAAAGGAATTGGACATTCCCTTAAACATTTTCCGGTCTTTTGGTCTTAAACCTGGTTATGCATAAGAAAGAAGATATTCCAGATTACGTCTTCAGGAATCTAATAGCTGAAAAAACCCAGGTATTGGACAGTACTGGTTGGCATCTTTTATACATAGACGGTTTAAAATCTTCTGGTCTGCTTCCTGCTTGTGCCTTGGTAGATGCTTCAGGACAGGTTCTTCTCAATCACATATTTCACGAAAGTACTTCAACTTTCACAACCGAAGCCAGAGCTATTCTTCACGCTGCGAAGCTTTCTCATAAAAACGAACTCAAAACCGTCATTGTTACCGACAGTTTATCTGTATTACACGCTATACGGAATCTTTCGACTTCCAGATGGAGCATCATCGATAATTTAAGGAATATTATTACAACACCCGGCGGAAAAATTAAAATGTTATAGGTAGTTAGTCATAACGGTTTATTGGGAAATGAGCAGGCTTCTGTACCTCTAATTATGGATGATGTTATGGAAAATCTTCTTCAAACATGCAATGAATGAAAAGTTAAATAGAAAATTACAGAAGAAAATCTACAATACCATCATCAGTACTACTCTTTTATTAACCCTCAATTAACTCCACCTTTATTGAGAAAATCAAGATACAAACATTTTCGGAAATTCGACTTGGTCATACAATTGCAACTCACCAATGGATCCTGAAGAAAACCTCCTCCTCAATCTGCAGTTGTGGACAAATTGTCACTATAAAGCACATTCTCTATGACTGCCTTAACTTTTTCTTGGCTAGAAGTATTGTATTTGGAACGATTAACCCTTTGGACATTGTAAAATCAGTTTCAATCCAATATATTTTTTAATACTTTTATTAATACTACTAGACTCAATATCTAATGTATAAATATATATATAAAAATCCCTTTTTAATAACATTACAAGGCCTAATTAGTTTTTGACGGGGCAGAGCTAAGGAACAATGACTTTTTACCTCGTATTGCCGTCTACAAAGACGGTGTCTTATACTATAATCTTGTTGTCTAAAGATACATTTTGGAAGGTTTCAACACCAAGATGCTTTATCCCAATATTGCAATGACTTCCATTTTACCGCTTTTTACGGGACTTTGTGGGAACTGACTATATGGTTTTGCAATACATATGCATAAATAAAACAAAAATAATAAAATACACAAAAAGAAATAAATAAACTTCAATTTGAATTTAGGAATTATCTATCTAATTTAAGTTTATTTTTACTAATCTTAATATTTTTTATGCTGTACGATTTCAAACTTGCGTCTGTAGTTTTTAGTATTTTGGAAGAATCAAAAACAAGCAATAAAGCCTTTAAGGGATTCTTTTGCTTTGTCTTATTACGTCATTGAAGTCCACGATGTTCCTTTTCTTAAAGTTACTTTTTTCCATTCTTTATTTCATTAATCAATCAAAAATTTAGTTCGCCTTTATATTAACTTTCTTACCGTTGTTTTTTATACATCCGTTGTTTACTTTTATATTTACTTCTTTAGTTGTACTTTTCAAACCATATGGTTTAGTTAATATTTATATCGGTTTCCTTTTTTTTTATAAAATAATATGGTAACGCGGCTTCTCAATGCGTGTCTCACTTGGGACTTTTCTCCTCGAAAAACTGTTCGTGGTCCATAAAATTATGGAAATTTTCACGTACGTAACAGTCATGGATGTGTATCATACTATTTCGTTTTTCAACCATCAAACCTTTCAACTGTTTAAAGAAACAAAATATAATCGTTCACTACACTTGCAAATAAAATCAATCAAAAATTCAAATTCATCTTTTAACAGCAACAACATAAAAGCAACAATTGCATTTGGTGAAAAAATTCGCAATGGCTGAAATACATATAAAATTGTACCAAAACCTCTACTTGGCTACTTAAATGGAACCAGAACTTGTGTTGATACAGGTATGTTCTGTAAACCTGTCCTAAACCTGTAAACCTGAAAATTATGTGTTTTTTTGTCATGAGCAGATTTGTGTTTTGTATTGGGCACGATCTGGGCTAGATGGTGTCATCAAAATCTGCCTATTATGTTCGATATCGAGAGTCGGTGAAATGTCTCATCCTGCCCAACCTCGAATTATCAGCAGCTTGACTGTTACCTGAACTTCGAAGCAGGATTATCAGTTCATTGCTCAATGCACATAAATTTCACTGCTGGTCGGTTTCGATGGTTGGTTTATCTAACTTTGACATTGTCGTTGCTAACAGAGTTAGTCGAATCCAATTGTTTACCAACAAAATAACCCGGTCAACCAGTTAAAATCCTTCTGATATTTCGTCAAGAGGAGCTTCTATAGAAAAACTTCTATGGTCTAGATTTGCACAGAAGTTGCTTGTCTAAACAATTAAAGAATCTAAACATTCCAAGTGATCTACGAAGTGAAGGCGTTCTATCTTATTAGTCGATCCACTATACAGTTGGTCGGCGAATTGCGAGTCCATAACTCGTTAAAAACAAATTTAGCGTATTTTTGAGTATGTTTATAAATTCGAAATTTTTAAATTGTCGCCAAGTCAGGAGATCGAAACTGGTGCTCTTTCACCATTCGATCTTAAAATGGGTGCGAATCTATTGATTCGCAGCATGAAATTAATACTTATCATTAATTAAAATATGTAACTTCGTAAATACCCATTTGGTATGTAGTATTAATTTGATTAATTTTTAAATTGCTGAGTGATGGTTTGTGGCTGGCAGCTTTGATTATGTCGAAAAAAAAGCCTGTATATAAAGTAAGTTCATATGTAAGCCCTAAGCTTAGTCCCGTCATCTTCCTTTGCTTTCAGCTTCGATTATCTTATTATTATCGCTTTTCGACCAATTGTTACGCAGAATTATTCCGAAGAATTTGTCTTGCGTGCATATTCTCTTGCAAGCATAGAAGGGTAATCCAAGAGTTCGAAAGCTGGATTGTAATTCAACACTGTGGCTTTGCGTTCAAAACTTCTAGCTGTCATTGTTGGCTGTATTGAAATGATTGATTCTACTCCGGCAAAGCCTTCCGTGCTTATGCCCTAGGTATTACCGCCAGACGCAACCACACTAGTGACGATTGCTAGGGTTTACTCCAGCAGTGAAATCTTTCGTGCATACCCCTTGCTGATCACTTTTGACGACAACTAGACAGTGCTGGTCGGCAAAAGGATTGCTAATCGGAGCGAGCGAGTAACCGCAGCGTAATCATCCCAATCGCATGGATTTCAACTTATGAACTGGTAGTTTAAGGTATAATTTCTAAAAGGTTAGTTAGAAAGTGGTAATTCGTGGGCAGAAACGTGTAAGTTGAATTTGTAATCGGTAGCACAGGAGACGAAATGTAACAGAACGCATCTTAACATCGACGGCACCTCTCTTATAAATGTCCATAACATGTATACTGGATATAGACGAGCTTCGCTCGAACAACAATAAGGTGCTACATTACCGCGTTACTGTGATGCTATGGACTGTCTACGTTATTTCAAAAGTGGAAGTTACAGAGAGTGCCTGTCAAAGCTCACCCGCCAACCGACAAAAATCGCTGTCCATTCGCCAACAGAGTTTTCTGCCTTAACAAAATTTGCAATGTTCTCATCGGTTGCTAGCGTTACAGTCACATTAAGAAAACTATCACCGCGTTGCGGCTACCGCATTAAATTTCTTTTGTGGCCTTTCTAATATTGTTGTTTGCGGTCATTCGTCAGGGAAATTTGTGACTGCTGCACTAATTAGGTGGTCTGTGCCGCTGCTGTTTCAAAGAGTATTTTTTGTTACTAAGAAAAAAATTTTGCTGCTGTAAAGGATTACGTTTATCGCTGCCGCATCGCTGGTCAACGCTTTCCCACTCGAGAGGGCACTGTTGCAGTTTTTTTCACGGCTCACTTCGGAACTCTTCCCTTAAAAGAGTTTTTTTAAGCATTTTTATCTTTCAACCTACTGCAGTGGTTCCTTGCATATTAAAAGGTGAAAGTTTTGAGTTATAATAAATACATTAGAAAAAATTTACGGCTTTTTTGGCATCGCCATTTTGCAGACAAGATTTTTTACTAAGAAAAATATATTGCCACTACTGCACTGTTACGTACGGAATAATCCTATATTTATTACTCGGCAGGTTCTTGCTGCTGGCAGAATGTCTGGTGAGATCTAACGGAAAATTTTAAAAATCACTATGAAACCCTTATACAAGCATTTACTTTAAAAGTGGAAAGACACCTTTTTTGACGGTATTAACCGTCTAGGAGAATTATATATATGAAGAGAGGTTTATACTAAAAGGCAACTCTTACCCAGTCATTGTTGCAGTGAACACATTCGACTGTTTATCGAAATTATCAAATATCACCTGATTTTTTAACTCGTATGATCGCCGAGAGGAATACCTAGCAAGCTCTTAACCCAACATTGCGGCTACAGGGAAGAAATATTATTATTATTTTTCAGTAATGAATATTGCTGATAAAGAGACGCGGAAGTCTAAGATAAGATTGGCGATATTTAGCAGCCCGAACGATTCCTGCAGCGGAATCGCCGCCGAGACGAGACTAATTAATGTATTTATAGTTCTCTTAATAAAAAGCAATTATAAGGAACTAAAGACGTCTTGCCCGACAGATTCTTAAAATCGAATTACCCTCGAAGAGACCAATTACTATATCCTCTTAGGAAAAGAGCATTTATATTTATAAATATGCCTGCCGAAATGAAGAGCCAAAAATTTTCCTGGTTGATTCTTAAATGCGAATCACAGGGAAGTGAACTATTCTGTTAATGAAGAGATACACGTCGCGGCAACTTTTAACACGGCATATCACCTCGACGCATTTTGGAATGTGTATCCCTTTGTAGATAACAAACAAGTTCGCGCCCTTACGAAAGTGAATTCAACCACTTTAAATTCTATATATATTAGCCAACTCTTAGCAATAAACTTAACCAAATTGTACATAACAAAAATACATACCATCAAGAGAAGCTACAGTAACAAAGCATTGCGTAAAGTGCAAATATATTCAACCAGCTGAAATATCATACACCGAAACAGGAAATGAACCACAAAGCAAGAGGAAAGTAAATAATTAATAACTTTTATAATCCTCTTAGGAAAGATAATTCCCTGTATATATTCATAATATTCAGATTGTTGACGTTATATGACGGGCAATTAATATAATAACCATCCTCGTTAAGAAGCTTCCCAAGAAACGAGAGGGGTCGTTCACTACAAAGTGACTTAGGTAGATGATGGTGTTGTTATTTGTGCGACGACACCTTAATTAAGTCAGTTGGGCGAGGAAGTTAGAGTATTGCTGTCACAAAGTTTATAAATATTATAACTAAAGTAAAACTAAACTAAAAAATGTAAATAATTTTAACAATTATGTGTAACTTGCAGAAATATCAACACAAAAGCTAAATAACTATTGAAATATGACAATCTAGTTTGATTGAAAAAAACTTTTTACATACTGGATCTATCTTTATATACTGGATCTATCTTGGTTTGTATAGTTTTTTTGATGGTTCATTTATGTGTGAATCGTTCTTTTCTCTAAGCAGCTGAACATAACACGGTGGACTGATTTCGCATCATCGTTACTTTCCCTCATTATTTGCAACGCTGGCTGTTGATACTAATTTTGGCCTAACATACATTTTACATAATTTTCTTGTCATTTATTTTGCATCCTTCTTATTGTTTTCCATATGTGGTATGTTTATGCAAAACAAGCAAAACTCAATTTGCTTCTCTGCCTCTTTAAGATATTGATACATTTTTCTAGAAAATTTGATGCTAATTATTGGAAAGTTGGCGACAAAGGTACATAATTCAATTCTTCGCCACAAAAACCTATATCCTAAAAAAACTTGTCGATAATTACGACGACAGTGGCCTGTTTATGTGATTACGGTAAAGTTTACCATAACTATAAAGCTCCTTTGTCAATCATCAACGAGCAATCGTGAAAGGTTAACGCTGAATTTCCGTTAAATTCTTAACACTAATAATACCATGACGGGTCAAATGACCCATTTTGAACTTTTGCATTGAAAATGGACGTATTATTTTATTTTACAGACTGATTGAGTTTTTCAAAGATACCTTTTCTAAATTCACACCTTATGAACAAAAAAATATTTTAGAAACTTCGTTTCAATATGTTAGAAATCGGGTCTTTGATAATATTCTATCTAGCTCTCTTAAAGCTCCTGTGGATGCTGCTCTGCTGCCCAAATGATCACTTTCCTAAAACACAATGTATAAAGTGTTCAAAGAAATGTCATATCTTTGGACCACTTTCTGAACACAAGACGAATAGATTTTTGTTACACAAGCGAAATCTTCGTGTCCGAATTCAAAGTTACTAATCATGCTTCTGTCGCCAAATGTCGTGATAATGGTTATGGACTTGTAAGCATATTATTTCAAAAAGTATCTTTCTTAAGCAGGTATCTTACAATCCTGCCTCTGATATTGCTATGACCAAGAATCTCATTTCGTCCAACAGGCGAAAAGTTTTTGTGAATACTGTAAAATCCGGCAGGTAATAATCTAAATAATGGCAATTTTACCTTCGTTGCAACAGAAGGGGTATTGTTTTTAGCAGTGTTCTTGACTTTATTCCTACCAACTGTACTATGTTAAACTTTCAATAGAAAGTTTTAAACACCCTGTTAAGTAAAGCTATTACACTCGTACTATTTTCCAAGCAAATCCGGTATCCAATTACGAATGTATAATTTTATTTCCCATAAACGTTTGTTGGTCAACCTGTCGAAAGTCAAATTAGACTTAGATGCCGTGTACGTACGAAGAAACTTTCAGTCTGAAATCAGCGCTCTTAGAGCTAATTTTGATAGTGGCAATCTACCCACGTCTTAAACCACGTTGGAGTCCCCTTTTCGTCTTTCCGTAAAAATTAGGCTTCAGTTAAAAAAGAATTGTTATTATTATTATAATTAATTTAGCCAGAAAAACGAACTCAAAAATTAAACCCTTATAGCACTCGCATCTAAGGCTATCGGCTTAGTTACAAAAGTGAATAGCTGTCCTACGCCAAGAGTATGATATGATTCAAGGTGAATAGAAATGTTCGGCCAAAGAAGTCAGAAGAAAACACCTGGTTCGCATCATTGATGAAGTTCTAGTTGAAATCCGTGATCCTTTTGGTTTTATGTCAATGGTCATCGACAATCCAATCATAAAACCGTGAATTTTCCGACATATAGCGATCGTGAAAAGCAAAGTTTAACCTATTGAAAAAGTACATATCGGCTGGCAAACAGATTTACATATTATCTCTTGCAACTATTGATCCTCATGGCTTGCTTTTTCTTCTTATGAGCTTGAATATGTCTTACAATCGAAGAAAAAAACTCGCTGAAACAGGCAACGATGAGACAATATGTGACATGATAAAAGCGCTTCTTACCGGAAGTAACTTGGCACCTCTGTCTGCACTTCATCTGTGCTGGACCAGTAATATCATCCGAAGTGATTGGAGATTCATCAAATTATACCAATTCCTAAGCCAAACAAAGATTCAAATGTTATTGCTAACTTTACACCCTCCATAAAATTGGTCAATTCTACGGCAAAGGAGAGAATAATTAGGTGCTTAGGTTCTGAAAACATATTTCGTTCCCCTTCTGTTATTTGTGAAAACACAGACTACTAACATTTGTAACAGTGAATCATATTTGCCAACAAATAGTAAAAAAAAAGTGGGTAAGAAAGTCAGTAAAAGAGTCATCTTATCATGGCGATTTATTAATTGTTTTAACTGTACCATCATTTGATAAAGC
The DNA here is from genome assembly GCF_014805625.2 of Glossina fuscipes. Taxonomy (NCBI): domain Eukaryota; kingdom Metazoa; phylum Arthropoda; class Insecta; order Diptera; family Glossinidae; genus Glossina; species Glossina fuscipes. Next base: position 7,416,201 of record NW_023998432.1, read on the forward strand.
TGCTGAAAATCTGTTTGTGATTGACAAATCTTTCTAGAACGATTGATACTACTCAATAATATTCAGACTTGATAGGTCCTCTGAAGCTTGTTGTGGGTAGTGCAAATGTTTTAGTAAAAGAATGAATTTTTAATATTCCCTAATATTGACTAGGCGTGCCCGTTTTTTTTCCATTTTTGCATAAGTGCTATACAAATACCAATAGTATATAAATGGAAATCTTTATAAACGTATTATATATGTTTGGGTTTATAAGTAACGAACAAAAACCCTTTTTTATTTTCCGTGATGGTCTGAGAGTATGCTGCACCCTGTACGTGTCCATAATTGATTTGGATTAATTTTAATACCAACCGTTCAAAAGTTTCACGTTATTGTGGCAAGCTTAAAATCCGATTGCTGCATATTTGCGACCAACAGAATGTCTACAGACATTACACACAAGTAATATATATATGGGGGAACGTCGACGCGAATTTCAGCCCGCAACAAAAAAGGAACTTTTTTTTTTTTTTTTTGGCCTTTCCGTGTAGTAGTATATATATGGGGGACTCATGTCCGCACACTTCCCCGCTCAAAACGCCGCACATGCTAGGATGCACACACACACACACACACACACACAACAGCATCCCTCACGTCTACTACACATTCGACATGACACTCCACTTACCCACACAAGACGGACTCAAACGCCAACGATCACATTTCATTATGTCCCTCCCTCTCCAATTACACTCCCTCATATGACGCTAACAAACACTTATCTCCCATAAATCTTACCTCCATTACACACATTCTCCTACACAAACGAAAAACCAATCCTCTACATGCATTATTTATGATTCCCTTGATAAAAGTACATGAACAAAGCAACACGATCGTGCATGCACATGTCTACACAGATTCACACAAACACTTCTCTTCATTACACGCATCTTAATGACCAAACCAAAACACGATTTCTTCAACAACACACATTACTTACGATTCCGACAATAAACAAAATATCACAAAGGAAACACGATCGTGCATGCATGCCTCTACACAAATTCCCACGAACACATCTCTTCATTACACACATCTTAATTACCAAACCAAAAAGGATTCTTTCAAGGACGTACATTATTTACGATTCCGATAACAAAAAAAAAAATATATAAAAAAAGGGCACGGTCGTCCATACACATGTCTACACAAATTTCCACGAAGAAAAAAATTAAGTGCACTCTGGGTGATGCGACTATTTCACCATATCGCATTTCAGAACACTTACACGTCTCATGATCCTTCCTCATTTCTATTTTTTATTATCACTATTTCCATTCGTATAAATACCCCGCTGAGAATGGAAAAAGAACTAGTATTATGGTGCATTATAAATGATAAAAAGAAAAAGGTCAAACGGTATTTATGACCACACTTCAAAGTATTTATAGAGAAAAATAAAGGACAGATGGAATTTTACGGATAACGCTTGAAGGTAAGTTCACCAACATTTTTATCCTATATAAGCAGAGTTTTCTCCTTAGTTACTTTCAAAAATACTAAAACCAGCAAACCATTAAAAAGAACAAATACAAAAAATTAAAATGGAACCTAACACACATAAGTGCACTTTTTGCCATGAGACAGTTGGCAATTTACTGGAGCATTACTGCCCAGAATTTGCAAGAGCTTGTCAAATAGGTTTGCAGCAGGCTGATTCCTTGAACAAAGGAAAAATTGGTGACCGGCAAACAAGGTGTAATTTCTGTGGTGTGATTGTAACCGAACACGAGTTATTCCATACCCATTTATGCAAAGAGTTCTTGGCAGGCTGTGAAACAGCATTTAAAGAAAACCAGCCTCCTACTTCCAGTATGAATGACGGACCGTCCACAAGCAACGGCGGTAAGCGTAAAGCAGTGTTTGGAGCTAGCACCAAGAAGAAAGTTCCTGCCAATGAGGTTTATTGCGAGCCCTGCCAAGTTTTTATGATGCAGACACAGTACAAAAACCATTTGAGGACCAACAAGCACAAAGAGAAGGCAGCTGTGCTCTTAAAAGAAAATGTGTTCATCACATCTCCGCCGACATCGGAAAATGTGATACAATACAAAATCGTCAGCGACTCGAGGGATGAGATTGTAATAAACAAATTTTTGAATGATATTCGGACATTTATACACGAGCAAATTCAAATCAAATTAGATGAATTTGGCTCTGTAAAGTTCAACTTGAGGCTTTTTGGAGATTACGTGAAGGGCTTCGAAACAGAAATGGTGATAACACTGAAACACTTCTCAACAAAATTCGTTGCTGCAAGAGAAAACAGTGAAGGTGACGATAAGATTGACGAGCTTTTTATTGAGCTTAAAAGAGCAACTGAAGAATACCAGGAACGAGATAGCGGTTGGGCGATAGCAGAATTTAAATTCTGTGAATTAACCATTTGCAAGTTGGAGTCCATTCCTGTGGGTTCACATGTACCATTGCCAATTAGCATATTCTCTAAAAAGGCTACAATTAATGTGAAAAATGCTAATGTCTACTGTTTCAAATGGTGCATATTAGCGGCTATCGCTTACAAGTTCGACAAACCGTTGGGAGACGAATTACGCAGATTAGCTCACACGAGCTTTTATAAAATCGGAAGTATTCGCGAGATAGTCATTAAATTTCGAAATATTCGGATTGACTTTTCTGGATTAAAATTCGCTATAACCAACTGCGACATCAATCGGTCTGAGCAGAATAACAAAGACTTCAGCGTCAATACATATGAATTGCTACGTTCCAAGGGTACATGAAAAGTGGTTGGTCCGGCAAGAGCCACAAAGGAACCTAAAAGTTTGCATATAAACTTGCTAACTGTTTATAACGAAACGACTAAGCAATATCATTATTGCCTTATTACCAACATGCAGAGATTGGTAAAAACTCAATACACGCGAAGTCATACATCAGGACAGTTTTGTGATTTGTGTCAAACGTTTTACACCATGACTGGAACCCGCCATCAGAAAGGTTGCACCAAAGTGAAAAGTGTATTTCCACCAGCGGGAACAGTAACCAAATTCAAAAATATGGAGAAGAAGTTGTCGCCGCCAATAATCATATATGCTGATATAGAGACTGTGCTGAAACCAATAGAAGTTCTTAACAAGAGCGAAGGGACGAGAACAATTCAAAAGCATGAAGCGTGCGCAGTCTCTTATTATGTTAAACATGTGTATAACGAAGAGTGTGATGAACAGTATACTTTTGTTGGTGAGTATATAACAAATGTTTTTTGTTTTTCATTTAAGTAACTAATTGAATCTGGTTATATATTTCTTATTTTTATTAGGAGAAACCTGCATAGCTGAATTTCTCGGTCATATGCAGCGGAAAATGGACGAACTTTATCAGTTGTACTGGACGAATTCCGAAAGCCATAAAGAACTATTGCAAAATGAGCAACCAACAGAGATGGAAAACACTGAGTGCTACGCCTGTGAAGAAATAATTTTAGGATATAAAGATAAATACTATAATTATTTTACAGGGGAATTTCTGGGGTTCATTCATAGGGAATGTAGGAAATTTTTTCAATATGAGCTGCCCTACTTTCCTATTATCTTCCATAATTTAAGTAGGTATGATATCCATCTCTTTATCACACAGTTAGGGTCTAATTTGTCGGTTATACCTTGTAACAAAGAATTATATATTTCAATTACGAAGAGAGTAATGGAAGGGAATAAGATAAAATATTTATTGAATTTTGTAGATTCTAATAGATTCTTAAACTCTAGTTTAGAGAAATTGGCCAAATATTTGCAACCCAGTCAGTTTAAAGTGTTAAAGAAAGCATTTAAAAATCCCGAAAAATTTGCGTTGATGAGTCGTAAGGGTGTCTTTCCGTACGATTATGTAAGCGACATTAAGAAGCTTGATGATCCAATTTTACCAAGCCGAGAGTGCTTCTATAATTATTTGTCCGATCGAGAATGTAGTGAGGCTGCATTCAAATGTCAGACCCTTAAAGATTATATGGTTCTATATCTCGAAAGCGATGTATTAATATTAACCGATTTTTCGAGAATTTCAGGATCTTATGTTTAGAAATATATAAACTAGATCCTTGCAATTATGTTACAGCACCATCTCTTTCTTGGGATGCCATGGTGAAATATACTAAAGTTGAAATGGAACTAATTGTGGATCCTGAAATTCATACGTTTTTAAAAACTAGCATTCGAGGTGGTATTACTCAATGCACCCAAAGATTGTCCGAGTCAAATAATAAGTTTAATGAAAATTATGATGAAAGCAAGTCTGAAAATTATTTGGTCTATATGGATGCAAACAATTTGTATGGATGGGCCATGTCTCAAAAACTTCCATATGCAAACTTCCAATTTTTAAGCGAAAGTGAGGTAAAAGATTTTGATATTTACTCCATTGATATTGAGGGAAGAAGTGGTTACATTTTGGAAGTTGACCTAAATTATCCGTCTGATATTCATGATCAACATGATTGCCTACCTTTCTGTGCAGACAATAAAATTCCTCCTACTGGCAAGTAAAAAAAACTCACAGCAGATTTAACTCGTAAAACGAATTATAAGATTCATTTAAACAATCTGCTCCTCTGCTTGCAACACGGGTTGCAATTAAAATGCATTCACAGAATACTAAAATTTACTCAAAGGGATTGGTTAGAGCCCTACATTAGTTTAAACACCAATAGAAGAAAAGTTGCCAACAATGAATTTGAGAAGAACTTCTATAAGCTAATGAATAATGCTGTGCATGAGAAAACCATGGAAAATGTTGAAAATCGCCCAGACGTTCGCTTAGTAAATAGTTATGAAAACAGAAGGAATTCTGAAGGGTATAGGGCTCTCATAGCCAAACCTAATTTCAAGGGCATGGAAATATTCGATAATGGGTTATATGGAGTTGAGCTAAATAAATTCGATATTATTCACGATAAACCGATATACGTGGGGGTAACTGTGTTAGAACTCTCTAAATGGTTGATGTATGATTTCTATTATAACTTTTTACTTAACCAGAGCGAAACAATAAAGATTATATATATGGATACAGATTCATTTATATTAGCGTCTGATGGTAATATATAGGACATTATTAAAAATAACCCTAATAAATTGGACACATCAAATTATCTACCCGGCAATATACATAATATAATTCCTAATAACAAAAAAGTATTAGGTCTGATGAAAGACGAGAATGCCGGGAGAATCATGACAAAGTTTGCAGGTTTAAAAGCCATAGCGTATGCATACATAGTCAATGATGGGAACAATAAAGAAAAAGAAGTGAAAAAAGTTAAGGGGATAAAAAAATGTGTAACCGACAAATTAAAATATAGTGATTATAAACACTGTATTATAAATAGACAATCTTTTTATGGTGAACAGAGAATTATCAGAATTATCACAGATTGTACACAGAGATCTGCAAAAAAATAGCGTTAGATTATTTAGATGATAAGCGGTGTGTTTTAGATGATAAAATTTCCACTCTAGCGTGTGGAAATTATAAAATTGGTAATCAAATAATAAATAACGATGTATAAATACAAGGTACATATGAACATATGTAAAATAATTATAGAGTAAATAATACAAATATGTAAATGAAATGTAATTACTATGTATTCAAGAATAAATGTAAAAATTAATACGCAATGCAATTTTTTTGGATTTCCATTTTTATTTAGATTTTAATAATAATAATAATAATAATAATAGCAAACATTTTCGGTTGGTCTTATACATATTTATCGAAGTAATTGAGTTTTATTAATCCATGAATTATGAGTTTGATCAAACCCTAGCCACTTCACAAAAAATTTGTTTCCCTGTTTCTTCAATATTTTTTCCACTAAATACGCATTTTCGTCACGAATTTTTGCATTTCGTATTCATAAAATGATCCTAATATTTCATTTTCCTTATAGTCCTTTAGAATGTAAGTAACAGGATTCGTAACTTTTATTCTACTGATCTGAAATATTTCGGTAGTCCAGTTTGGTTCATAGCCTTTAAAAAATACTCCTTTAAATTTGCTAATTCTAACATAATCCCCAACTTTAAACTTTGGTCTTGGAAATGTTTTAGGAAAATTATATACAGTTTGTAATATCTGCTTCTCGTTGTGTTCATTGATTTCATTTGGTTTCATTTTTATTATTCTGTGATATGTATTATTGTATTTGGCCAGTAATGTTTGGAGGCTGTTTATCCATTTGTAATTACCATTCATACTAAACATTTTCCACATTAAGTTTTTTAATGTTCTATTAAATCTTTCACATATGGAGGCTTTCATATGAGTATATGTGTGATAGTGATTAATTTGATAATATTTCATCAAACTTTTAAAATCTTTATTGAAAAATTCCTTTCACTGATCAGTTTGAATATTTCTTGGAGATGTATTTCTTTTTTCCAATAGCTGTTTCATCGCTTTAACTATGTCTGAAGAACTTTTAGATTTTACTGGTTCCGCGAAAGCATATTTAGAAAATACATCAATTCCAACCAAAAGGTATTTATAGCCATTGTTTAATTTATGAAATGGAATTAACTCAACTAAATCTATTTGCCATATATCATTAATTCCTTTTTGAATAAATCGCCTTCGAACAAAATTTTTTCTGACTGGTTTGTGAATCTCATTAACAACTTGAATTTTACTCATTTTTATACATTTATTTTTTTATCATTCTCAAATGTAGCTTATGTATCTTAATATCCTGCCTAATCTTTATTGACATTTTCCGAGAAAATTCAAAACATAATCTTAACAAATCAATCTCAATATCAGGGTCGATGGATATGGACATATCAGCCAATTGAACATCAGTCTTATTTAATTCCACGCACTTTGGTAAAAAATGATTGTAATAAAAGAACGAGATTTGCTTTTGTAATATAGTATTCCAGCATAGGAACGTTGATAAGAAAATTCCAACACGAGCTACTAATCTCCACGTTTCAGCATGAAGTTTTATTCTATGTCCTTTTTGTTTAATAATCAAAAGACATTGTCCATCTCGATTATATTTAAAATTACACTCAATGTCGTCTAGAGTTGGATGATCTAGAATGCTCTCAGGTTCTATAAAGTCTATTTGATCCAATCTTAGTTGTATGTATTCCTTGTAGGCCATTAAATGAATCCATTGATCACGAGTGAAACTAATAAAATTACATTTATTATCTTGCAGCCATAAAAGTGGTTTAAAGTTTCTTGAGGGTGAAAAACCACATTTGATTTTAGTTTTTAAACCGACGAAATATTCCAAACCAAATATTAATTGATGGTCTTGATTTCTTTTTGGTAAACGTGGAGTTTATTGAGCACTTGGCGATATGTGATCCATTTATTGAGACGACACAACTAGTACTGACAGTGATATGAAATCTTTTAGAATATAAACTCAAAAATTATATAAAATCAGCTCAGTATTTATCAGTAACTCATCAAACCATGTCCAGCGTAACAAAAAGTACATTCGCTCTTGTTGATTTCCAGTGTTGTCATGGAAATCAGAAACAAATTTTTATTAAAGAGCTAGCATATATGAGTGCAAGTTCTGTTGTAGCTAACTACTTTTTGTTTAGACCACCGTTCGGTGAAAAGGAATTAAATGAGAAAACTAAGGATCAAAATCATTTTTGTGCTAAATTTATTCATGGTTTAAAATGGTGGGATGGTGCTATAGACTATACCTGCTTAGGAGACATACTATCTCCCTTGAATAATTATGAGTACGTTTTAGTCGTGGGAAGAGAAAAACAAGAATTTCTTAAAAAATATTTGAAATCTAAAGTGATATTTGTGGACACTCAAAAATCTCTGCGAAAACTACCTAATTATTTTAATAACTGCCCACATCATCGAAATGATTTTAAATTTAGATGTGCTCTTAACAATTTATATAAACTTTTTATCTATCTTGAAAAAAACTCAAACGCCATTGAAGTTATTACTTCAAATTGAATAAATAAATATTTATAAAATGACGCATTCTATGAAGTCCTAGTTTATTCTCTAGTTTACAATTAACAAGACAACATGTTTTATCAGTTTTACCATCCATTTACTATGCTTATTAGTGGACCATCAGGGTCAGGCAAAACAACATTTTTGAAAAATCTTATTCACAATAAGGATTTCTTGATTAATGTGAAAATTGATCGAATAATTTGGTGTTATGGTGAAAAAAATGCGAAACCTGATATAAATAATGTTGCGCATATTGAATATAACAATGGAATACCAGAAAACTTGGAAAATGTTCTCAACGAACCAACTATCGTCGTACTCGATGACTTAATGATGGGAGCTTTCACCAAAACGGTTTGTGAACTTTTCACAAAGGGGTCACACCATAGGAATTTTTCTGTCATTGTAGTAACACAAAACATATTTCACAAATCGTGGCACACAAGAGATATTTCATTGAATTCAAAATATATAGTTGTGTTTAAAAATCCTAGAGATATCCTACAGTTTCAACATTTAGCAAGGCAAACTCATCCAGAAAATTCATCTGAACTTATTAGAATATATAAAGATGTGACTAGCAAACCTCACGGTTATTTATTAATCGACCTTACACAAAACGTAAATGATTTATTAAGGTACAGAACGAACATATTTAATCCGAATTTTTGCTATTGCTTCTGTGACATCGGAGAAAATGGTCTTAAAAAAGAGTTTAAAGCGACTGAAGAACCACAAACATATGCTGTATGTCCTCAAAACCAATAATAGAAAATTAAGAAAAGCTATACTCAACTGTGCTGATGATGAATTAATTAAAACTTTGACTGAGATTATCTTTAACACAATAGCTGGAAACACTAAACTAAAAAATAAAGATTTGAAGGTTTTAAAAAAGTATAAAAAAGAACTTAGGTTCATCTCGAGACCAAACGCGTCCATAAAGTCTAAAAGAAAGGTTCTTGTGCAGAAAGGTGGTGGCTTCTTACCTATAATCATAGCATCATTATTAAGCGGATTTATCGGAAAATTGTTAGATAATGTTCAATAAATTTAAGCCGAAGCTAAATAAAGTAATCTTGTTGTACCTAAGTGCATACGACGCGATGATGGACGACAAACATTCAGCGAAATTTATTAATAGAAAGCTGTTACCATATTTCAACAATGTCTCCTTTTCAGAATATAACAAATGGATCAAAATTAAACAAGAATTAAATACTTATATTAGAAGGAAATTAAAACCAATTAAGCAAAACTTTGACCATATACCCGAAATGGCGCTTTCTAAAAGTGATGTAGAAGACGGAAAAGTTAACACTGAAAAATCTGAAATCCTCCTCCAAAACGTGAACAATGACGGCATATTCCAAAGTAGTAGCGAAAAATTGCAAAGTGACTTAGATGATAGCACAATCAAAAATAGTGGCGAAAAATTGCAAAGTGACTTAGATGATAGCATTTCAAAAGATGAATTTATGACGCCTGAAAAATTCTTAAATAGAACTAAAGAAGCAACACCACACCTAGTAAGCAGACAACCTACAAAACCTAATGTAAAATCGAGAATTCAAAAACGCATTTCTCCATATAACACCCGGCTTAGAAGCCAACTTAAAACTAAGATTTAATTAAAAATGGTCTTTCTACAGATGCTATCATTTCAGATGGAAAACGAAAATTGAGACAGAAATCTTCAATTCAGAAGGGTGAAAATAGTTTTAAGTAGATTGCTTTACAAAAATGTACATTTGAGCTAACATTAAATAAAAACTATTACAATCGTGTTTTGAGTTCATTTATCTAACGCCTTTTAAACTATGAACTACATGGAGGATTTTTATGTAACCTTATTAAGCAACAATTCAGTTGTCGTTTACGAAAAGAATACTCTGTCCTCATTTACAAATATTGTAAATCTTCCTACTATTCCAAATGATCAGTGGGAAGTTGGAATAACCAAACTGTTTTTAAATAATGCTAACATTGAAAGTGATACACCTCAAGAACAAGCGCAGGAATATTCACCATTATTTATTTATACTGATATAATAAAACCTCGTTGCGTTGGAGATAAAATTTTAAGATGTCTTCGGGTTTTGTCGTTTAATGGAAAAAGAAAGTGTTTTGAGTTCACCAGCGTAGAGTACTATAGCCTTGAAATTGCTACTATAAAGGACATCTCTATACTCATAGTTAGTACAGACGGTTCCAAATATAATTTTCGTGATTCCATTACACCTACTTACATTACTCTTCACTTTAGAAAAAAGAAACGTAATTAAAATAAAACTAATATAAACGAGAGCACAAATAATATTTCATTCAGAAGTGTAACGGACTGACATGGAGCAAGTGTGTACTTCATATTACTCTAATCAAATCGGAAGTGGATTAAGTCACATAGGATCATTATATGTGTCACCACGAGTCGTACGACATGGGCGGGGCCTTGGTTCATTCTTCACGTCTTTTTTTAGAAATTTAAAACCTCTGTTTCTATCAGGTTTGAATGCGATTAAAGACCAGGCTATGGATACGGGAAAATCTATTCTCAATGATTTCGGTCGCAAGCCACTTAGAAATATTTTGGCAGAGCAAGGCAAAAAGGCATTAAGTAATTTAACAGAAAAAGCAGTCAACAAGATATCGTCTAAATTTCAAAAAGGTTCTGGCAAAAGTAGTATAAGACGTCGAATCAAAAGGAAACGACGTCAGTCACAAAAGAGATCTAACTCGAAACGCACGAAAAAATTCAATCTACGTAACAAAGTAAAAGACATATTTGCTTAGAAACTATGAGCACTCACATAGAATGTATGAAAAGTGAATTAGATTTATTTGTACCACATCCTATACAAAGCAGCATTCTAAATACAGAAGAAGTCTTATATAATCCTATTCAATCCTTAGACAATCCTAGCTCCATAGAATTTCTCTGGCTTGGTAATGGTGATACATATCGAGACCTTTGTAGCGTTTATTTAAAGTTGGTTGTTCAATTGAAGAATAAAGATAATTCTGATGTTACTGAAGATAAATGTGGCGTTGTAAATAATCTACTGCATTCCATGTTTCAAAGCGTATCCGTATATTTAAATAACGTATTGGTTTCGCAAAGTGACAACAATTATCACTACAGATCATACATACAAACTCTACTCAATTATGGCACTGATGCAGGTCGAACTCATTTATCATGTTCTGCATGGTATCCAGATTACTACACCGGCGAAATATTTCATGGTGGTAAAAAACAATTAACCGAATTGTTTGATAAGAGTAACAAAGTTGAATTGTTCGGAAAGCTGCATGGTGATATTTTTAATCAGCCTAAACTCTTGCTAAATAATGTTGATTTGCGCATAATATTTAATTTGGAAAAATCATCATTTTATTTAATGCAAAATCTTGCCAAGGAAACGCAGCTTAAGATATTGGAGGCACAACTGTTTATGAATCACATAACTATTAATCCAGGAATACTGGTTGCTTGCTCATCATAAAATATTACAAACGAAAGCAGCTTTATATCCATTTAATAAGGTAGAAGTTAAAACATTCACTCTGTATCCTGGAAACCATACCCTATCATTAGATAATGTTGTCATAGGACAACTTCCGACATTTTTAGCTTTTTGTATGGTTTACAATAGCTCTTATTCAGGCGATCGAACAGCGGATCCTTTCAAGTTCGAGCATTTTTATTTGCAAAGGTTTACTTTGTCAGTCAATGGTGTTCAAATACCTTCTCAACCACTTGAATTCGATTACTCTATAGAAAAATTAAGATCAACCAGAGCCTATAGCATGCTATTCAAATCATCGGGAATTAATCACTCAGATCGTGGTCTTCATATAAATAAGAAACTTTTTGAAGATAGCTGCTTTATACTAGCGTTTGATCTCTCCGCTGATCATTGTAATAATGATTTGTGTGCTAATATTTTAAGGCAAGGAAACATACGCATTGAAGGCAAATTCGCTCGGGCATTAACATCAGCTGTAACTTGCATAGTTTACTGCGAGTATGATTCGATGTTAGAGATTGATAGAAACAGAAACGTGAAAATTACGCTTTAAAATGAATACGATACAAATAGAACAAGCACTTAAGGCAAATCAATCTACAAAGAAGTATTTTCAAGGTGTTTTCCCAGCTAATAATTTACCACGGAAAGTGGGCTCTAAACCTGCTATTATAATAGCAAATACAGACTACTCTAATCAACCAGGAGAGCATTGGGTGGCCTTTTATTTTAATTCTAAGTTAGGAGCGGAATACTTTGATTCATATGGTCAACGACCATTGAAAAAAGAATTTTACAATTTTTTAAAGAGAAACTGCGACACGTATATATGTAATAAACAGCAACTCCAAGGACACTTTTCAAGCACTTGCGGACATTATGCCTTGCTTTATAGCTTATATAAGAGTCAACGAAAAAGTTTAACTGCTTATCTCAAACAATTTAGTAAAACTGACTACAGCTTTAATGATAAGAAAATACTCAAACTATGTAAAAAAGAATCTTTAATAAAATAAATTAAAATTTCATTTCAGATATCAAATTCTTTATTTTCATTTGGAATAAACTCAAAAATAGGGGCATTAGCTATAGATTTGTCTCTCCCCCGAAAGATAATATGTTGGATATAATTTTCCTTTAACTTTTTATACGGATTCTTGGATGGGAATACTTGACTAAGACGCTTCGGAAGAAATATCCAGAGTAACTTTCTCTCTGGTGATTCCAAATAAAGGCCAATGTTTTCTCCATATTGTGTTGCTTTTGCCTTACATCCGACTATTTTATAAGATGCATCAATTAATAACTCATCTACCTTTGTGTATCCTTGTCCTGATGTTTTCCAGGCGTCATTCAGAGTCTGCAGAAAAGTCTATTAAAAACATTTAAAAAAATTATTAAATTTTTAGAACGATTATATGAAAAATATTTCTTTTGTTTCTTGTTTCTTACCATGGCTTTTGTTGTATTGATGTTGTATTGATGTGTAGTTCTTTTTTCAATCAAGAGTTTGAAGCTACTAACTAAAATTCAGTTTATAATTTATTTTTATAGATTTCTGGTCACATTGGAAGAATTATTAGAAGAATAAAAATAAAACATAAGTTTAATTATTATTTATTTGTTTAATGCTTTATTGTAGTAAACTATCCAAATTAATCTTAGAAATTTCATTATTGAAACTATCGTCTAAAAGTCTGTTGTAGTCCGTAACTGTAGGTATATTAATATTTAAGAGTTGGTCATTGAAGCTATCATTGAAATAATGATCATAGCTTGCAATTGGATCGGAAATTGTTTCACTTTGATATCTGAGGTCGTAATTCGGAGTCTCGCTTTGAAGGAATTGGTCCATTTCATTATTCGCCATGAAGATTGATTGGGAAACGGTTGCCCAATTAAACTCCGACCCTTCAGAAATTTGAGCAACTTGAAGAGACGAGATTGGATTATATGTACTAGCTTGTGTTGATACAAAAATTTCCAGATCGTCCTCATTATCATCAGAAAGTGAAATAATCTCTGAAGTTTGTGACGGTAAAAAGATTACTGAGTCCCATGTCATCTGAGAATTGTAATTTTCAGTCATCATCATTTCCGCAGTAGATTGATTCTCGTATTCCGTTGATAATATTGATGATAATGATGGTGATATGCTATTGTTGTTCCTTGGTTCCATGCTAATTTTTCTATTTTTATTTAAAGTAATTAACTCACTTTTAATGGTTTGCTGGTTTTAGTATTTTTGAAAGTAACTAAGGAGAAAACTCTGCTTATATAGGATAGAAATGTTGGTGAACTTACCTTCAAGCGTTATCTGTAAAATTCATCTGTCTTTTATTTTTCTCTATAAATACTTTGAAGTGTGGTCATAAATACCGTTTGACCTTTTTCTTTTTATCATTTATAATGCACCATAATACTAGTTCTTTTTCCATTCTCAGCGGGGTATTTATACGAATGGAAATAGTGATAATAAAAAATAGAAATGAGGAAGGATCATGAGACGTGTAAGTGTTCTGAAATGCGATATGGTGAAATAGTCGCATCACCCAGAGTGCACTTAATTTTTTTCTTCGTGGAAATTTGTGTAGACATGTGTATGGACGACCGTGTCCCTTTTTTTATATATATTTTTTTTTTGTTATCGGAATCGTAAATAATGTACGTCCTTGAAAGAATCCTTTTTGGTTTGGTAATTAAGATGTGTGTAATGAAGAGATGTGTTCGTGGGAATTTATGTAGAGGCATGCATGCACGATCGTGGTTCCTTTGTGATATTTTGTTTATTGTCGGAATCGTAAGTAATGTGTGTTATTGAATAAATCGTGTTTTGGTTTGGTCATTAAGATGCGTGTAATGAAGAGAAGTGTTTGTGTGAATCTATGTAGACATGTGCATGCACGATCGTGTTGCTTTGTTCATGTACTTTTGTGAAGGGAATCATAAATAAAGCATGTAGAGGATTGGTTTTTCGTTTGTGTAGGAGAATGTGTGTAATGGAGGTAAGTTTTATGGGAGATAAGTGTTTGTTAGCGTCATATGAGGGAGTGTAATTGGAGAGGGAGGGACATAATGAAATGTGATCGTTGGCGTTGGAGTCCGTCTTGTGAGGGTAAGTGGAGTGTCATGTCGAATGTGTAGTAGACGTGAGGGATGCTGTTGTGTGTGTGCGTGTGTGTGCATCCTAGCATGTGCGGCGTTTTGAGCGGGGAAGTGTGCGGACATGAGTCCCCCATATATATACTACTATACGGAAAGGCCGAAAAAAAAAAAAAGTTTCTTTTTTATTGCGGGCTGAAATTCGCGTCGACGTTCCCCCATATATATACTACTCACACAGACATTATACAGGCAGACTGACGGACGGACGTGCTTAAATCGAATTATTATTTGATGCTGATCAAGAATATATGTACTTCATTGAGTCCTAGGGGCTGCACACATTTTGTCAAAATGAAAATATGTTTCATCCCTCGGTGATGGATAAAAAAAAGAACGAGTTGGTCTGTTTCAAGTTGAAAGTAGTAATAAAATAAGTTCGTAAGTACTCTGGATATGACAATATGTGTGCGTGATGTTTAGAAATAAATATTTAAAGAATTTATTTACACATTTACGGGTATTGTACGGTGTAATATTAGGTTTCAACTTTCCAATCTTGTTGCAATTCTTCTTTTATAAATAATGTAACCGTGCATTGACAGGATTGTTAAGCTCTCGCCGGGGAACGAGTTTATTGGTGGGAGATGTTTTGACGCCATTTTTGTTGGTTTTTGGCTGGACTAAACATTTGTTACGGGGGAAAAGGAAAACCGCTTTAAAAAGCATGGAAGAAAAAAAAGGAAGTTTTTGGGTTTAAGAAAAAGAAAGAAAAACTTTGATTTAAAGAAAATGAAAATCGAAAGTATCATAGTTTTGACGTCCGCCAGGAAGACAAAAAAAATTCATTTGAAAATAGAAAAGAAACAAAAACATACAAAATAAAGAAAAGCAGCAGATGTAGTGAATGAGTCTATGAATATGCAACAATGCCATTGAAAGTTACATTAAGCGCAAAGAACGTCTAACAAAAATAAAAAGATTATTGAAAAATGATAACTAAACTGAGAAATTTAAATATGCAAATAAAACTACTTAAAATAAATATCGCCAAGTAGTCCTGAGAAAAGAAAACAACGCTGAATGCGTCTACGATGAATAAAACACCGTGATTTTAAGATTAAAGAATGATTACTTAGGACGATTAACATTTTGTTTGACACTTTTATAATATCAAATTATTAATTATTAATATTTTATTTGGCGTTGATGTTGTGTTGGACATAAAGTTTATAACAATAAGAAAGTTTAGAAAATATTGGCATATGCGCGAATAATAAGAGAATTAATATACCAGATTAATTATCGGAGAAAGAAAGCAAGTCGTAACATGCAGGGTGCTGGGTATTGGAATTCTCTCTCAAGAGGCACATAGGATCCCCGTCCGATGGTTAGGGTTTCGTCTACCTGCATATTCAATGGGCAAGTACGCGCAATTTCTTTTGGTTGTAACCGTCGTGGGACTGCTCGTGAGCAAAAATATAGAACCCCTCCGACATTTCACGAACTAGTTACCTCAGCTATGGTACGTACGCAAGGTTCGTAAGTTGCCTTACAATTTATTTAGATAAGCGCTTTAGATGCAAGAGGATAGATACACTTATTACTACATTGGTTAAATAAGTATGGTATAATGGCGTGATTACGTAAAACGAAATCTGACAGACATAGACATGTCTGGTTACACAAAAGTGGCTCACCAACCTGGTCCCCAGCACGTAATATGGTTGCAACGGGTATTAAAATGCCCCAGTAGAGTCCTTCTTCGTTTTTGCCTTCGAATCTTGATCCTCCTGTTTCGTCTACTCAATATTCATTACTAATTACTGACAATACTGATTAACTTTACTTAACAGTATTTCACTTACCCTTCAGATATATAAACTTTTTACTTCAAAAGACAAACAACCCTGAATGCTCCCTCGTAAATAAACCAACATTGTAGGCAATATGGTATCGTGTGTTGACTACAACCTACATATTACACTCATGTTCTAAGTATCATCACTGATACATCAGTAACCGAATGTTTCGGCCAACGACAGTAAAACCGTTTTTATCACCCTTTACTAAGTTTTTAATACTATGACGTTTAACCATAAATTTCGAAACAACAAATTACATGATATATTTGTCCTCTGCGCCAGAATAAGACTCAAGGAATTTTTATTATAACAGCAGAATATAATGCACAGTATAAAAGAGAGTAAATCTAAAAATTAAAAAAAAAAAACAGAAAAGAAATAAATGTTTACAAAAAATTCTAACAATTTCATGCAGTGTTGCGGAAGGTAAACAAAGAGAGGAGTATAAAAAACTTTATGTACTTTATATCCATCACCACTCGTTTTGTCAAAACGTTTGTAATGCCCACAAAGAGGCTTCAGATACCTCGCAAGGTATATATGTCCTTGATAAGTGTAAATTCTAAATCGATTTAAGCATGTTCATCTAAGCAGTGTCTGTTGTACACACTCTCCTAGTCCAAAAATGAAACTATCGACTTAAAATTTGGCAAAAACATCCGAAGCTTCTTCTTGCTGCTTCTTGCACGCATCTTAATATTGTAAATGGGTCGAAGAACTCGTCTACGATCCCATGTAAACTGAGAACACCTTTTTTTTTCACAAGGAGTAAAAAATTGGTTTTTTGCTGCGGTGGATAAAGCTACAAAAATTTGGACACATTCTATGCGATGATGTAATACGTCTACAAATATGAAAAAAATTGGTCACGCCTGCTATAATGTATCATAATTTAATCTTTTTTTTTTCAAAACGTTTAAACAGCGCAAAGTATACTTCAAAAACCACATAAAGTTTGCTAATTCTTGGCCAGCTTTAAATTCGGTATGCCCGAAGGCATGCCCGTCCGTTCAACTATCCACCTGTCCGTCTGCGTAATTCTGTAGCATCTGCGAAAAACATTCTTCCGTTCGCAAAAATGAAGATATTGCCTAGAAGCTTGTAAAGGACTTTAAAAAGAGAACAAACTTTTAAAAGAATATGTCTACAAAGCCCAAACGTCTATAAAACAAAAATTGTGAACACCTTCGCTTTCCGTGTTTTTTGCTTGTTACTTATAAAGTAAAATAGAAAAACTCAGCCGGGTTCATCTAGTGGTAATGAGTAGGAAAATTTAGTTCTTTTCCTTTTTTTAGGATCACAGTGAGGGGTATAAAAGATTCGGTGACGGTCGAATATAATTTTCATTATTTATTCATTAAGTGCTGTAGAATAGGGTCTAAAAGAGTGCTAATTGACTTAAAGGATAAGAATTATTTTGAAGTATTGTTTTGAAATAGAAACTTCGAAAAAAAATGACTAAAACGCTGACGGCAGTTTGTAAGTATGTTAATAACCGATATATTTTCAGAATTGACGAGCTTCTATTTTACTTTTCAGTTTTCACAATCTTTGATGTGATTTAAGCTGTGCAATTTTTAGAGAGTTAAAAACTTATTTCACAAAATAGCTATGAAAAAGACTGATAATAAAATAATTATATGAATAGCACTATGATATGTATAACTATAATGGTAATAGTCATTTTAAATGAAATCTTGCGGACAGAAGGGACTAATATATATATTTTTTAAACGTGGTAATGTAAGTGGACTGTAGCTCAAAGACATGTAAAGCAATGTTTCGGGTTTTTTCTCATTTCGCTAATTGTTCGAAGTATTTTGCTTTGCAATAAGTTTTGTACCGGAACTTTTCATTGTGCCTTTAGGCGAAGCACTTTTTGTATCTGAGCTTTCGCAATCTTTTACAATTTCTTAAATTTAGAACATGCGCACTATAGTATATTTTCTGTTATTAAAACGTTTTAACGTAGTAGTATATTTGTAGTGGAATAAGTACATATGTGATTAAATTAAAAAAAAATTTTCAGTTCGCTTGTAATCCCAATAAACGCAAAAGAAAAATATTTAACAATGAAACAATGAGTACAGGAAATAATATCAAATTGCAACTATTTTATAATCGTATATTTTTAAGGTAAAAGATATAATAACAATGTAAAGTGACAATCGATTCCATTTCCGATTTTTTTATGGCTTTGTTACATGTTCATTGACAACTTGGTAAAATATTTTGTAGTTAGTATAAGAACTTCGAAACCATTCAAATATGTGCGGTTACATATATGCACGATCTTTAATATCTTGCGACGTGAGATTGGACAGTGTAGAAAATTGGAACGTTGGTGCCTATATGATAGGGTAATTTTGATTCAGTTTATTTAAATAATTCGAATAAGACTATCAAAGTGATAACCATTTTCATATTAACCTATAAAAGTATATCAGAAGACCAAAACCATATAATAAAACTCTATTTGGCTTAGCGTGAAGAAAATCGGTTGAGAATATTATTAATTTAAAGTTGCAGTCTTCTATATATATGTCAGTCACATATCACATAATATGTGGTAGGTTATGGAAGTTAACGTACAGAGGCCTATAAGTTTCAGACAAATGTCACAGTTATCTAGACGTATCTAACATTTGGTTCAATTCTTCTCAAGCATTTGTTTGTATTCATTTTAAAGTCATAAAACAAGTACCACAAAAATATTACATTATTGAGCAAATTGTCAATTTTCGACCCTAGATGTAATTTTTCAAACGCTTTTGGTTTTCCACAACTAAAATTACTGTTTCTTCAAAACAATTCGAGTGTACAATTGAAAAGTTCATGCTCTCATCGCTCTGCCTAAAGTGTTCTTTCTTAGGCGTACCTAAGCGGGCACGATGCTGGGCTTGAACTGAGCCATCCAGTTCTACAGGTAATACTTGTACTGTGTCGAAAAATTCCTTTTCTCGCTGTAGTATTCTCTATTAAAGTCATTAAAGAGTTAAGCATGAAGCCGTGTTTAAGTGGTTTTTTGCTTTCTTAAAATATGCGTGGTCTCAACAGCAACTTAAGCAGGACACTTCCGGACTCTACTGAATTTGGCTATGATACTTTCTCCTTCATTGAAAAGTGGCTTAAATTGTATGTCAACAACTCTGAATATTTTTCAATACAATTCCGGTGTTTGGGCATGGCAAACTTCACTCAAAAGGAGATGTGCCCATTGCTCTTCTTAATGCTGTACCATCCCATGTTTTACTTATACCCACTAGTCGTGAATTTGAATTCATATGCGTCAAAGTGAACATTAACTGTAGAAGTCTTTATATTTCTTGTGCGATGTTTCTGATTCCACAGATAACTTTTTGGTATTGTGGGATTTTAACGTACCCAGTGGCGTTTGGACATGGTTGATGATCAGATCTATCTCTATGCTATCTCTAATGCGTCCATACATGAGAGCTTTCTTCGTGTTTTATTTGACCTTGGTTGCTACCAGTTCAACAATATCCGCGATTCTAATGGCGGTATCTTGGACCTTGTGTTTTACTAGTGTCAACAGCATAGACATTAGCATTCTTCGTGCAGATCATCCTGTATTGCCCGAATATCCATTTCATCCAACTAATCTGTTATCGTTGAAGGAGCTGTTTTATAGGGAAGTAAAGGTGGGCAGTGGTTTTCCTAAGCAGCTGAACTTTAATAAGGTAAACTACAGTATGCTCAATGGTATACTTGATGACTGTAATTGGCTTCTCTACGGTAAGCATATTAAAATCCGTCTCTCCGCTATGTATAATAATTTGCGGTCTGTCATTAATAGGTCCGTGCCATTAAAATTAATATATGTTCATAAGCCCACGCGTCTCCGGTGGTTCAGTAACGAAAAAAGAGTTTTTTTCAAAAATGCAAGCGGATACACTTGATTACATAAAGTACTGAAGTTCAAGACGTGCATTCAATCCTTTAAAACGTTTATACGATTCAAAGTATTTACAAGATACTAAGGGTAAATTGTTTCCTGATGCTAAGAGCTTCTACAAGTAAATGTTGAAAGGAAGATGATAAGGTTTCAAACTCTTATGCGCTCTGCGAATTGTGATTCGTCTGATGGCGACGTTATTGCCAATTTTTTTTCTGCAGAGTTTCTTGAAAAGTCATATAGAGGAAGTAATGTATGCATAGGTAACTATCCGTATGAAATTAAACAATGGAATGTTTTTATCCTAGCAAAGAGGAGGTCCTCAATACAATGATAAATCTAAAGACCCTCAGCGCACTTAAATATTGCGCCCCCTGCACTTACAAATGAGACATTACAAAGACCTTGCAGATGACTACAGAGGTAAAGCCGAACTCAGTTCTACACCGAAGCTATTTGAAGGGTTGGTTACTACAAGACTTATTTCGTCAATTCATGTGGTTATAATTCCTGTGCAACTGCATTTACACATGAAACTCAAGTAAAATAAACAATAGCCGAATTCAATTAACTCTTGCAAGTATATTTTATACTAATTACTATTAACAACTAAAATGAAGTATGTAAGGAGAAGTAAAAAAAAAAAATTAAATAGTATTTCATCTATAAATAATTAAGAAATTAGAAAAAACACGCACGCAACCAGCGCAGAGGTGCACCCACAAACAGTACAGAACCAAGTTACAACTGAACCACTAAGATATCGCAAACGCTTGGCAACCGATACAGTAACCACACCAGTTAATTTTTGAATCATGTGAGATGTTAAGACTGCAAATTACTTCAAGTACGACATAGGCAAATCGCACGTATTAAGCAAAATTGCTTAAATGACTTTATTTCGATATTGAGATTAAGTGATAGACATAATTTAAGTTTCTACAAAGAGCTCTGAACGGATTAAACTGATTATAATTATATTTACATACACTCAGTTTAATGAAAAGAGAAGTGGTTAGGGACATTATAGCTTTTCTCACCAAGTAATATGGGCAAATCGATAGTACCTTTAATTAACTTAATTAGGAAGGAAATACGAAGAGTGAATCTACGTTTCTCAAGCGACGAGAAGTATAACAGAAGGAACCTATTTTCATAAGGAGACAGAGAGACAAGCGGGTCCAAATTCAAATTCCAAAAGGGCAAACAGCAAGAATTGCTTTTAAACGGACTCAATTGAATGCACATAACACTTATAAGAAGCAGACTACAGAATCAAGGTATACTCAATTGGTCTAACTAATTACATGTATACCTTTTTTATAATGTAAGGATCCTTCAGCTCTTTGGACCATCTCTTAATGAAACCAAGCGCGGACCTAGCTTTATTTAAAGAGAGCTTAATGTGCAAATTAAAACGTGATCTTTGATCGAATAGAACCCCTAAGTCGATGAACAAATCAACGTTTTCCGACTTGTGCAAATCAATAAAATATTCAATATTGAATCACTTCCTTTTTAAGAAAGAAAGCTTGTTGCATTTTCAGAGCGAGGTTGCTTAATCGGAACGGATGCGAAAATAGCTACGTTTATTACATTATAGAACGATGATAGCAAGGTTTCAATATTGTTGAAGTGATTACCATAAAACCAGAAATATAATTGCAACAATAAGTGACTTCTGGAAAATTGAAGTCGCCCGACGCTATAACTATATCGGCAGGTTTAGACTTTTTGGCCACGTTTTATGACAGAGCAGCACGTTTCTTATAAACAAAGGAATCCGCAGTTGGGGGAATATAGGGACAAATTACAAATAATTGTTTACTGTCAATTCTCGCAATTTCATCGTCGGGGAAGTAGGAAATTCAAATGAGTAGAACGGGACTGCAGCAGATATGCAATCGATGCTTTCTGAAAAGATGGAAAGAAATGTGAAAAGGTTCCGACGAAAGTAAATCAAGCTTTAATCACATTTCAATGAAATCTAAACAGGAAAACTCCTATTGCTTGACTGAATTTAGGAAAGCCAAGCGAATTTTTGAATTTAGTTCGCTAACATTGTGATAAACAAATGTTACTGGGTCTGAAGAAACATTCAGTTTTTTGAGCGTGGAAGAAATTCCGAACTAATATTACGGGGCCGATCTCAAGGAATGAATTCCTTAATTAACCCAATGGTTTGTTTAACAAAATTTCCATGTTTTCAATCAGAACTAACTGTTTAGTAGTCGTGAGAGCTCTAGATTGAGATAGATCCAATTTGAAAATGTTTACACGTTTCAAATTGACGAATGGGATTTTTGCAGCCGGAAAACTTTTTATATTATCCTCAGAGGTGTAAGGCGCCAGTCTTGATATGAGGAGTGTCGATTGAAGATGTCGTCCCTATTAGCAACAATAGTATTCGCAGTTAGAGAGTTTTGAGTTGACGAGAACGTAGAGGGGTGACCACATTTGCACCTGCAGCTTGTGCGATTCGCCCAGCACGGTGACCAGCGGACACACCCGAACAGCTAAGGGGAGAGGAGAATTTGTTATTTTTATTAATATTCTTTGGAGATGTAGACAGAAGTGCCTGAATATCACCACTGTGAGAAGATACCCTTGCCACTTTGGCGTAACTGGAACGAGGAGGGCTTCCGGCTTATTTTTAAGTTCAGTAGTACCACGTGTTTCAACGATAGACGAAACGTTAGCATTTTTTGCAGGCTAGGACGGAACACTCGAATTAGTTGACGAATGATTTTTTCAAACTTTTCGTACAATGTCACGAGATTTTTACTTAATTCTTAAAATCCATTCCGTGAAAAGCTTATAAGTCAATCTTCTGCTTCCTACAGTCGGGAAATGATCGACGTCATCCTTTCGAAGGATCAAGAGTGGCATCTGCAGCATGGCCACCGATACCTCCACACTTCGTGTGACAAAAACGTTCGCAAAGTCAACAATTAATGAATCGCCCAGAATCAGGGCCTGGTTTTGTTCGATGTGATGTAAACGAACATTGTGAAAAAAAAAGCAAAAAAGTTCTCTCTTTAATTAAATGCAAATTTCGCACCATTATAAACACAGCAAACCCAGAGAAAAACTGCCGCAAACCAATATAGATGTTTGAAACCAAGAACAAACAAAAAATGAAAAAAGGACTTTTTGAAGGGAGCAACAAATGCTGATTGCAAAAACCAAAATGACTATTAACACAACAAGTTCGATAAATTTAAATACTTTTATACCCGCCTGAGTGGCCGAGTACTCAAGAGTCTCGACTAACAACTCTCAATGGTCGTGGTTCAAACCTTAAGTACGGTAGAGTTTTTAACAAAAGCCAAAAGTCTTAAATGCTAGTGCTTTAAGACTTTATTCTAGAGTTTAGAATTTACTCTCTAGCTAAATGTATAATAATAATAATTATAATAATAATAAAAACTTTTATAATTAATTAGACTGTAAAAGCGTATAACGCAATAAAGCAATAAAAAAAAAATTATAAATTTCCCCGCATAAAGTAAAACTGCGCGACCACAGCGCGTGCGCGGAGGTGCCAAACATAATAATTCTACCTCCTTGAGTTAATCTGTCACATTTATCAAGATTTTGCTGACCCTAAATGAATAGGTGTTGTCTACAAAAATCTACTGAAAGCATTTGACAGTAATTATCACTCTCTTCTCCTCAATAAATTCAACAGCGAATTTGTACTGTATAATGTAGTAATTTTACAGAATCTCTGGCGTTTCTTAGGGAAGTCATTTGGGTGCAATTCTTTTTCAATTTATTTATGAATGATTACTGACGTGTGTTAAACACTCGCACATCCTAATATCAAGAGATGATGTGAAGATTTTCCGCCCGGTTATTCAGCTGAAAATGTTAGACTACTACAGTTGAACTTAAACGAATTGTACGGCTGGCAGACTAATGGCATGTCACTCAATTTAAATAAATGTAGTAAGCTTTCGTTTGCTTGATGTAACCAATTCGCATTCGTTATGTATACTTAGTTAACGTGCAATTCTTTAGTGACCTTGATCGGTGGATCCCAAATTGCGATTTCACCTTCATATTTAGACCTGCGTTAACAAGGCGAAGTCGCTATTGGGCTTTATGAAAAGTTGGGCTAAGATATTTAACGAACTGTAGATTGATAAACGCCTATTTACCTCGTTTGTGAGACCTGTATTAAAATAGTCGATTATGGTATGGTTACCTACTCGCAAGTTACACGCCTACTTAACAGAGCCGATTCGAAAAGAATTTTTATTATTTGCTATCAAACTTAGCTATTAGTTATTTAATTATATTAATAGAATAATTAATTAATTGATAATTCATTAATAATAATATACTATTTAATTATTTATTCGCATATAAATATTTGTAGTGTTTTAAAATATAATCATTTTTTTCCTTTTTTGGGGTTCAGGGTATTGTTGTTAAAAGCTTTTACAGATTATTCCCCCCTGGTCTTAGCTAGATACGGGTAACATTAAATCCTTTTTTTGGTTTTTTTCTTCTCCTTACCTTGATATTGATTGAATTTTTTAATGTAGCAAACAATCTTAAACTAAATAAATAAAACCATATTCTCCCTTGAACTTTTTTACAATTCTTTCCAGGTTTTCAGAAATGATCGATTGGATCGCATTGGTGGTGATGTATTAATTGCCATATCTCCGTCATTTCCGTCCAAATCAATTGAATTTCCTACTACTCTTGACGTTGAGTTTATCGCCATTTGAGTGAAAATGCCTAATAAACAACTATTTATAACCTGCTCCTATATTCCCCCAAATTCTGATATTTCCATATCTAAGAAACAGGCCGCCCTAATTTGTGAAGTGGCCAAGCAGTCGAAATCGTCCGATTTGGTAGTTGTGTTGGGAGATTTCAATTTGCCTTAAGTGACTTGGCGTAACAGTGATAATTCTGGCTAATTCAACATCTGATAGAGCTATTGTGTTCTTTAACGAATTATTTGATCATAATTTAGTTCAATACATCCGTATCCCTAATTGTAATGGTATACTGCTTGATCTCTGCTTTGCCGATTTCCCTGAGATTAGTGTAAATCGTTGTCCACCTTTTAGTTTACCTGAGAATCCTTATCATCCAGCAATGCGCATTTCCTTTCATTACAAGCATGATCGTTCGTTGAACTGTTTTAATGTTCTAAATCCAATTTTCCAAATAAATATTACGATTTTCATAAAATCAATATTGTATTGCTAAAATATCACCTTTCACATATAATGCTTGATTTCTCAATCGAAGATATTGAAAGCTTGTTGTTATCGTTCTACAATACATTAAATCTAGCTATTGCTGCATCTGTTCCGATTAAGTAGTGCCGAGATCGAAGCAGGTGTCCATCGTGGTTTAATAGAACAATTAAATATTACAAGAATAGAAAAAACACGCTATTCAATAAATATTCGAAAAGTGGCCCTGCTCTTCACTATTTCGCTTACTCCGTGGCGAGGCATAGATTTAACTCCCTCAACCACCATTATTACTGCAGATACCTTCAGTTCATTAAATCCTCTCTGTTTGCGAATCCTAAATACTTTTTCAAATTAGCTAACTCTAAAAGAAAAATTTCCGCACATCCCTCGTATGTTTCTTTTAATGGCTCTGATTCCTCGAATGATTTTGAAATCCCAAATCTGTTCGCTGAGTGCTTCCGTCGAAACTATTCGACTGCTAATTCCGATTTATCCGCAAACTACCCATATCCTATAACTAACTTGGTTTCAATTCCTAATTCGGTTATTGCTGAGGATGAGGTTTTTAAAGGCTTCAGCTCTCTAAAATATAGTTGTGCGCCTTAACCTAATGGAATTCGATCATGTGTACTTAAATCTTGCGCTGTCGACTTCTGTTGAGTTATCTCTAAGATTTTTAACCGGTCTCTGAACTTAGGTGTGTTCCCTTTGTATTGGAAGAGTAGTTTCCTTATTCCTATTCACAAAAGTGGAAGTAAACAACTTTTTGGGAACTACAGAGGCATAACCAAATTGAGTGTCTTGCCTAAACTGTTCGAGGGAATCGTGACTCAGCATTTGGCCTTTTCCATTAATTCGTATATTACCCCACACCAGTATGGCTTCGGAAAGGGAGATCTACGGTCACTAATTTGTTAGAGTTTACTTTTCTAGTGGCTCTCGCACAGATGTAATATACACTGATTTAAGCAAAGCGTTTGATTTGGTTAACCATAACTAACTTATTTTTAAACTCCAAGCCTCTGGCTTCCCTTTCTATTTAGAGAAATGGATAAGCTTTTACCTGCACAATAGATCTTTCAGGGTTCTGTTTAACTTCGTCACCTCGGATCAATTCCCCGTGACGTCTGGCGCACCTCAAGGCAGCCAATAAGGTCCTATTTTATTTAGTTTATACATTAATGATCTCCCATCGGTGATTAATTCCAGTCAGATCTTAATGTATGCTAATAATGTGAAACTGTTTTGTTCCTTCTCTCTAGAATCGCAATCACATCAGCTTCAAAGTAACTTGAATAATTTTGTTGCATGGTGCTCTTCAAAATCTTCTGAAACTAAATCTAAGTAAATGTAAGAAGATTTCTTTTTCAAGAAGAAAATCATTCATTATTCAGTATTTCATTGATTCGCATAAGTTGGAGGACGTCGATACGTTCACAGGTTTAGGCGTTCTATTTGACCATAGATTACGTTTCAATTTGCATATTGAGCTCTCGTTAAGCAAAACTAGGTTCGCGCTTGGTTTTATAGAGAGGTGGTCCAAAGAGCTTGATGATCCCTACATAACGAAAAGGCTGTACATGTGTTTGGTTAGACTTATAGTTGAGTATGTCTCTATTGTGTGGTTTCCTTCATATAGGTGCTATATGGATTGAACTGAATCTGTTCAAAACCAATTCTTCCTGTTTGCCCTTAGGAATTTGGGTTGGGATCCGATTGCTTCTCTTCCCCCCTATGAAAATTGGTTGCTTCTGTTCTCCTTACCGTCTCTCGAGAAATGTAGGTTTGTTCTTGGCGTTTCCTTCGTAACCAAAGTAATAAATGGTGCTATCGACTTGCCTGCATTACTTGGTGAATTAAGCTTTAATGTCCCAAACCGCTTCTCTAAGCACTTGATCTTGGTTAAGCTTAGTCAATGTAAATATAATTATGAGTTGTTTAGCCCGGTCAGAGTTGTTTGCAAGAACCTATGTAATGTCTTTCAATTATTCTCATTATTTGACCCTTTAAAGTCCATTAAAGCAACATTGCTTAATAGGCGTAATTTACCTATGTCGTACCTAAAAGAGCTCTTAACCTTAAAAAGTCATTATGAGTCGAAAATTCATTGTTGTTAACTACTATCGGTTGCCAAGCTTATGCATGTTTGCGATGACTTAGGGATTCATTTACAATTTGGTCCTGTACTGGTTATGGGTGTGGCTCTATGCTAGTTTTGCACATGCTTTTTTTTTTCCTTCTTATTTGTTTTATTATACTTATACTAAGTTTTAATATTAATTAATTTAAGATCTGCTTTGAACTCAATTGAACTCGACTGTCAAAATTTTTAGTTGAGTTTCTTGTATTAGTGAAATAAATAAATAAATACATAAATAATGCACAAGCGTGTGTGCGGAAATAGTTAGATGTGTTTGCATTAAATGATATCGCGTACATACGCACGGTTGGGTTACGTCTTATCAGAATCTTGTCGAGAATATGTTTTCTAAAAAGTTACAACACTTTCTGAAAAAGTTATTTTGATAGTTAAAAACAATACCAGATGGCGTTGTCTGCACTAGGCCACATTCGAACACGGTTTAAACAAGTTCGTTAAAGGATGCTGTTTTCGCTTCATAGAGACAGTGTTGTTACTTTAGGTAGGTTCATTGACAATTTCGCTCACATTATAATAGAAAGCATAAACGCTTCCAATCTATCAAAATGGGAAAGAAGTAAGACGCACTTGTGTGTGTGATATGCGATTCAACATTTCACTACTGAAGCGAAGAAAAATAACTAATTTGCCATCCAAAAGAGAAAATGGTTTCCATCGTTTTATTTGTATTTTAAAAAGCCGATGACAATACTGCTTGATGCCGTTTGACTGAACTATTAACACTTTGCAGCCAATACAGCCATAGTGGAGGCTTTCGCAAGTCGTCGTAGAAGTTAGGGACGCTAGTTTGGCGGCATGATGTCATTACGACGAGGAGAGTTGAGTTTTGTTTTGTACACATTTAACATTTGAAGACATTTTTTATGTGTTATAAATATTATTAAGTATAACAAATGAGGCTGAAAAAGTGCTGCGCTCTTCAGTATTTATATAAGTACGTTACACCCCTAAGGAAGCAAAAGCTCCGAAAATCTAAATTTGCTTCGAGTAGCCGGTGTGATAATTTTCGGACGAGTAATAATATTTTGCGAGTTGAATGGCGCTGCGGCTAATCTGAGGAACACTATTGCGAATAATTAAAGTAAAATAGCAAAAATTTGTAAGCAAGTACAATTATATGTGGCCCATATTTCTTTAAACGCGACTGTATTTCATTGTTGGTCCCGATGACCTAAGTTTTACACCCTAAAGCTTTGCTTAGGGCTTAGTTAATTTCTAATATTAATTTATTTAAGTTTTAAGATACCATAAGTATTAGCCTTTTACTCCAACATTTGTGGTTTAGTGGTTTCTGTATGTAATGTACACTGGTTAAAAATGCCTACCAGATGCTTGAAACGTATTGAGCGTTTAATATTTCGTTTCGTTCATTTGGTCTCAGTAATTTTTTGGTCTTATATAAAATATTATGAATTAATTAAATTGTTTATTTTTCAGTAATGAATGATTATCGTAATGGTCTTCCAAAGTTGGCGACTTTGCGGAGTGACAGCAACAATTGTCGTTTATATTGGTGGCGTGTTGTTCTTAACGATGAACAATGTTCCAGGGTCGCATCCAAAGCGTGTTCGATTCGAACATTTCGCAGAGGTACCTTGACTTACTTGAACATTCTTCACACTTAACACCTGTTTTTTCAAGAGTGTTTCGAAAATCTTTAATGATTATCAAATTTTCGCAAGGAATTCGTAAGTGCTCCTCTTTAGTTAATTAGGAGATATGCGTTAATGTATTGCACGGACTGCTTTTACGCCATTTTGAAAAATGTATTTAGACATGTCATTTCTAAAACCTCTTTCAAAGTCTCGTATTTTAACGAAATGAAAGTCTATGTTACGTTTCTTGTTATGCATTTGAACCAAAATTAAACACAGAAGTTGATTGTTGGCAGCTTCTGAATATCCGGTTTATATGCGAAGATATATAGCGTAATTCTAGAAAAATTCTAGCCATACAAACGAAAGTGTTGATAAAGGATCACATGGGAAAGCTTTTTTTTCTTCTACTTATTAACGAACAGCAATTATATAATCTTATTTGTCATTAGTAATCTCAGCATAGGAGGGCTAGTATTAGTTATACCAGTGCTATACATACAAGCAAAACCAAAAATTTGGTGATATTCACGATATTTAACGGTTAATCTAACCCACGTGGATCCGATATGTTCAAATTGCGCTAATAAACAATTTACTTTCATATATTTTTAAAAGGGAAGCTTGTTTTTCAAGAGGATATGTACAGTTCTAAGGTTTGATTCGCAACCTCTATATCTGGTTTGGGTGTATTTTCTTATTATTTTCTATTACAATGTACTGTAGCAAAACTCAAGGTTGCTTTTCTAAGCGTGAGAGTTACTTTAAAATTGCAAGTTCAGATTTTTTGATATAATTTTAAACCAGCTCGCTTTAGGCTGTTTCCCCTTTTCGATTTTCGACAACTTCTAACATATGTCTGCAAGTCTTACTATATTTGCCGAGCCTTGGACTTTTTAAATTAATATATATATTCTTTATGAACAAAATGAGTTTCAGTTTTTTACCTTAAGTTAAAGAAAATCGGCAACAAAGATAACATTGATAAGAATTTCTCAGTATTTCAAAGCATACGAGTCCACTTGTCGGTAATGTTTTCAAAAATAAGTGAATTCAGTATAAAATAAATTAATTTATAGTCCTAGTTTTGTCATTCAGATTTATGTATGAAAACAAATTAATTTAATTGAAGATGGAAAGATAGTGTGACCTTTTATATTTGTGTCTATTGTGTTCTTTAGTTTTCTAATTACCGAAGTCAGAGGGTTTCTGGTCTTAATCGAAAGATGACTATTAGATGGTGCAAAGAACTAAAATACATGCAATCTGAGCTTCCAGTAGACACTACAACATCTGAATATAATAGTATGTACTTTAATTCCATACACTGAAGAATAAAACTATACCTTCAGTCATTGTCCTCTACCAACCATTTTAGCTCCTTATCAAGTCGAGCCGAGAATACAGATGGGATTAACAGCATTGGCTTCATTTCCGGGCAGTGGAAATACGTGGCTGCGGTATTTATTACAACAATCCACAGGTGGGTATGCTGTGCATGTGTTATTTCTTGTGTAAAATTATTTGCTGTGTATTTATAGGCATTTTGACTGGAAGTATATACAAGGATTACGGTTTATTGAAAACGGGCTTCCCAGCTGAAAATGTTTGTAATAATTCAGTATTGTTGGTGAAAACGCATGAATGGGGTCCTAAAGCCTGGGCGTTATTTTCTAAAGCTTTACTTTTAGTGCGAGACCCAGAAAAAGCCATTTTAGCTGAATTTAATCGACAAAGTGGTGGTCATGTGGGTTTCGCATCTCCAGATCGTTACAAGCGAACTAGAGGCAAATGTTCGTATATGTAAAGACATGCATCTTTGGATGTTATTATGCCCTACACTATATATAATGCAGGATATATTAAGTTCTTATGAATGTATGTATTTCGTAAAAGATATTAAGATAGGCTCATTTTTTGTTATAATGATCGCTCAGAATCATTTTTTTAAGTCGATTTAAACCTGTATGCCTGGTTCCACCATTTTTGGACAAGTCCTACATGTACCCTAGTGTGAAAAACTTGAATCGCACGCATCGATTTTTTCATCGCCTTTCTCCATGCGTGGTTTTACGAAAACTTAAGGTTTATATTGCAAACAGATCCAATTTTATATATCTTATGTTGAAAACTTGTCCGTTATTAACTATGTGAAATTTGGCCCACCTTGGCTTAGTTGCTCGATTTCATCAATATAAGGGTTTCCATGAAAATCAAACCTTTATGTCTCAATGAAGTCTAATTTTTAGTTCTTAATCACCTTCTTCTTTATTAAGGGCCACACAATTAAAACGTATTTCCATAGATACAAGTTGTAATTTTCGGTATTTTATCACGAAAATATGCGAACAAATGTATTAAGACAACTGGTGTAGGGTATTTAACGGTCGGTCTTGCTCGACTATAACGTTTATACTTCTGTTATCATAATTCTAGATTGGCAACAATTTGTAGCAAACAAACTGCATGGTTGGGAGCTTATGAATATTAATTGGGCTCGAAATTTCACAGGAAATATAAAAATTATTTTTTATGAAGATTTGGTCAACAAACTCGAACCAGTGTTAAGAAATATATTAGAATTTCTGGAGTTTCCTATTAACGAGGTGTGTATGAAGACAAATTCTTAAAGTCAGGTCTAGCGCCGACTCGGGAGCAAAGTGGAAATGAACTTTAATAAAGAAGTCCAGAGTTACTTTATTTTTTTCTATTATTACATGTTTATTGGCCTTTGAGGACATAAATATAAATAACACAAAACACCTAAATAAAATCCACTACAGGCATGTAAAATGTATGTTAAAAATCAACTAAAATAGTATGTTCTGTCTGTTAATTTTAGGAGTTTTACCGAAACATGAAAGTTGGAGGAAGGAATGAAAACGGTTCCAGCACAGTCTTCGCTAGATTCCAGAAACCAGCTTCTGAATTGGGCGTGATCCGTTCAGAAACATATACGTAATATCCGAAAGATTGAAACAAATTTGTAAAGAAAAAAATTGTGAATATCTTAACTTCAGATATTATACAAAAAATTACAATGTAAAAAAATCTAAAAATTCGATGTTTAAACCGCAAATTAACATAAAGACTTAAGATTTACAAATATTAAATTTCAATCTCCAGTATCTAAGATATGCGCTTAACCGAATGAAAGTTTCTTACACATTATCGTAGCAGCGGTTATTGGGAGAATAATTAGACTACGTGATAACCAGGATGTGTTAAGAGATCAAGGAAGAAGTTAACAGGTTTTTTTTACTAAAAATGGGAACACCTTTTTTTAAGTCTTAATGAAATTTATAAAAATATGAGCCATTTTTATTGATAAACTGCATTTTTTTGTAGTAAAACCATGGGTGCATCAAAATAAAATTTTTCGGATTTCTAGGAACAAAATGGGATAAGCGTCGTTCAAAAGACTTCTTTTGAAGTTAGTAATATATTTGCCTCATTTGACAGAATATTCTGCAGTTGTTTACCATTAAGGGCAGGATAATCCGCAAACAAACATTGTTGGGTAGGTTTAGTTGAGCGTGTCGGATTTGTGAAACATATAGTGCATTTAGACCGATGAGGCAAATGGGCTAAGAGAGTTCTACAGAGAATAAAAGAAATGATAACCGGACGAGGCTTTTATGGTGGATGAGTCGAAACTTTCCAGCCAAGCTATTTGAACTTTTGCCAGCTCATTTGAAATGGTCATGTTGAAAGACTATGCCGTGCTGTTTCGTGGATACTCCATATAGCACGTTTTACTTACTTTTAGTTGTTGACTATAGAGAGTGAAATTTGATCGCCTCGTGAAACACCATTCTCTTTCAAGTTCAACAAATATAAGGCATTGCTTTATGTGGCGTGAGCGCAATTTTTGGTGTTGTTTGTGTAGTTTAATCAATTTTCGACCATGGTCTGTTTTGCATATGATTATCACGTATGACCCACTTTTTGTTGCCCCTTATTAAAAGGGGCTCCATATCGGTTCGTCCCAATAGCGATTTGCAATTAGGAGTTTGATTTCGCTACTACTCCAAGTGATACCCAAATAGAGAAATTCCTCTCCAATTGATCTTATGCAAATGGTTTATAATTGTCGTTGGCCACTGTTTCGTGACGATGTCATAAGGCAAAGTCAGGCGATTTTCTCAGTTTTTTCGCCGATTTAGCAACAATTGATCGAAGTTTACAGAGCGCAAAACTTGAAATGATCATTTGTGTGGATTTTCCCCTCAAACACCATGAACCTTTTAAGCAGCCGGCGAAGCGTTATAATCTTATCCAAAGTAATGTTATAATATATAGCGGATTTTTTCCGCAAATTTGACTCATTGCGATTGCTTTCAAATGAATTAACATGTGTGACAATATCACTTTTTAATTACTTATTAGCTGTCATGACTTCACAGGTTCAGAATTGCAAAAGTGGTGTCAACGCCATGAACTTTTTTCATAACTTAATTTTAACTGCAAATTTCTCATTTATTTTTGAGAAAGGTCAAATTTACGTAAGGTCGATTTCCTTCTGGTGGGATCAGGGCCCTTATTAAATTTTTGAAGTGCACTTCAATGCAATTATATATACATTAATAGTCAAAGCATATATTGATTAAATTTGGGCTTTGCATCTTATTGATAATGGGCTTAGAATGTAAATAGCGGCCACAGTAATAGATGAACGGATAAAGGGGCGGTAAAATCGATCCAGATCTTCAAATAAGTAATATGTTGAGTTATGCGGTCGAAGAGAACAATAATTTTGCATATCCTCACTCTCAAGTGATGGTAATAAAGGAGGGCACGTCAAAAAGTTATTACTACTTCCTGATATTTCTTGCTGGACCTGACTAAATTTTAATGTACTTTTAATATGTTCCCCAGTTGGGGTGTTTATATTTTTTGTTATTTCATGCTCGGAATTTAATTTTTGCTGCATTCATATACATATTGAAATCAAGACCCTTTTGAATTGTGCACTGGTGAGAAAAGAGGGCATCTTCCGAAGAAAAAAGCGTATTTTGTCATTCGATCCTTATACACCAGCAATGAGAGTTCAATTGAGAGAAAAAAAACAGTACGTATATACAATATTGGGACGATTGAGTTGAGATGGGAAAATAATGTGGTGTAATAAATCAAATTGCTGCAATGTAATGTTAGCATAAATCCGTTTTAAAACTCTAATAAATATATATGCAGAGTATTTTACTTACACGTTGGGTAAGTTCAACATATCTACATATCGTTTTTTTATTAAATTATTTTTATTATTATTGTTATTATTATTAGTGATGTTAATTATTTTGATATGTTTGTGCAATTGTTATCATATGTTACGTTTATTTTATTATTACTATTACTACATATCTGATTATTATTATTATTATTATTATCAGTGACGTTATTTATTTTAATATATTTGTGCAATTGTTATCATACATTTTGTTTATGTTATTATTGCTATTATTTCATATCTGGTTATTATTATTATTAGCGATGTTATTTATTTTGATATGTTTGTGCAATTGTTATTGTTTATTGTATTATTACTATTATTTGATATCTGGTTTTTCTTGTCATGCCGCCCAAGCTTACTCACCTAAATGTTTGCCTTAATAGGTAAAGGTAAGAAAAGTTTTAACTCCATAGCAGAACTAATCATTTTATAATTGGCTCATTGTGCGTTACATAAAGCCCACAAACGAAAAGAAATTTGTTAAAATTTGAACTATTTTTCCCTAAACTTTCAGGAGTCGTTCGACGAAATTTAGACTATTTGTTATTTTTTGAGTAAAGGGGATATGATGAAATGATTACAATCGATATTGAACAATACTCGTGAATCGTTGTCATTATATGTTATATTACATTTCCTAGCGATAATAAACATATGTAGGCATATTAAAAACTTTCATATATCCTAAAAACGTACCACATAAACGGCTTGCATATTTTTCACGACGTTAAAAAAGCTACTTCGGCTCGAGTCGAATTTTTAAAATATTAATAGCTTCGTTGAATTTAATTCCAAAATAGAACGATGGTCCCCTATACATAACAAACACTAAAAATTAAACATAATATTTAAATAAATCATTTAATTCATATACAGGCATTTCTTCAAATTGAACCCAGGCCGATTGTTTTTGGCATCGAAAGTTTAATAAGGGAAACCTAAAGAAACATGAAAAGTTTATAAGTAAGGCTTTGAGGTCATAAATTAAGAACGAAAGGATATTGTCGATTATTTGGGAATAGTGTAAAGGCCCGTACACCAAATTCGGGATGTCCGTTATGTAGTATATGTAATAAGTATTTGACGAATTTGTAAGACACATTATTCAATTATTGGGTATAAATTCAAATCTTAACAATTTGACTAATGTAGATAAGCTTATTTTGTCTACTTTTGATAGCATTACGTTGGCTCAGACGCTGTTTTCGTTTGCTGGTACCGTGCGAAGTCATTTTCCAAGGACGTATAACAACGTATTTCGATATTATTGACTAATCTTGGAAAATTTATTACATTATCAGTCGTAATACAATTGATTTATCACCATAAAAATTGTGAGTTGAATTGGGCGCATATAATCTAAGTAACAATATTAATACTAATTTGTAAATTAATTTGTTAAAAAGAAAACAATTTTATTTTTTATTAATAAATA
Source organism: Glossina fuscipes (assembly GCF_014805625.2). Lineage (NCBI taxonomy): Eukaryota > Metazoa > Arthropoda > Insecta > Diptera > Glossinidae > Glossina > Glossina fuscipes. The sequence continues at coordinate 7,452,276 of NW_023998432.1, forward strand.
ATTTACTAATATTTACTTCGTATATGTACGTAAATATATGATTATAGTGGTGAAATAAAGCACTAACCTAAATTTTCTGAATCCAATAGATATTTATACCTCGACCTGTATTTAGAAATAATATTGTTGATTATCTTAAAATAATGATATAGTATAACTTTTTTGAGAAGCTGGGCAAAGGATCAGAGAAAACTTTTTTATATGCAGTCAATAACTAATTTAAATAATCTGCAACTCTACTAGTGCATGCCCCAGCCGATTCGAACACAGGCAGTGTGAATAATCGAAGATGTGGTGGTGCGACCGATCGATATATTGTGAAAAAATATAAATAAAAATATATTCAAATAAAAAAACACAGATTATATCTGTTGCAAAATAGACCGTATATCTATTAATATCGGATACGATATGCGAATATTAAACATTTGAATGCTATTATTAAATATAAACTGTTATCTACAGGCCAATTACTCCGTAGGGATCATACTCCTGTTGTACTTTTAGATGCACTTGTATAAACATTTCTAAAAATATCTTTCGTAAATTGCAAGTTACACATTTGTAGGCGAATTGCCTCTGCTTTTACATAAGATTTGCAGTCAGCAACTACATTTGACAGTTTTAGCTGCTGTTTTAGCTTCAAAGAAAGTTGGGATAAAATTTTCAATTTTAAAGAAACAAAAAAAGGTTTAATTTTTCACCAAATAAGGAAATCTTTTGATAATGAGTAATATTTTAATCACCTCATCGAAAAATCATTTCATTTTCAGACACCATTTAAAGTTCAAACGACAATCATTGGAGTTATTGTCCTTGCTGTTTTAAAAAACTGTGTATTGACTGAAACGTGTTTTAGGTTTTGAAATGTGTTACGCACATGATATTTTATTATAATAAACTACGCAAATTCAAATTATTTATTTTGTAACCACAAGGTTTATAAATGTCAAATCCGTAGATAGTCACACTGTTTAAGTATTTTGCAAAAACCGATTACTTTCAAAATTAAATTAGGATTCAGTAATTAAACTCATAAATCTATTACAACGTTTGTAAAATAACAGTCATGAATAAAAAGAAGAAATCAATCATTGTTAATATGAATTTATATATTATATAAGGTAATTAATCTTTGTTTAAAGGGACTAAAGCCTTTGCTGAAAGTTCTAAAATTTGACGGAAGATTATTTGAACAGTAAGTATAGGGTACAACAAATTATTATTCACGGACTTTGGTCGTTGTTAAGGAGTGAGAAAACGATTTCGAATAAAAATATGAAAAGCTAAATGAGGTAATCTTGAATTTTATAAAATTTTAAAAAATTTGAGCACCAGCGAATGTACAATAGCCGAGAGGAATATTAAAGATTACCCGCACTAATTTATGGATAGCTGATTATTGCTAAGATTATGTAGATGGAATCCTGTAACCACTTCAATGCTGTGGTTTATTTCTTTTGTTTACCTACGCATGAAACTTAACTAAGGCTAATTAACTTCCGAATTCAATTGACACTTTGAAGTAAATCTTATATTAATTAATCTTAAAAAATAGTACATAATGTCTAAAGAGAAGTAAAGAAAAAAAAAAAAAATTCATGCGTAAATAAACAAGAAGGAAAAAAAAGAAAAAAAAAACATATTCACAACTAGCACAGAGGCACCCCCACAACCAGTACAGAACTAAGTTACAAGTGAACTCCTAAGCTATCGCAAACATGCAAGAGCTTGGCAAGCGATACAGTAACCAACACCAGTTAATTTTTGAATCATGTGAGATGTTAAGACTGCAAATTACTTTAAAAACGACATAGGCAAATCGCACGTATTAAACAAAGTTGCTTTTATAGACTTTATAGATTTCGATATTGAAATTAAGTGATAGACATAATTTAAGTTTCTACAAACAGCTCTGAGCGGATTGAACCGATTATAATCATATTTACATTGACTCAGCTTAATGAAAATGAAATGCCTAGAGGAACCGTTAGGGACATTATAGCTTATCTCACCAAGTAATATGGACAAACCGATAGTATCGTTAATTAACTTAATTAGGAAACACGAAGAGTGAACCTATGTTCCTCAAGTGACGATAAGTATAACAGAAGGAACTTATTTTCATAAGGAGACAGGGTCCAAATCCAAATTACTAAGGGTAATTAGCAAGAATGGCGATTGAACGGGTTAAATTGAATGTACGTAACACTTACAGAAAGAAAGCCGCACAATTGAAGTATACTCAGGTATTGGTCTAACTAATAACAGCTTTTTTGTAATATAAGAATCCTTCAACTCTTTGAACCACCAACAGAAACCTGGAGGAGCTGTGTTATGCAGACAAGAGCTTATCCATTTCATTAAGTTCAAATGGAAACCACAGTCCTGGAGTTTGAAGATCAATAAGTTAGCTAAGTCAAACGCTTTGCTGAAATCAACATATGCGACAACTGTGCGAGAGCTACTACAAAACGCCTTGAAAACAAGGCACGTAAACTCTAAAAGGTTCGTAACAGTTGATCTTTCTTTTAGGGTGCCATGCTGGAATCGAGAAATATAAGATTTGCTAACAAAAGCTAAATACTGAGTAATAATTCGCTTAAGAAATTTAGGCTACTTGGTGATGCTTCTATAGTTTTCAAAGCAATGTTTGTTTTCACATTTGTAAAGTGGAATAAGGAAACCACCCCTCCAACAAAAAGGGAAAACAACTGATTTGAAGGGTTGATTAAAAATCTTCGAAACAACATCACTTAGCTCGGCATAGCATGGCTTGAGTAAACATGATGAAATGCCATCAGGCCCAAGCGCACGACTACATTTTAGAGACCTTAAAGTATGTCACCGTTTTCTGAAATGACTGAGTGAGCAATCGAACTCGACTCAGTTATCGAATATGGATAGTTAACACTTAAATCGGAATTTGCAGTTAAAAAATTTCATCTGAAGTATTCAGCAAAAAATTTGAAATATTAATATCATCAGAGCACTCAGAGCCATTGAAAGAAACATGCGAGGGATATATGAGGATTTTTCTTTATGTTTCTTATAAAAACATTTAAGATTAGCAAGCAGTGAGGATTTTATCAATTGAAGGTATCTGCAATAACATTGGTGGTATAGTTAATTAAATTTATGGATTGCAGCAGAATAGGCGAAATAGTTATATATGGAAGCGCCACTTTTCAAAAATTTTTTGAAAAGTTTGTTTTTCCTACTTGTGTAATATTTAATACCCTTGGTTAACCATGGCGGGCACATACTTCGAGGGCGAGGCTGCTTGATTGGAACGGATGCAGGAATAGCTACGTTTAATACATTATAAAACAATTATAATAGGATTTCAATATTTCCAGCGTTAAAATCAAACATAATGTGTCAAATATCAGATTTAAGCAATAGCATATTGGTTTTATTGAAATCATCATGCCTGTTTGAGGAAGTTGGATCTGACACATTATAATGGCTTAACGGACCATCATGCCTGTAAAGACCTGCAAGTCGCTGGTTGATACGGATAATTAGATGAACTAGAAGGTGGACAGCGATTTACCGCTATCTCCGCGAAATTGGTAAAGCAAAGATCTAGCGGTCTGCCATTACTATTAGAAGTACGGTTAAGTTGAAGCAAAATACGATCAAATAATTCATTGAAAAACACAGTAGTTCTATCAGAAGTTGAAATAGGGACCAAACAGTCAGAATTTTCATTACAACACCGAGTGACTTGTGGCAAATAGAAGTCCCTCAACGCTATAGCTATATTAGCAGGTTTAGACTTTTCGGGCGCATTATAAATGAGGACGGCATGTTTCCTTATAAATAGAGATATCCTTATTTTAAAGAATAGAGAATAGAGATGTCCTTATAGGGGCGAATTGCATATAATTGTTTAGTGCCAATTTTTGCTTAAATGCCAATAAATTCAACATCGGAAGGAGTAGGAAATTCAAATGAATAAGACGTGACGGCAGCAGATATGGCAATTTAAACACCGTCATCGCTGCGATCTAATTGATCCTTTCTGAAAACCTGGAAAGAATTGTGAAAAAGCTTCGACGAATGTAAATTAAGCTTTAACCAGATTTCAGTGGGAGCCAAACAGGAAAATTCCATGCTCACTGAATTTAAGTCAGGTTTTAGCTAGGTTTCAGTGAGAACCCAGCGGAAAAGTTTCGTAGTCACTGAATTTAGGAAATTCAAGTGAGTTTTTTAGTTTAGGCCGCTAACATTATGGTAAATAAAAGTTACTGGCTCTGAAGAATCATTTAGTTTTTTGAGCGTGGAAGAACTTCCAAATTAGTATTATGGCAATTATCCTGTGGAGTGAATTCCTTTATTAAGAATTGAATTGACTGCGATGGTTTATTTAACAAAATTTCTATATTTTCAGTCGGAACTAATACCTTAAAAGATGAGATAGCTCTATCTTGAAATGGAGCCAACTTGAAAATATCAATAGACTTTAAGCAAGATAACTTTTATGTTATGCTTAGAAGTATCAGGTGCAAGTCTTGACACGAATATTGACTTTCTGTCAAGATACGGGCCCATTCGGGTGAAACAAGGAAATGGTGCGCTGACGATTCAAAATTGGAAAATGGCAAAACTGAGGGTGGAGTTTGTGGCCCGAGTTTTCAGACGGACATACCAAGGGGCTACAGTTCTTCCGTATTCCAAGGAGAAGTCCTTGCAATCGCCGCGGTAGTGCGACAGAAAACTGAACAGCGTTTACTCCGGCGGTGAAGTCGTTCTTAAAATCACAACGTACAAACCTTCAAATACTCATGAACTAGGCAGACGCAATGTCGTGCACCTAATATGGATGCCTGGCCATTCGGGTGTTGACGGCAAGGAAAAGGCTGACAGTCTAACCGAGGGACCTTGATAGGTCCTGGACCTTGTGGCGTACCAAGACACTATATTAATTAGTTGGTACCGCAATGAGCACGGAAAATATGGGAATACCATTGGAAGCAATGCACAGGAGAACCCTCAATAACCTCAGATACCATCTGGAAAACGTGGGCACATGCGATACCGTAGATTCCACTAAGAGACGAATGAGACGTCCCACGATATTCTATGTGATTGTGAGGCCATCTGTAGAATTCAACACCATGCGTTTGGCGAGCATTTCATAACGCCAGACAAAGCATGGTGGTCTCAATCAAAGAAGGTGGCGGAATTCATAAGATTCGTAAAACTGGAGGGGTAGGCGAACGAGCGAGTACAATAGTTCTTCGAACTCGCGTAACGGATTGCCCACGGAACTAATAACAATAGTAGTAAAGCTAAAGAGATTATAAATAATGTTAGAAGTTATTTTGTTTAAAGTATTGTCCAACAATCAACATTACAATTCCGTCTTTTATACGGAATATGAATTAAGTGCGATACTAAAATTTCATCACTAAAATGGAAACATCTTTCGATTAAATAACTATTCATGTATTGAAACCCGTATTAATCAGATAAAGTAATATCTGCTGATAAGAGCGGCGAAGAAAGGACATTCCAGGTTAGAACTGCCTGAGCAAGTTTTGCTGTATGAGGCCGCCTTCAAACTAAAAACCTTGGATAGCATGAATTTCAGCATATTGCACCCCGTTTGCTTCTAATTGCATCAACTATTATTGTTGCAGCTTTCCCTGCTGACGGTTTCACTTGGTTGGAACAAACCGCAAAACAGCCACAAATGAAATTCTTTTCGCACAGAACTGCACCTATTGAAATCTCTAGAAAATTATGTCTTGTACGATTTAGTGTGACAGCTTTTGCGTAAACTTTAAAGATAGTACTTTCAAATGAAGGAGTCACAGTTTCTTTCCGCCCAATACAATGCTCTTTCAACTCTCTTTTAGATAAAGATCGTAGTCATATTCACTCACATGTTATTTTCAGAGCTTAAGGCTGATTATTTATCTTTTAACTAACTAATTCTCGCTGGGGCACCCTACCTTGATAACCATTTGGTTGTGGATTATGTATGATTTTCGTTATCCGAATTTTATTTCGAAAAAATAAAGAGGAAAATAACGGACAAATTTGACGTTTGCTTGCCTAGAAACAAATATCATCATCCAACATTATTGTTTTATATATTATATTATCATATTTACATTTCCTAGAAAAATTATGAATAATGAACATAAACTTTCAATATTTTGTTTTTCTAATTTTATCTTATTTACCATAAATTTTAAAATGAATTCCAAATGAGATTTTATGCTACATAAATAAAAGCCAACTTTTTAATTTTCACAAAATAACTTGAAACGAATATCCTTATCTCAACATAATTCAATTTGAAAATGCAGAAGATACAAAGCTTTTTTTGTTCTAGTGCAATAAGAAGAATTGTTAAGTTTGATGTCAATTTAGCTAATTATATAATCGATAAACGTACATGATATATGTACGTTAAAACAAATCAGATTTATTAGTATCATTCAACAACGAGTATTCAACAAACGCAAACAACATATATTAGAAGCATATACCAAAAATACCAGCCAAGATCTGATATGTATGAGGGCATTATAAAGAAAAAAAACTCAGGGCACATAAATTTAATTATCATCGAAGTCATTAGCCATTTTAGTTTGTTTTTATATTTTCTGGAATAAATCTTTGCATTCAAGAATTTAAATTCCATATAAACGCTAACTACAGGAATAAATGTACGGATTTTTCAATTTCTTTGTACTAACTGTCTTAACATTCAATGGTTGCGATATCAGGATAGCTTCCATGAAACAATTGAGTGAACCGCCCCAAGTTTTTGTGGACCATCCCGAAATGGTGCAAACTACAACCAAAGCTACGCTTACATGCGAAAAGTAAGTTAATTAGAATTTCCATTCCAATATTATATTTTCAATTATTTCGTTTTTATACACTTCATCCTTTGATGATGTGATGATGATATTGTTAAAACGTTTGCAAGGCCCTGAAGGAAGCTTCAGAGATTCCAAAAAGTGTATATATTTTTGATCAGCATAAAATTCGGAATCGCTTTAAGTATGTCCGTCTGTCCGCCTGCCCGTCTATGTGTAAATATTCTTCTGGCCGCAAAAATTAAGCTATCGACTTCAAGTTTAATAGAAATATTGAAAGGTTTTACGCGCAAGTTTGTGCTGAAGAAGGGCAAAATCGGAGGAAGGACAAGCCCACGGTTCCACGTTAATTGATAACACCTCTGTTTTTGAAACGGAATAAAAAATTGGTTCCTTACACTTTGCTCGTAAACTACAGCAGATAATGCTACAAAAATGTGAACGTGGGTTCCGGGAGTGATGCTGTAGTTACTGTATGAAATTGTAAAAATTTGATCATGCCTACTCTATATTATAGAATACCAAAATTTAATTTTTTTTCAACGTCTATATATAGCGTGGAAACGAATTTCAATAACCCCATAAATTTTTGCCAATTGCGGATTCGAAATGCACTTAAGCATGTACGTTTTTTATCTGTTCGCGTACCTAACTATGTAGTATCTGTGGTAAAATTTCTTCCATTCGCAAAAATGGAGATGTCGTCTACAAATATGCAAAAGAGTTCAAAAATTGCCTAAACAGGTCAAAGAACACACCCACAATCACATATGCCTAAGCAACAAAAACTGAGAACACTTTTGTTTCACGCTTCTTTTTGTCGTTGCTGGTAAAGTACACAGATACACGATATAAAATTCCACAAAATTTTACAAAGATACAAAAATGTAGGCATGCCCGCCCGACATTATAAAATTTTAAAATTTATATTTTATTTTCTTTTCAGTCTTATACAGAATAACTGGGACGGGTGTAAAAGATCGCAACCAAATATAATTTTTGTACTTGTTTATTTGTACTTTTTGTTTTAGATTTGGTTGCACCATAAATATCGAACAAAAAAGAAAATAAGCTATAGAAAAAAATCTTTGAAGCAAAGTGGAGGAAAGCCGCGGCAAGTTGCAGAACTGACTGCTCAGGAAGAAACAAATGCAGAGTTAGCAAATTAAAAGACAGCAATCGAGGAAGTTAAGGAGCATTGGAATTAGCGTTCCGCTCAAATGCTTAAATACTGATCCATTCCCCTCCACCAGCAGTGATGAGAAGAAATTTTTTTTGTTAAATCGTTTATGTTTCCATTCTAATTTTTTTTTATTTTAAAATTGTTATATTCTTAGGTATACATCATTTATATATTTAATATATGCATATACCTATTTCAATTATGAGCTATATTAATTAATGAAATAGAAATAATAAGAAATTTATTTATTTTATTTATTTTTTTTTTTAATTTTTGTTTTGGTTCAGCTACTTGCAAGTAAACAATGTTGTTTGGAATATATTTTGTTTTCAATTTGCAGCTTTGATAAATGCAGCTCTAAACAACCAGTAATAATTCCAAGCGTGAGCTCTTTGTCTTTTGCGTAATTTGACAAGTATTACAGAGTGTATATAACAGCTTTTGTTCTTATATAACGCCAAAAATCCAATAGTCATCAAGCAACGTTGGATGCTATCACAAACGCGGCTTCAATTCGGCCGAAAAACGAAAACAAGAGCTATCTCTCAGATACGTGATTACCTTTTATCTGTAAATTAAAAACAAAACTGTTTATTTGGAAACAGCTGAACGAAAAGAAAAAATAAAATGAATTTACAAACAAAACCATAGTAAAACAACAAATTATTGATCAAAAATTTTAGCTATAGTAGCAAAAACTGCAGAGAAGAAAATTTCTTCCTTTCAAATTTTTGCAAAAGTTCTACAAGCCACCTTATTGGTTTAGTTCATATAATTTCCTATAATTTATGAATGATAAGCAAATGACACATTATTAAAAGTTAATCAATAACCGTTTTGCGTTAATCACCATATAAATATTAGAATGTATAAACTGATGCATCATTTTATACCATTTGAAGGAAGAACATCGAATTTCGCGGCATTCAATTGTTGTAAGGCAAAGAAGGGTTATGAGGGGCGCTTCCAAACCCCTTGCACTACTTAAAGACGTGTAAACCAAATATATTAAATGAAAAATATAAAAATTAAAAAATGGAAAATTCAAAATTTGTTAACATTTCCTTTTAGATCAAATTGAAATAGAAACGTAATGGATTCAACTAAATTCCTCGTTGTCACCCACGAATTCAATTGGAATCTGGACAGAGAAGAAAACAACATTTTTTTCAGCTTCAGTACCTTGGCGATGAATAACGTATCGTTATCGGTTTTCTCCCTTAAGAAATGCTTACGTTCCCATTATCGATTAACCTAACAAAAAAAAAAACAAACGTTAGACCTTGTAAACAATAAATCACACAGGTCTACTCCCTTGCGTTCCTTAGCTTTGCTCGCCATATCGTCCTCAGATGGTATATCTCTCACACTAGGATTTCTAAACAGGTAAATAAGAATAAAGGGAAAATTGTACGTTAAAGGTTTACTTACGTGCTACTCTGAAGGTGGAAGGAAATGCAGCAGCATTTAAAGATTGAATCGGGGCCAATTTTTAGTACCTTTCATCGAGATGGCCCGTAATGAAACGCAGAATTTCATTCAATTGTTCATTGCAAGGTAACCTGAAATCAAAACCATTGACTATTAAAAAGACTGAATACACACAAATGAAGAAACTCATACATACGCGCTTTTTTTAATATATATTTACTATCTATTATTCTTTGCTTTTACTAAATAATGAGAATGATAAAAAATATGTGTTATCGTACCTTTATTATTTATGTTTGCTAATTATTCTCCCCATAATTAGCCAAATTAAAAAAATTTCGATTTAATTCTTATTAAACTGGACCATAAAAAACTATTTAAACCAGCAAAGTAAGGCACGAAACATTGTCAACAAATTAGCATTTAGGGCCTTTTCTGCTCATTAGAATAAATCCTCGTGTTAATCGTACTCATCAATGTATATAATGTTCGCTAGAGAAATCCTTATCATCATTGCGATGTTCTAAGTTCTAAGAAATAATGTAATTGTTAGCTTCGTTAGTTTAAAAGGTGTACGAAAGCCTATTTTCCTTATAAACTTTTTCTTAATTAATTGATGAATTTGTTCTATATGCACTCTTTTTCCTTTTTATATAAATTTGACCTCTTTTCCCATTTCGCAAAAACTATGTAAAATGTACGAGTAGAATAACCGTATAATCAATTCACTAAAATTTATTTTTTCTTTTTTTTCAACTTATTCGCGAAATATTCGTGTACTACTTCACTAACTGTTAATTTGTTGTATGTTTATCAGAAAAGAGGGTGTTAATTTTCGAATTTTGACAACCACATATAAATATAAACAAAAATTTTTTTTCTTTTTCCTCCTTTTCATTTACACATGATTGATAGGAAAGAAATTGACACGAAAATCTTATGCGCCTGCGACCAAAACGTTTATCAATTATCGGGTAGATCGTGATTTGAAGTTAACTCTCAGACGGATGATTACCCTGTTGAACTTTTGAACGCTCTTACCATAATCTTGCTTTCATGCTTAACAAACCAAATTATATTCACACTGTATGCTAATGTTTTTAGGGAATACATAATTTACCCTTGTTATCATACTCAATTATTAATTTCAATTGCTATAATTATTTCGATACGCATTGCTATTTCTTTTATACGTTCCAAAGGGTTAATAGTTTGTCTTCTTAAGTATTACTATAATGCGCAAACATTAACTAATGCTAAGTCGACTTTGTCATGATAAACGTTCATCGCATTTACATTTGGAATGCTTATACGTTATATACATCCCGAATTCACCTCGCTATAGGTGAAATCCACTACGCGGACACACACGTTGAATTTCGGGTTTGTTTAAAGGATCTCAAGAGGGGATAGGGTGTTTTGCTCTAATGGCTTTGATACCCTTTTCAACATAATGTCTTGTATTGTACAATATTACTCCGATAGCAAAATCGTAGTCGCTGACAATTTCAATAAATATAAAAGAAGCTGGATCTGCCGTTTGATCCATACAACCTCGGAGCGACGCGATGCAGAGATTATGTACTTGAGAAATGCTTAACGCAGCTATTATTTTTTTTACGTCGCATCCACATAAAAACGAAGCTAAAATCCTCGGTAACTCGGACTGCCTTACAATTTACCCATCCTTTTGGTGTGCTATTTTTTGTCACGCTTCTCCGTCGCCGTCGAAACTTGATTTTTTCATATACAATAAGGCAAATTGAGCAGTGCTCAATAACTTTTTCAGGCATTTTAATAACAAGCTATGCCTCTTAAATAATAACGTTAATGTCGCTGCAACAATGTTTCGAAATATTATATCAATAAACAGTTCGTTCAGAAATACTTCCATTAAGTCCAAAGACCAATAGTGGTTTAATGAGTTTAATGATTGCAAAGGTGCCGTCTTGTCCAGGGAGGAAGCATATTGTAATGAATTTAACATTTATTTCTTTTATTATTTTGCTAATGCTAGCCCCGTCAAAGGCAGGGGCTGGGGAATCGCAACGTCAATTGCATTTTAACAAATATTGAGGTTGTATGTTTGTATGTGGCAATGAATTTGAATTCTAATCAAAGAGACTAAGATAATATTTGTTTTCTATCTTTTAATTGACGTAAATAAAAGGTTATTCAAAGAATTTGTATACTGTGCACCACTGGTGGTACAAAGCCCCGCCCACTTATCCCACTTTGAAGCGAATGTGATGTTATATACTTATTCGTCAAGTTCACAAGTAATTATTGTGAATCGTTACAGTTGTACAAATGAAGATAGAAAGCTTAAATTCGGCACAAAAATCTTCATGGATTAAAAATCCGAGGTTTTAAAATGGGAGTAAGCTGCTCGCATACACGCCGAGAATGCAGGAAAAACTAAACCAAGTTCTAAAAATGTTTAAACTTTTGTCACATTTCCATCTATAAATTTCGATACCGTGAATATATTTTTGAGAAGCGATGTAGTAATACGTCCACAATTAAGGACAAACTTCTAGTTAAAACTTGTTTGAAACTTTTTTTCCACTTTTTCTAAAGCACATTGGATCGGAATTTATCGTTAATTGTAGCGTTTTGTGTGATCTTAATACCTATCTGAGTCACAGGAATATTTATGCGAAATTTCATCTTCATATCTACATTTACCCAAGTGTGACGGTTCGCAAAATTTACCCATCCCATTGGTGGGTTTCTGTAAATTTAGTTAAGTTTGTGCGGATGTATATAATACCTAGAAGGACATGAGATAGACGCACCTTTTAGTAATTTTATAATCTTACGCTCGGGTTACAGTCATAACTTTTCAAATATTTTGATGAAATTTGATACACCGACTTCTGTCCCAAGAACGAGCACTTTTAAAAATAGGAACACTTTTTCGACTACTTTGCGAAGCGAAGTGATACATAAAGTAATGGTGTGTAGTGGCTCACTATAACGCTGTAACACATTCTCATATATATATTTTATGCAATTTTTTCCGCCACCTTTGTAAGTTAGAGCACAAGATGCGTTACCACGTATACTCCACGTGGTTTGTTTTCCAAAATACCTTTCATGTTTATTCTCATCTCAATTAGGTCATCGATTTGTTTTGTTTGCGTTCCAGACAGGGCTATACGGATTTGTACGACCTCAAAAAACGGCGGTTAAAGAATTGGTTGTCTTGTGATCTAAAGTACTCCTAGTCTTCGTATATTTAATAATAAACCCCGGCTCAGACCTTCCCCCAACTTTATCTGACCGAAAAATCAGCTGTTCACAAATTTCATACATGTAGTGATCATTATTGTGAAAATAGTGTTCACCTACATGACAACAACAACAACATCAACAATTCCTTGTGGGCCTACCGACACACAACTTAACATCGTAAATGAAACGTCACCACAGTTCGTCCACGTGACATAGAAGTTTTCTAAGATGGTTGCTAAGAATGGCAATCCTGCTACATAAACACTCATCTCGCTAACCTATTTAATCACATGTTTAATTTAGTTTGATAAATAACCCAACTGCTCTCCTATTTTGAACCGCTGTAGTACAAGTGCAATATACCTGCAAATTGTGTGTAGTTTGCGCTCCTATTGATTCTGGATTTCACAGACCATTTTTAATCGAAAAATTCCAGAGATGCCTCAAATATAAAGAGAAACATCGTGTTGCAGATTATGTGGCACAGAATATACACTGTAAACCTCCAATAAAAAATGTAGTCTCGCAACAGTTTTATAAGATGAAATGGTGAAGTTGTTATTCTCCTGAAGATAACTGATCATATTTCCAAACTATTTTGTGAAGGTAAATATCGTTTCGAATTATCAAATATAAACCTAGCTGGTACTAGTTTCAACCGTGTGATAGATCTACTTAGAAGCGATGTTAAAGCCTTCGCAAATTTCGAAGATGTTAGCGGTGTTTTCTTGTATAGACTTTCGTCTACAATATAATTTTGGATGGGTTATTTTGCCAATACTCTTTGCCCGTATAAAATTTCGCTCGCGTAAAACTTCGCACGACAACCACGGCAACTACGACAATCTAAACAGCAAAATATTGCTTTCGCATCAACTAAACCAACCAAACACGGCGACATCACTGTACAATTCATATCAGCGATTTAATTTTCATCCCATAATATGACAAAAGATTATAAGATGAATAAAACAACGAAATTGGTGGGATAATGAAGTATTTGATAATCAAGTCGATGAAACAAATAATGAAAGCAGGCCGGACTCTAGTGTTACTGCATGTAGTTCCGGGAGCGATGAGAATTTTGCAATAAACGCTTAATTTCAAAGATAGAGGGGAAAACCGCCGTACCATAAGGTATGCTTATCATAAAGCCATTTATATTAAAGATGATAAAATTAAGATATCACTGAATGTCGACATCATTGGTACGTTGCCATTGAACAGACATATAATTAGACATATATTAGTTTAGTCAAGTGGAGAGTCAATGTTTTACAGCTGGAATTTCTCTGGATTGGATCACACCCTAGTTGCTCGGTTGAAAGCGTCTTTCTTAGATGCAGTAAGTCACATCGTTGAAAATGCATCGAGTCAAAATTTTAAGGACGCTCCGAAGAAAACGTAACGAAAGGAAAAAGTATGCAAAAATTGGTAGAAAATGTTCATCTTGGTTCCAAAAAACCTGTGTTTTTATTTGAAATGCGATAACTATCTTATGGAAAAGTGTCAAATGATCTACTGACATTTTTATGATTGCAACGTTTACAAGAACGATTAAAGCCATTTTGTCATTCAGCTCAGTCAGCTTAGATAAACTCGCGGCTGCGGCAGGCAAGATTAATGACCAGTTAGATTGTCTTCCAGTAAGCACAGTGATCTCGACACATTCGAATGAAATGGTTTGTAATATCTCGGCCTAAATCACTGAGTGGTCCGAATGCATCGATGGAATTAAGTTCCAAGACCACATACGAAATCAAAACAGAAGCCGCAGCCGGAATAAAAGGGCATCATCTACGTCATCTAAACGCTTGCTTTGCTATTGTGTGAAGTTTGGTTACATAAAATGTCGAGCACTATGCAAACATCAAACGGAAAGAAAGTGTATCCTTCGTTCAAGGGGATTGACGAAGAAAAATTTAAAATATGTCGCCTTTTTGACAATTATTCAAACGATAAATTCCTCGTCGATACAGGACGTACAAGACGTACGTAACGGAATAATTTTATTAATGTGGATGTTTATTGCATCACTATTTGTGGTTAACAATAATTTAACGACACGATAACTTTAAACCAACACTAAGCAACGCTACAATGTGCATTTACCTGTAAATTGACATTTAATGCAACGCTTATTAAAAAATATTAATTTGTCGTAATTTCCAAATAAAAATTACTTGATTCGATTAAGCCCTCTATCGAATTAAACTTACCAAAGTAAAATATTAATTAATATGGCGCATGCAATAGTAAATGCGAGTACCAGTTGTATCAGTATTTTTATTAACATTGACAGCGCCCGATTAGTTAAAATTGCGATTATCAAATTTGTGTTTATACTCGATTGCGAACCATCACCGTTATCCTATGAAAAGTTGGGAAAAACGCAAACTATAAAATTGCGTATTCCATACTATTAGCTGAGCGTGACTGATTTTTTCTGCGTGTAGAATAATTTTGTGAAAATTTATGTCTTGTGTTTGTTATAGTTTACGACCAACGAGCAACAGCCAAGGAAGGCAAATGTATTATATATATAGGCATCAACACGATCCCAACGAAAAAACTAGGGGGCTTTTCAATATGACCTAATATAATACAATTTTGTTACTTGTTGTTTCCATTAAATTATTTTCGTATAACCCAATAGTTACCAAAGTATTAAAGCCTCCTTTCGGCCCTCTAAATAATAAGGAGTTTCAAGTTTAGGGTAGCATGCGAATGTCTACTTGAAAGAATTTATGAAATTTTATTTATAGATTGTAGTAGCAAGATCTTCGCTGGGGTAGTCTTCTGCCACATGTACGACTTGGGGGTTATTTTTGGCAGATTGCGCACTTGCGGTCGCTTGGAAACAAAGTCTATTAACCCTATATTCACTATGGAAATAATGATAACGGGTGGATGTATTGTAAGCTACGCAACTTGACTAAAACTCTTATTCACGTTTAGCAACATTGCGCGCGCGTTGCAGTTTTTTTTTTTACTTTGTGTGCAGAAAATTGGTAATTGCTTTGTTTATTTTATTGCTTTATACGGTTTTAAAGTCTAATTAAGTATAAAAGTGTTCAAAGTTATCGCAATATGTTGAATATTTTCTAGTGATTTTCATGTTAGCTTTTGCGATCAGCACTTGATGCTCTCTCCAAAAAGTCTCTTTCTTGTTTTTTTCGTGTTGTTGCTTCCAAACATCTACATTGGTTTGCGGTGTTTACAGTTTTTCTCTGGGCTTAATGTGTTTTTAATAGTGCAAAATTTGCGTCTAGTTTAGGAGATCAGTTTTGAATACATGACAAACTTTTTTGTTTTCCTTTTTTCACAATGTTCGTTTAAATCACGTCGAACCAAAACAGACCCTGTTTCTGAACGATTCATTAATTTTCGACTTTGCGAGCGTTTTTGTCACGCGAAGTGTGCAGGTATCAGGCAGACCAAACTGCAGACGCTGTCCTAGATGCTTCGAAAGGATTACGTTGATCATGTCCCGACTGTAGGAAGCGTGAGTTAAGTAAAAATCTCGTGAAATTAAATGAAATATTTGAAAAACATTGTCTAAAAATGTTCGATGAGTGCCGCTAGTTAGGGCACTCATCTTCTCCCCCAGCTTGTGAATGACGAACTCGTAGTGCAGATATGTCTTCGCCTAAATCCCATACGTCGATTCATTCGAGCGTTCTATTCTTGCCGACAAAGAACATTAGTGTTTCGTCTATAGTTGACTCAGCTGGTAACACATATAAGTTATAAATAAGCCGGGCAGTCCTTCTTGTTTCAGGTATGCTGAAGTGACGAAGGTATGTCCTCCCAGTGGTGCCATTCAGGCTGCGCTGTCTACATCTCCAAAGAATAATAATACAAATTTTACATTTCTCTAACTGTTGGGGTGCGTCCGCTCCTCAGCATGCTGAGTAATTCGCACGAGCTGTCTTATTTTCTCCACAACTAAAAATCCTCTACTTGTAAGTCGTAACGTTCATAATATGGATAAAATCTGCTTGCCGATTGTAACCCCAGAAAGACAATATTCGTGTGAAGGCTGGCGACTTGCGCCGCTGAGCTTAACATAAAGACTTTTTTTCGTGTTGCAAAAGTCCCATCCGTCAATTTGAAGCATTTTAGCATCTTTGAAATGGCTATATCTAATATAGCCATTGTCTTTTAAAGTGTTGGTTCCGATTAAAAACACGGAAATTTTGCTAAGCAAATCGTTGTGAACAGATGGATCCTTAATTAAGAAATTCATTTGTTGAGATCGACCCCGTAATACTAATTCGGTAGTTCTTCTATCCTCAAAAAATTAAAGGTGTTTTCAGGCCCAGGAACTATCAGTTACCAAAATGTTGGACACCTAAACTCATAAATTCGCTCGATTTTGCTATATTCAGTGAGCACAAAGTTTTCCTGTTTGGCTTTCACTGAAATGTGATTAAAGCTTGATTTACTTTCGTCGGAACTTTTTCACAATTCTTTCCGGATTTTCAAAAAGGATAGATTGGATCGCACCGATGGTGGTGTTTCAATTGCCATATCTGCTGTAGTCCCGTCAGTCACTTATTGAAAAAAAATTTTTTTTTTCTTTATGTTTAACTAAAGATTCTGTCACCAAAATCCAACAACTTCTTTCTTTTCAATTGCCGTGCCCTTTTTCAACCAAAAACCGACAAAAATTGATTCAAACTATCTGCCGCTAATAAATTCTTTCTCGTGTGAGAACTTAACAATCCTAGCAACGCATGGCTATATTCTTTTTGAAGAAAAAGAGATATGAAACAAGATTGGTAAGCTAAAAAATTCATATTACAGACGTTGGGTGTTGTTTAGTGTCATCGCCGTCATTTTGTGTTTGACCTTAAACTACCAAACCAAAGCTGCATAGAGTAGCATAGAATGAATTATCGATGTATAAGGCCAGTAAATCCTTTTTGGGCCTTTACACCATGTTTTACCGTAGCGCTCTGGCCGCCTTTTCGGTTTACCGTTTTAAATGATAATTCCAGGTTAAACATTTGTCAAAATAGACATCCAAATATTTCACCTCATTTGAATGGACAAGGGGAACATCCTGTAGGTAGACGTTGTCCAATACGAATTTCTTCCTTCGCGAAAAAGGCACCGGGACTGTCTTTTTAGATTAATGTGTAATTCTTTATTATGATACCACTTGTGTGTTATGCTTAAGGCTTTTTGCATGTATTCCGAAGCGTTTATTTATGTCAGCCCACCACGGAAATCGCCAAATGGTTCAAATAAGCCCATAAACTAAGGTGGATATAGAGATGAAACGGATTTTATTTTTTCAAATATATTTTTGAAAGTCAATCTATTGGGTATGTCTGCTCGTTCATTGCCGGCAAACCAATAAGGCTCAGTACTTAAAAAAGTTAAGTCTTGTCTCCGCAATGCCAATTGTATTCCTTACTTTTAGTTAATGCTGTTCCAGTTGGAATTCGGGGAATTGCGGATAGCAGTATGATCGATAACTATGAAGAACAGCTCTAGCTAGATGTTGACGCGCTTTCCTAAAGGATATGATTAGCCGAGATTTGCCATGAGGGTTAGACTAGTACGGTGGCAGGAAACAGTTTGGCATTCCACTCGCTGCAAAACGAAGCTGCCAGCCGTTATTTTCCAAAAGGTTTCTGCAATTGGTTCTCTGAAGACATAATTTGAGTACCTGTTTTTTCTGTATTTTGACAGGTAAATACACAAGAGTTTATTTCTTTTATAAGAGTTAACTGCGGATTGGTATCTTTTGTTTTCAATTACAGTTCGTATCTCAGAGAAAGACTGCATATATCGAAATTCCAGTATTTTAAAATATTCCCCATGTACGAATCCAATTTTCTACTTGCATAATTAACTCGTGCATCAAATTTAAATATTCTACAAATATTTGGAAACCACCTTAAGTTCTTCCAATTTTTAAACCAGGCAAACCATCAAATGATGCCAATAGTTATCAATCCATTAGTGCCTTGAGCTCTCTAAGCAATGCCTTTGAGAGAGTTATTACTAATTTTTGAGAAGAATATGACTTTATGTCGATAGTTTGTGTGTTAGAAGTTTGTGTAGTGTTTCACATCATTAGTGCGCACGTACGTCGTCATCTTTAAAACCAATTTGACGCCAAGCAATCCGCTCGCTTAGTTCTTTTCTAAGTTAGTTGAAAACTCCTTCGAGTCTGTATAGGATAATGTTATGATTTTTAAAATGATAGCTCTTAGTTTTCCGCTTCTTGAAAAAGCGCCGTCGCAAGTGTATTATATCTAACATGGATTACTTTGAAGGTCACAAAACAAGCATGGATAAATAAATAAATATCTTTCGAGAAAAATAAAAAGTCATCTCTTTTTAACACACCTCACATACGCGATCCTAAATTGATTTTTAACTTGCAGGTTCAAGTATAATAACAACAATAATACTAATAATAACAGGAACAAGTGCAAATGTTGTAGCCAATTTTTATGCGAGTCAACGCTGTCAGCAAACGTCTATATAAGCTTAAAACACCAAAGAATAGTCCTCCCGAAAGTTGAACAATCCTTATTGTCAATACGTATATTTTCAATCATGATGTGATTATCTACTAGAACAAACGCAAGGAATACCAACATGCCAGTGTATTAGCCAGATACATATGTTCATCATGTCCTGTATACAACTATCAAGCATAACACTACTGGTATTGCATGGTATCAGAATTCGTTTGAGTCGAAAGAATAGAAACGAGTCATCTTTAAACGTGAAGACACGCAACAAGTGATTGATTGTGTAGAAGATTGTTAAGTGACAAAACAATAACAAAAAAACATCAAACACAAAAAGCTTGTTCTTTTTTTTAACTAAAAAGTTATTGAAATGTGTATCTTCGTGATTTACCGTAAGATGTGCAGAGAAGGATAAAAAGCATAGAGAAATAAGACGAGAATTAACGTAATATGTTATTTGTTTGTTTTTTTTGGAAACAACTTTTAATTAATCATATACACAGTTATATGAGAAGAAGGATGTGAGGAAATGACTGCTCCCTTACGCAAACCTTGCTGATTCACCACATTGGTCTCATCATAACATCATTACGTCAACTTATTATGTCAACTACTCCTTTGTACAAACTTAGTTTGTGCACATTCTTAGTTGCTCAGATGTTTATTCATTCATACTGATATATACCTAGTTATATTTACTCTGCATATATTTCCTTTGAATATATATATTTCATCTATTTATATAAGACACATATGCATCTATACCTCCATATATGTACTTACCCTTTTGTACGAACTCACTTTATACATATACTTACCTATTCATACAAAACACATACATACTTATATCTTTATATGTGTAAATACTCTTTGCGCACACTTACTTTTAACGACTCCTAAATGTATCAAGATATACACATATTTACTTACAATTACTTTATATATCTACCCATGTATACATGTATATATTTCTATATTCATACACATGTGTACATATACGTACACCCCGTTACGCGTATCTAACTGCTTATAACTGCTAACATTATACATACTTAACTAGATAGTTATATACGTATCCATGCAGATTTACAAAACACATCACATATGGAACATTTCGCTAGCAACATTTGCGCAGCAAAGTTATTAAGTACTAGCCCAAGGCATCCGATAAAAGCGAGCGATATTAAAATTCGTAAGAAATAGTAAAGGAACCGAAATTGGAACATTTACTGAAATTTTACAACTATGCGTAACGCTACGCTACGAACGAGTATATGCTATACTATGATGTTTGAATAGAGCCGTGCGTGAGTGTATTCGCGCTAAAGCAGAAATGCAATTGCAAGTACAAAACAAGTGCAATTGTGCTTCCGTTTGCTTAAGCAATTATATTGAAGTGTACATGCAAAAAATTCATGTTTCGATGACGGCACCTTTACGAACTACGCAGTCGCAATGACACTCGACTTGTTGCTTGACGCTGACAAATGTGTTTCATACACCTTTCTATATTATATAATTCCAAAGCTTCTTTTTCATGTTCAACTGCATGAATTGAAATGCAAATAAAATGTAGCATGCGAAATATTGCTTTCTTTACAACAAAATATTTTCAAAATCTAGAAAAATCGAAAAACGATAAATTTCGAAAAATAAAACAAGTAGGAAAAATGTTTACAGTAGAAATTAGGAAAATAATTGAAATTTTATTTTTTTGATAGTTAATAGATAGAGATGGCAGAAATTAGAGAGAATAATTACAATAATAATATTTTGACAATATAGAATATTTTGATATACATATAGAGAACTTTTCCAAAAATAAGGCAAACACCTACATAAAAAATGTTAAAATTAAAACATGAAAAGTAAACGGCCAAGGACAGAAAAACCAAAAGTTGAATATTCTATCACTTCTGCGCCTACATATAATTGCTTAGACAAAGCAAGCTCCGCAAATAGTGCCAATACACTCAGGAGCAAGTCTATTGAACGCGCATTCTATCGCACACCGGTGTCGCTACAGTGTGGTCCTACGCATACTCCTCGTACAAACTTCAGTAAATGTTCACACTTCAGTTCTTTTACTCTTTCTTTCGATTTTTAGTATCGTTTGTTTTTATGGGATTTCTTGGGCTAGTGCTTAATCATTATGTTGCGCAGATGCTGCTAGCGAAATGTTCTATTTTATATATACAATGTTTTTGATAAAGTTCATATTATCTAATAAATATTGTTCATATACACCTAGCCATGGTTATATGACATCATACGCTTATATTCGCGTTGGTGCACTTTTATTGATCTCACAAGCTAAGATTATTACTTTAAGAAAGCTCTTTTCATATTTGTTTATTGCATAATAAAAAACTTTTTTGCCCACACACGCACTCACAGAATGGCATAGGCATGAAACACAAGGTTCTGCTTTTCACGTCTTGGAAACTTTCTTAAATCCATTTGACAACAGCAAAATTCATACACGCAAGCTCAACATTAAGCTTTATGTTCATTGTAATATGACATTCTCGCGGCATCATACTGTAAGTCAGATATTCACCACCAAATAGCTCTCTCAGATGTGCATCACTGTATTAGTAAATTCACAACACCATAGTAAGTGTGGTGAAAAGACAGCTATAAAAACCTCGCACGACCCCAAATTTCTCCTTTAATTGTTTAGCAACAGTCGAGAGGAAAGGCGAATACTGTTACTATTGTTTTAGCAAGTTGATGGTCGGCCGTTTCCTGAAAATAGGACTGTCAGTTATCCGTCACTGTGAAAGTTAATCCTTCAATTAGTTGGAGTGATTGCATGATAAACTATAAATACATCCCGTTATAAATTATGTAATAAAACAGTGAAATATTCGGTAATCATAACGTTATTATAACGGCAAAACGGCGGTGTCGCGCATTACACACTTGCCCTGCTAGTTCTTTTTTCCATTCTCATTTATTGACTTTGCTGCTCGATTCTTCTTCTCAGCGACCTCGGCGACAATTTACCTCATCCTGAAAAAACGGAACTGAAGCAAACGAATTGAATAGATAATTGAAGGTCTTATTAAGCCGAAGTAAATTTTTTTGCAACGAATGCCTGGGATTAGCCCTGAGTATGAAGAAGAAAAAATCCGAATGTTTACAACAGTAATAAGCAAAAAACAGGGCAAGCGAAAGTGTTCACAGTTTTTGTTACATATATGCGTTGCAAGCCTGTACTTTGAACAATTTTAGTCTCTTGCAAATTCTTGTACAAGTTTGGGAACGATATTTTTATTTTTACGAAAGGGGCAATATTTACCGCCGATGCTACATACTTAAGTGCGTTCCAAATTTGACAGTAGTTAAGAATTTATACACTTTATGCGGTTTTTGAAGCTAGCTTCTATGCGATATAAAGGTTTTGAAAAAAATGAAATTATGACACACTAAAAAATTGAATAGGCATGGGTGATTTGTTCCGTTTTTGTAAAGGTATTATTAGGTATATTAAAGGTATATTTTGTAAAGGCATTATCTACACAATATACGTTTAAAATTGTAGATTTATCGGGTGTAGTTTGTAAATAATGAGTAAAAAACAATTTTTTTATTCCTTTTGAAAAACAGAGGTATCGACAGTTAACGCGGTATTGTAGGCGTGCCCTTCGAGAAAATTGGCCCATTTTCAATACCAGCCTGCATACAAAAGCTTCAAATGTCTCTGCCAAATTTGAAGAACATAGTGTTATTTTTGCGGTCAGGGGAATGTTGACAACAGACATTACACAGACAGACATACTTAATTCGGTTCAGAATTTAATGCTGATCAAGAATACACTTTGTAGGGTCTCTGATGCTTTCTTCTGGACGTTGCAAACTTTTTCCCGTCATGGCATCAAAATTTTACTTTAAGAATTTTCTCTATTAAAGAACGTAAGCTGTTGTCGAAGTGTCATTGTATTTCGCCTCAAATATATGAGCATGCAATTAATCGCTGAAACTAACTACAACAAAACATGCTAAATTTCGCTGCTAAAAGAGTGAAAAGACTGGACAAATGTAATCGACATTTTAACATTGGTGGAGGTGCCCAAATTTCGTTTCATGTGCCTCTACCTATGTCATACTAATGTATTTTTTGCATTCCTTATCTTTGCACCGTAATGTAAGTTATTGGATATTATTATTCTGCAGTGTTTTTTTCCATTAATAATACAATATATATTTACATTTTTCTCTCCCTTTAACGTTAAAGAGTTAAGGTATAGTTAACTTCAATAGCAACTTTAGTTCCATGATCCTGTATTACTATTATCCACACCTAATCATGATTTTCTTTTTTTTCATTAAAATAATTACAAATTTAAAAATGTATTACATTAATAGTTTTTCTTTTTAAGAAGAAAAGTAAGCTTAGGAGTATGATGAAAATTAATGAGCCGAAAGAGATCAAAGGTGGAGAATAGCCCAGAGCTAAGAAAGATTCGAACGTCCGTCTGTCTTTGTAAGGCTTTTCATATGTGTATGTCTTAAGTGGAAGTATTTGTTAGGAAGTATTTGCTGGATAGAAATTGAGCCCCCACTGTTTCTGAATTAGCTCTCTTTAGCATGACACGGTCTTCCGTCATAACCTCCGTCCTTTCTGACATTTTGGTTTATACAGCGTTCATTACAGCAGAAGGTCAGACACTCTTTATATTACATAAAAATTGCACCTGATTGTGAGCATAGTCTTGTTATATAAAAGGGTCAGACATTCAGACATCCATGTTATAGATGGGAAGATATTAAGGGTGAAAGTAAAGACTACCACCGGTGTTTTAGAAAGGCTTATAGCTAAAGTGGCTATATTCGACATCGGCAAAGAAACTAACGGTGAGACCAATCATTCGTGACTTGTTGAATTGTAGTAAAACAGATTTGTTTTGCTACAAGATGAAGCGTGTTTTCCATTGAATTCGTTATCCAACATCATCTAAGAATGATTTGATCTAAAACCTGACTATGTCAAATTTAAATCAAGTAGGTTTATATTTTGAACACCGCTGCTCATAAGAATTCGCATGAAAAATAAACTTTTATATAGGATTGTCCATTGTTAAAAATTGTATTTTACTTTGATACTCTGTCTTACATATATTGTTAAAAATGATGGCGGCTACGTTTCCTGCATATAGGAAGTTCCTGTATGATTAAATAACTTCAAAAGTAACGATTATTGCCCCTGTGGTAGAGAGACAACACATCTGATGTCCCAAGAAGTTTTACATGAACAAAAACAGCTTTTGAGTGAAGTTTGTGAACCAATAATGCCATTTTCGAACGTGGAAATGGGGTTTGATGTAGCACATTACGGAAACATGATTGCTGATTTTTTGTGGCACGAATTAGCTAATTGCAACTTGGATGATAAGCGGCTTTAATAAAATGTTGTAATATGCCGTACATATCATGCCATCATCAATTCTTCAAATCAAACGACATAACTACTAACTACTAATAATACTATGGGATGATGTTGGCGTATAGGCTTACTCCAGTAAGGCTCGAACAAGCAATGACGTTATTCAGCAAGATAATTCGTATTATTGATGAAATAAGAGTAGATTTATGCGGGAAAGTGGCAAAAGTTGGTGTTCCAGGACTGACCTTGTCCAAGAGTCCATAGGCAGGGATTTATGCGAAATGACTTTTAAATAGAAATAACATAAACTAGTATTTAAAATATAGGAAAATCATTTTGATATTTTACTGTTTAATTTTTATTGCAAAAAAAAAATACATATATTCAATGATCCTACAATATAAGGTGGAAATAACGGTCAGATGTTATTTTGCTCGTTAACGACTTATGGCTTCAGTACGAAGACAGTCCAGAGAAGACGTACTTACGTTAATAGCAATTAAGGGTTGGAGGAGATTCCCAGCTCTAATCCTAATTTAGTTAATTTAGTATAATTTAGCACCTATGTTAGATATTACGACGAAATTTGAGAATTCCAAATTATTGTAACCAGAAGACGCGTGTGATGGTTCCTGTTAACTTGCACAATAGGAAAAACTTAACGATAAACTTAATAAAAATGTTATTTTTCACATTTTTTACCCCTCTGAGCTCACTGTTAAGCCATTTGTCCACAGTTGTTTAACACTTGTTTAAAACAAGTAAAACCAGTACAGTGGGCCATCTGCTCAAAAATTGCGCCCTGTAGGTGGAACCCAAGAAAGCAAGACGGACAAGTAATCTTCGACATATTCAAAAAGTGATTCCAGTGATAAGAAGTAGATTTATCTCAAGCCCTCCTGGATGTTGAATGCTTTCGCGTTAATATACTCTTGTACCGCAAGTAATAATAAAATATTGAACAGGCAAATTAAGTTTGCTAAATATAAATCATGAAAATTATACTTTCATAAGCAAAATAGTGCTTATGTTTTAATATATTATCACGAAAATTATTGAATAAGCTCTAGGCGAAGCGGTGTAGGGTATTTAATGCCGGCCTTGCCCTGGAATTATGGAATCATGTTATGCTTTACCTTAAAAAAATTGTAAAAATAGGTATCGTCTACTATAGCAAAAAAATTGGAAATATGTTAAGAAAGCAATACATTAATAAAGAAGTATATCGTATGAAATATGACATAGTCGTTTAATCTAAAAAAAAGAAACAATATTGGTTGATAATGGAAGCGCAATTTCGCTGGACGTGAGAGCTCGTGAATGGTTTCGAGTTACGACGAATAAGTCTTCTAATTTTTATTATCAATTTTAACAAATCATTTATTGGATGATTGTAGTGATGCGAAGCTACTTCGCTCAAAGTATTTGAAACACACAATACAGAAATTACACCCCATGTTATAGTACCAAAGGCATTAATTTACAATTTTTACACGACAGTTATCCCAGGTTATTAATACACAAACATACATTTAAAAAGAACAGCTCCTAAATCACTTTCACTTTTCCTGTTGATACTATTAACAATGTTTTAGAGAATAAAGACATTTAACGGAAACATAGGCAATATTTACGCAAACAACACCGTTGCGCGTAAGTTTCGTCACAATTTAACGACTTTGTTTATGATTTTCAACTAAATTTTTATATGAAAAGGTACATATGCATACATGCAACACACCCACACATACATGTATATATATATATATATATATATATGTATATATATATATATATATATATATATATATATATACTTACAACCATATACATGCCTGCGCTATTTCGATCTGTGTTTTGTATGTATACAAGACAAGTTGTAAGGATATATTTGCAACATATGTACTCATGTGCCGATATAGAAGAGTGTATGAACGTGTGGGCGCTGTAATTCTAATAACTAAGTTGTTACATTTTCAATTCCACGAAAAAAAAAGGTGCACAAAAAAGAAAGAAATTGCCTTGAAGTGAATGAAAACCTAATCGTAACGATGACTTTTACCGTCTAAGCAAAGCATTTTTATTATCTGCGACTAACTATAAAAATGTAGAACAAAAAAATCAAGAGTGTGCGCACTATGGCCGCTCTCTTATGGGATAAGTGCCATTTTTTCCTTGAGAAAGTCCGTCACACAAAAGCATTGTATTAATACTCATTTAGCTCTCTTAAGAGAGTGTTCAGTGACAAGCCTGGTGGATAACGGACCAATTGGCATTGAGCACTAAATTCAGGGGAGCATTTTTATGTAATGCAGCCATTTTAAAGGTCGACGCATTTATCGGACACGCCTTTTATAAATTATGAAAACATGTCCTACCCAAACAAACTGGAGTTAGCAAAATTCATCATAGAATTCTTTATCACACGGTTGTCTAGTTGTGAAATCTTTTCGGGTCCGTTTAGTTTAAACAATAGCAGATAATATTCGTGTAAAGTCAAGTACACACACTCAAAATTTAATTATATTCCCATTACAAACAGTGCGTGTGATTCAACCTAGTTTATAATTTATCGACCACATTTCTAATTCATAGTTAGTCATCGTCATTTGCATTATCAATTGTGATCAATTTGTTTTCATTTCTCGTTTACGCCTTTGTTGCCGCAGCACGCAATGAAAGCAAATCGTATCCAAAAATATTTGCTGTCGTAATAATTAAGGTGCATAATCAATTTAAACAATTTCACTACACGTTTATTCGCATTGGCTTTGATGTACACAATAAGCGTTTTACACATATCCATGCATAAATATATGTATGTATGCATATACTTGGACGGCGACCTGAGAATTAGTGGATTGCATTATACATAACTTCCGAACAATTTAAGAACAAGAAAAGGGTAAAAAACAATAACAAACAGAAAAGTAACAAAGCAAAAAAAAAAAGAGCAAACAAATCCTCAGCGCATACACACGGTTGCCAAATATTAATTAATTATTTAAATTTTTGATAATTATTTTGGCTCCGTCCTATTTTTTCTTGATATTATTTTCCAGTTATTCCATCCAATTCCAAAGAAAATTTTTTTTTAGTGTCTTATCAAACAGAGAATCCTGTCGAAAACAGGATTGATTTATTAAATATTTGCCATAAAGTAAGTGCTTCAAAATTTATTCGCCAACGACTTTTGACGCCTCAAGGGCGTTTAAGTTGGAAGAGGATTTTGTGGGGGGCTGCATGACAATGTCGATGTATTCATCGACGGACAAGATGAAAATGTCGGCACCAAGCTGTTTTCCTGGGCGTTACAGTCCGTCTTATAGAAGTTCGGAACAAATGCGACGATGCATGCCAAACCCTTCGGTAAGTGTTTCAAGTGAAAATAAAATTTTATAAAAATAAAATATATCAGCATACCCAGTGAGTTTATTTGTTCATTTATTTCTATTTTTCTTAATTCAGGGTAAGCCCATTCCAGCTCAAATTCAAATTTCGCGAATTTTCCGTTATCTTCACCTTGTGTTTCATTTATTTTGTCCAAGCTGCAAACAGGATTCTGATTGCAAAGTTCCAAGTGCAAATACTCGATATGTCCACAACTACAAATACTTTTACAAATAGGGAAAACGCAACAATAAAGGCGATAAGAAGAGAAAAGTCTACTCTTATGGTTTATTTGATTTAATTTTACGCTAGTATCCATGACATCTAATTACCAAGATATGGCCGTTTTAGTCGTTCATCCGACTGAAACCTTTAATGTACGTATAAAAGTTGTGACTAAAATATTCTGTGATTTTCAAAACAAAGTTTGTAAGAATTGACGACTTTATTATTTTTATACAACTACAGGATGTCCTGTTGCAGAACGATTTAGTTGTTAAATTTAATAACAGGATGGAGAGACAATCGACGTGTATTACTTGACACATGTTATTTTAATATGTGATATGTTTAGTAAATGGTTTTATTTTGCCCAGCACTACAACATAAAATTGACGACCACCAGTTCTAATTGTGAGATACATTACTTAGGTAGGAGCTTGGTAGAAGGTTCAAAGACAAACCACCGTTTATTTCAAATTATAAACTTTTTTTGGCTTTGTCTCTTTTTCATCTCCCGTTTTATTCACATTTCGACATTTCAAAAAAAGCAAATAATTTTTTCATGTTTATAGAGCATTACAAGTGAATAAGAAATCCAATTGTTTTATGTGACTATGAAGGACTTAAGGCGGAGAAAATTTTACTCAATTGACGCGTTGATTTCATCACTTTCATTGATAAAATTTCCTACTACCCAGTCATTACACCACTATCACTTTTAAATAAATTATTAGACAGACTTTGGTTTGAACACATATGCCAAGCTTTGTAGTTTGTTGTACGTTTATTGAAACTTGGTTGTGGATACTCTATATGTCTTAGATTATGTTCACATAATTTATAATCGCATTACCGTGTTTGTTGTCCCGACACTATTTCTCAATTAGAACAGATGTGTGTCATTTAAAAATAGTGTTTTCATTGGAGTTATTTCGTTGCTCTCTATGCGCGTTTATTCATGATCATTATTTCTTTTTAATATCGTAATGCTCAAGCTAAATTTTTAGATTTGACTGCGGAATTTTGCTTTTTATTGTCAACTAAATCTAAAAAACACATATTCTATAGCCGGCCTCAAACCTTGCAAATATCGCGTGTATGCACTTTAAAAAATGAGCGGGGTATACTCTTAGGGATCTAATTCTTTGAATCAACTACTACTTATTGTCTAGCTCTCATATATTAATCATAAGAAATCTATCCATTTTTCATTATTTGTGTTTATTTGGTCGGTTTTTTTATGTTGTCTACTATGTCACTATTATGGTCTCAACTATTTTTTCTAATGCTAGTGCGTAGAAGCGCGCGTCAATGACGCTACAAAAAATCTGTGTTTAACTCGAATATGAGCAACTTTACCTTACCAAATCTGTGTGTCTGTTATATTTGTAAATTCGCATTATGAGTACAAAATCTTGTCGAAGAAAATGATTTCGCGTTGTCTAGAAAGACGAAGCAGAACAGCTACAATTTCTTCAGGATTGCATAGGCTCAAAATTCATCATAAGTTTTTCCTAACAAAATGTGTGTGTTCGAAAGTTCCCCACATCAAACACACAAGTTTTACTCGGCGTTTGTTGCAATTTTAATTACTTATTATCAACCTTAACGTATTATCAATAGGTATATAATTGATTGTTTCCATGTGATTTATATCGTATATAATATGGTACGTTGTACAAAATCCATTCTTTATACAAATTGACAACGTTCCATAAACCAAAAATCCTCTTCACCTAACACGGTTTATTTATGGTGTATATTGCGCACTTTGGAATGTTCTGGATGATTGTGATTTTGCAGACACGATTCGATTACTTAATTATATATATATATATATTTTATTGTGCTTTTCATGCACTACAATTATTGTCCTCAATATGTAATTTTTGGCAAAAATATATATAAGCATATGCAAATTTTTACAAATTTATTTAGTATCTCTTTACAATATAAGAAGTTTTAGGATTTTATAATTCAAATATATCATACTCGATGCTAGATATAAAACGAAAATTGACCAATTTGAATATTTTTTGACACTAAGAATAACGAATTCCACTTCTTTATTTTGAAATTTCAGTTTATAAAGATAAATTGGTTGAAGATAGTAAAATTTTACGCCCTTTAAATAAGGAATGGGTTTTTCTAGTAAGCAGAGAAGAGTTTTTTTTAGCATTTTGCTTCATAATCTTATAACGAATACTATGAGTATATATATTTATCTCACTAACTCCTAGTTCTGATCTTACAGTTATATGTGCATTTAAGTAAGGAACTAATTTTTTCGATAGATATTTTTTTATATTTTGTCTTCGGTCTTAAATTTGGACTCTAATGTGATACCGTATTTCGTTTACCGCACCTGTTAATAGAAATCGAAGCCATAGATTCTGATCGGTCGGTCCTTGCCGTTTACTATTTTAGTTGACGTAAAAGCTAACATATATATTTTTAGTTTACTCTTTTTATTTGGTCATTTTGGTCACTAACTTGCAGTCTATTTCATTGATGATTTAAAACTTAAGTTGTAATCAAGCGTCTAGAAAATGGGTGCTTTTTGTTAACGGTTGTATTTAGTGCTTCATTTTCAATGAAAATTGTAATATTGCGGAAGGGGTTCTGTGAAAAGACTAGCTTACATGAGCCCAGTTCAGCTCTCCATAAAGTTAAAAGCAAGTGGAAGTACGGTTTAAAAATTCTTACAATACGATCAAAATGCAGCCAATAAAACTGCACAACTTTCTTCGAAATGAGTAGTATCCACAACAGGCTAAGCCATATCATTACAGACTGCAAAGTAAAATCTTTAAGATTACTTAAATGTGGCTCATAAACGCCCAAAATGATCTAAACAAATGAATATGTTTATATGCATTACACAATGATGTTGAGACGTTTATCAAGGCGTGAAATCATTAATTTCTGTCCAATCAATCTGATTGACAATATACGTGATTATCAACAATCTTTTTCATAGCCAAAAATTACACAATCACTTGTTTACCGAAACGTAAAAAGATAGCAAAACTTGTTCAAATTTACGGCAGTTTTACTTTAAAAACACGCTTCAAATTTCCAATATTTACCAATTTTTGCAAGATAATTTAAGTTGTTTTTTGGCTGAAAGCGAGTCTTTTGTATATACATTACTTTTAAAAAATTCTTCAAGTCTTCGAATCTATTATGTTATGACGAGTTCTTAATAAGATAGTAATAAAATAATGAATATATAAATAAATAATGCGTTTGTTGGAACCCTAATTAAATCTAGACATCATTAGATTCTCCTAGAGCTTTATTTCAAATAAAAATGGGGCTTCAAATTTTATCATAACACAGTTATGACAGATCTTTGCGGTAAATGACTGTATTGATAAGCTTATTAATAAAGACATGTTTTTCAAAACAGGATCGAAATATTACGATAAACCCGGCATAATCGCCGAGAAGACCAATATCCAATATTTGCTTTTCAATCTCGTCATCAAACTTCACTTGAAAATAGTGCTAAAATAACGAAGTCTCCCTTTTATTGCATAAGAAAACATTAAACAAAAAAAGGAAAACAATCTTTTTGGTCGGAAACTTTCTAGATGCTTTCTATAAGCAAAATAAAAAAATTCATTCAAAAAAGTAACAGCACCGTGTTATTTAAATAACATTTCAAATTCTTCAAATTCCTGAATGTCATAATAATAGGTGGGCGAAAAAGAACTCCATTAATAGACGGATGTATTGATCAAACAATTTCAGATTTACGCTCGTTGCGCAGATGGCATTTCGTATTAAAAAATTCTTTTGCTGCTTCTTTGCTTACTCCATTCAACTGTAACTTATGTATGTTAAAAAAGGAAGTCAACAACGAGAAAATTTGGTACATTTTACAATTTTTCTTTAATAAAGTCGAAAATGGAGCCAGGCAATTGAAATTACGTACCGTTTTTATGGTTCCGATGCTGCAACAGCCGATTCAGTGCAATTTTGATTTCGTTGATTGCGTTCAGGTATTTGTGATGTTAAAGATACACCTCGCATAGGTGGGGGCCCGTCGTCTAAAATGTCGAAGAAATCACAGAAATGATCGAGGTTGACCGGCATGTTAGCAGTCGTAGCATCGCCCAGTGGATGAAGATCGACCGTACAACAGTTTTAAAGCATTTGCACAAAGTTAGATTGAAAAACAAGTTTGATGTTTGGGTGCCACAGCAACTAGCACAAAAAACATGATGGATCGAATTTCCATCTGCGAAGACTTGGCCAAACGGAATCAAATCAACTCATTTTTTAAATGGATTTTGACTATCGATGAGACAACATTGTGGGAAAAAGGTTGTTGTTGAAGCGAGGTGAAGCAGCGATTACCATATTTTTCTTGCATTTGTTAACTTCCATTTTTAAAACGCTGTAAACCCACAGCTGAATAGACCACATAAAACACAGCAAAGCAACCTTTTCAGTGCGAAATTTTACCTTTCCACCGAGTATAAATCTGACATTGTTTAATCGATGTACAAGATATCGATCACTATAGACATCTACCAAAAAAATAATGGATCCCTTTTTCCCAAACTAATATTTGATTATTAAACAGCTGTTTAACTAATTTAATTAAACGGACTAAAACGGATTAAATTTAATTAAATATTTTTGGAGATAGTGTTTCTATTGTTACAATATCAAGGAAAACGATTAGAACCTTCAGAGAAAGCCTGTCTTCGATATTTAGAAAGACGAGAAATATTAAAAATCAAAACTTAAACAAATGAAGAAAATCCAAAACTCTTATCTTTCAACAATACTCTAAATCAATTCATAAGAACACTTTCAAGAAGGTGGTATCGAACAGAACCAATAAAGTGGCGATGACGTCGCACTCCAATGACATTGCTGCCCTTTGCACTACAAATGAGACATTAGTCGAAATACACGAGATATCCCCCCACTTCGGAGCAGTGGGTTTTGGGTACTTTTCCAACAGTAACTACTTCCGAAGCTTCATTAAAAGTAAGGAAAGACAAGAACTTTGTTGAATATTCACCTATTGCGATTTGCTACATTCTTACAAAAACCTACATCTAAATTAGAACTTGAGAATTGTCTTTCCAAAGTAAAAGGAAACAAGCTAGGCTTCGATCTAAATGTTAGGTGCTTGTATTAATTTTGAGCAAGAAATTCTACAGCTAAAAGCGATTAAGTAATGCGAAACACCAGTGTACACGACGGTTAAATTCGATGGTTTTGACATTCCTCTATCTAAAGTAGCAGTTTTTAATTTACTACTATTGAGTTTTTCAATGTATGCAGTCGCTAATTATGGAATGATCAAAACTGCATTTTCGACATTCATTTCAATATCGCGATTTCATTGCCTTCCAGGCAAAACAAAGGAAGAGTTTTCTGTGACGTATCTACATCGACACCGACGCCGAATACTCATGGGTATTACGTTCTACAGTGTGTACGGTGGTATTAGCAAGATGTAGTGATTTATGACTTGCTTAAACGGCATGAAACTGTTACTGCAGATGTCTACCAACGACAATTGAACAAATTAAATTGAAACAAATTTGACCAAAGAAAGACCAGTAATAGCGGCTAATAGGGCCACAACAAGAATTGACTGAAAAAAGAATTTTTAGCACTTGTTGCAAGAGTTCTCAAGGATGCAGTGTTGCAGGTCGAACAAGAACTCATTAAAGATTGCGCCTTCTTAATACCTTTTGTTTAAATCGATGCAACATGACATAGGTGGCACGCAGCTTCGCAAAGTTCATATTGCAATTCTTTCGAAAGACTTCGAGAAAGCCTTTGATAGAGTCCGTCTACACGTTATGTTAATTTATTTGAAATCATGGGGCATTGGATATCAATTTTCTTACTATATCAAGGGTTCCATTACACACGAAAGGTTTAGAGGTGGAATCAATACTCATCTTTCAAGATCTTTCTTTTTGGTAAATGGTACTCCCCAAGTATCTGCTCTACCTATAATACTTTTTTTTCTCCTTCTATTGTCGTTCTCTCTAATTTAAATTTATTATTTGATATTTTGATCTTTAACAACTACCATTTTCTCCTTATTAATCATTGAATTGATTCATTTATAGCATATTTAATTAAAAAAAAAAAAAACACGCAATAGTTTTCAGAGGTGGCTAACCCACGTGATCCCATAACCCGGGAAAGCAAATTACCTGTTATTTATGTTTGTCTAAGATGTTACAGTTAAAAATTCCCATTTTTATTTAATGAAAAATTAACAAATGTACAATACCACATACACAGTGTGTCGCACAATGACCATGTTAAACAGAAATTAAAGAAGACAAACCACTTCATAAAATCGACCGGCTTGAAAAAGCAAGCTCCACATGTCAATGTATGCATATGATGAATTCATGGCCCACTTCCGTATACTCGATGATTCATATGGTATGAACTGTGGTTGCAGAAAAGATATATAATTTTTAGGCTAAAACGAAACTTTTCACTAATGGACAGTTCATTTTTTATATGAACAGTTGTACGTGATGATATGTCAAGTTATGCAGTAGTTAAACAATTGATAATTGCGCGCCAGGGTCGTACAGATTCTTCAATCTGCATCAGCCGTCTCGCCATTTTCCAACCAACTTTTTTTCAATAAAATTTACAAAATTTGTTATACCTTAGATAAATATGCTGTGAAATGTAATCATTCTAAAACAACAAATAGCTTGTCACATATCAGTAAAGCGAGTAATAAAAAGTGCTTTAAATCAGTCTATTTATCTTTGTTCCAATAGAAACGGTTAGCTTTTAAAATTTTCACTTGTAACTTTAAATAAGTATAAAAAACAAATGTTTTAACACTGGTGAACTTGACGCTCATATAAACATCGTTGGACCAAATATAGGATCCTAATATAGGATCTGCCACATAGCCTAAAATTCGGCCTAAATTTCTTTATAATTAAATATGGGCACAAGAATATTGATCTTATTTTTCATTACCGTTCATGTTCCCTTACAAAAACGCCCTAACCGAGTGCACACAGCGGTAGTTACTTCTATCGTCCTTCTTTAATATGGCTTGTAACACAAAAATTAATGTTATCTGATCCGATTGAAACTCTTGGTATCATATTTTTACAATTTTCGTCATAGTTTGCTAGCTAATGTCACATCGTTTTCAATACACACGTCCAAAATATGTTACTTATTGTTTGGCTCACTAAAGGTTATTGAGAGTTTAATGAAATTGTTATCGTTTTTTATCATATTATTGGTCCACTTCGAATCGAGCGCAATTTTCTGATCCATTAGGCTAATACGTGAGCCTTCATCGATAAAGAAAAACGTTTCAGTATTCAATATTTCCAAAATTTAAAGAACATTGGCAAAATTTTAAATAATACTTGATTAGACACTAATATTATACGTTTGGTTACATTTGTTTTGGTTTTCATTTGAGATATCTGTGTCTTTTCTTACATCTTTCTGTTCATTCTGCTTAGAGTGTAAAAAAGGCACCAAAATATCTACGCAAACAGATTGTATCTCCTTACGATATTCCATTTTTCAGTTCTATCAGCTGTGCAAAAACTGGCACAATCAGACACAATGTTGCAACTATTGCTACGTATCGCGCAACTTTTCCTTTCTGTTCTGAGTGAGTATGTATGTACGTTTTTTTGTCCAAATTCACCATATTAGCAGAGATGCCGATGATGTAGACCCAGTCAGCGATTTCCAGGTTCCATATTTACTATTAATTTATTAATTAATTCTCACAGCCCACAGGCCTCCGGTCCTGTGTTTTGGTGGTCTCATCAGTTTCATCCCCTCGATGGCGAACCAGATCGTGATTTCTATCCCTTCATACCACTTTCTACTACTGAAGGGGTATATTCATTTGTCATAATGCTTGCAACATCCAAAAAGGAAGTTCCATATGCCTTATAAATTATATATATTCTTGGTCAGCGTGAAATTCTGAATCGATTAAAGCTTGGCTGTCCATCAACATTGCTAAAATTCTCTTGGTCGCAAAAATTAAGCTATCGACTTTCGCAAAAAACTCGCAAGTTCTTGCACGCAGGTTGGAATTGAGAATGGGTCCATTCGGTCGAACATCATGTCTACTATACCACGTGCATTGAAAACACCTCTCTCTTTCAAAAGGAATAAAAATTTTTTTTTGCCCATCACTTAAAACTGCATACATTTGCAATAATTTGAACGTGTATTCTGTGGGCGATGGATGTGTACAAAATGGGAAATATTGACTACATTTACCCAATATTATACTGTATTATACCTAATTTTTTTTTTCTATATTTTTATAACGTCCAGAGATAAACTTCATAAACCCCATATAGTGTATTTATTCTGGACCAGTCTCAGTTGTTTGCCTGTCTATGTATGCGCCTGCCCGACAGTGCAGTACCTGTAGTAGACCTTCTCGCGCAACTTCTTCTGTTCGCAAAGATATCGTTTACAAATTTGCGAAAGAATTTGAAAAAAAACCTGAATAGGTCGAAGGCCATGCCTATAACTACCACGCGCCTTTGCAATAATAGCTGCGAATAATTTTTGTTTCCATGTTTTTTGCTTGTTACTTATAAAGTACAATACATACAACAGATAAATAGTCGTTCATTCTGAAAATAAAAATAAATTAAAATTTTGTTCTTTTCGGCCACGACCGAAAATACTTTTCTCACTTGTTTTATTTACTGCAGGAAGTCCTTTCATTTTATTTCTTACAAAATGTAGAATTTTTTCAGGCTGATCAAATAGAACTTTCAAGGTAGAAACGTGTGTATAACGATATTTTGCACTGGACTTAATGCGTCGCTACGAAGAGAGTTTTGAAGTCTTGCCAAATTTTCGGCACCTATTAGCTCACACTAAGAAGTAGATCAATCATTTGCGGAACTAAGAAGTGCCATTCTTCCGGATTCCTAGAGAAAAGTAGAAGCTCCTTTCACGCCGACAGTCGTGCGTTAAGTTGTTGCTCAGTATTGTTTCTTTGAATTCTGTTTACCACTATATTTTGCATAAAAAAATATATTTATACAAATGTAACATTTTTATTTTGTTATTGGTTATTTTCATTAGGATGCGTACAAATTAATCTTAAGAAAGACTAAGCTACGGTTATAGTTGCGGTTTGGTATTTGATTGCTGTTTGCATAAATTAATATGTTTCTTGAAGTAAATTATAGGAAGTCGTGTTTTCAAACCGCAGTTGTTGGCTGTCGAAATATTTGGTACGTTAGAACGCAATTTGGCTGATCGCTTAACCACTGATAAGCAGAGTTTAATAAACGATCTAAGTAGTCTTCATCATTTTGTGCTTGTCCAAGACCTTCATATTTTTGGCTATTTTTTGTTAGCAATTACACTTTTTTGCACTGACAACAGACGAACGAAAAACAGGGAACATTATTTTTGTAGGAATGTTGTCTTTACACCAGCACCATCGAAGAATAATTTTAACTATTATTAACTGAAGGTGACCTAGTCCAATGTTTCCTTGTATGTATTGGAAACGCTTCGTGTAAGTAATTCGATCAGAATAAACATTCTGCTCTTTGGCTTATGTTGCTGCATTCAAATTCCTACAATTTATTAATTCGACTAATGTTAAACAACAAAGCCTTACAAAGAATTTCACAATTGCTCACTTTTTCGGTATAGGAACAAGGACAAGCTTCTTACATGTGAGGTTTTATTATAAACTTAACCAGGTGACTACTTTTACAATACACATTTGTCATGAGCAGCATTGGTAGTAAATCTTATATAGAAAAGCTATAACAGATAAGCAAACGATGAATAATAAAAACGTCATAATAAACGTTTATCAATAATCAGCAATAATAGGTTTAGCAATTAAACGGTCGGTAACAAAATTGTTTTTTTTTTACACGTTACACTGCTTGTGTTGAAAAGGCATATTATGCTTATATGGACGGACGGGCTTGGGATAGACTCATATTTCATTATGCCGAAGCACTTTCTCGATCAATCTAAGCTTGGCTGTCCGTTCGCCCATCTGGCCGGTTTGTTCTTTTGTTTGACGCATAGATGGCAGTTCTGATGAGACTGGGTACATGGCCGTGCCTTTGACCAATGACGACAACAATTGAAAATTGGTTTCAATCGGTCTACTTTTTCGACCACTCCTCATACAATGCTTTGAAAAAATATGGAAATAATTTTAATTTTCAAAATTTCTCAATAAAAGCAGCCAACTAATAGTATTTCGTCATTCTAAATTGATGGGAAAACTTTGGACCAGCTGGGCCAATTTTTTGAACCCCTACCCCTATAACCATTCCTAACGGAAACTGTATCTTTACGTACTAAATATATATAATTGTTAATATTTCATGACGAAAATTAGTTCATAATCGTAAGTCGACGTAGAAATCACCGAATTTACACCATGTAAACCTATTTTTGGTACCACCGCATATAAATATTCTGAGGATGTATAAACCCTTATATGCCTAAAAGGCCTAATTGTTAATGTTCTGTTATGAAAATTTTTTCGTGATAGTAATTTGACATGAAAATTGAGTGGATCGAATTGGAAACACATGGGTCTATTCCTTGAATCCCATTCTACATAACATTTCTCACAGACAGTAAGCCCTTCAAAAAAAGGGTTAAATTTTTAATATTTTATGATGAGAACAGTGTGGAATTTGGACTGCATAGGTGTACAGTTTAGATCCTAATATGTATAAGAGTTATTATGAAAAGCAATCTCGAATATGGAGGGAGCGTATAATTCCTAGTTTTCTATGGCGGAAACTAAAAAATAGTAAAATTTTTGGGAAGAAAATTCAGTTTGCTAAATTTGGGCCATGTCATACGATACTTTGGGCATCCGCTAACAGATGAGCTTTCATAAAGTACATGTCTTTGCATCAAAATAATGCGTAATTTTTGCTGTCTTATTACAAAAATGAGCTGGGCGAAGTGGCGTAGGACGTTTAATGGTCGGCCTTGCCCGTTTTTATTTGTTTTATCTTCCTTAATATGCCCTTAAGATCCATTCAAGAGCAATATTTGAAAAGATAATATAAAGGCGACAACGAAGGTTGCGTCTATGCTACGTATACGAACAATAATTTATATATATGTATGTCCGAACAAATTTATTTATGTATTTATTCTACTTATACAAGAAATTCAACTAAAACAAATCGACCGTGGAGTTCAATTGACTCTTAAAGTAAATCTTAAATTAATTAATATTAAGACTTAGTATAAGTATAATAAAACAAATAAGAAAAAAAAAAGAAAAAAAGCATGTACACAACTAGGATAGAGCCACACCCATAACCAGTACAGGATCAAATTGTAAATGGACCCCTAAGCCATCGCAAACATGCATAAGCTTGGCAACCGATAATAGTTCGACTTATAATGACTTTTTAAGGTTAAGAGCTATTTTAGGTACGACATAGGTAAATTACGTGTATTAAGCAATGTTGCTTTAATGGACTTTAAAGAGTCAGATAATGAGAATAAGTGAAAGACATTATTTAGGTCTTGTAAACAACTCCGAGCGGGTTAGACAGCTCATAACTATATTTACATTCACTAAGCTTAACCAAGATAAAGTGCCTAGAGAAGCGGTTAGGGACATTAAAGCTTATTTCACCAAGTAATGCAGGCGAGTGAATAACACCATTTATTACTTTGATTACGAAGGAAACGCCAAGAACAAATCTACGAGACGGTAAGGCAGAAGCAACGGGTAACAGAAGCAACCTATTTTCATAGGGGGGAAGAGAAGTAATCGGAACCCAACCCAAATTCCTAAGGGCAAACACCAAGAATTGGTTTTGAACAAATTCCATTGAACCAACATAGCACCTGTATGAAGAAGACCACACAACAGAGACATACTCGAGTATAGGTCTAACCAAACACATGTACAGCCTTTTCGTAATGTAAGGATTATCAAGCTCTTTGGACCACCTTTTGATAAAACCAAGCGCGGACCTAGCTTTGCTTAACGAGAACTCAATATGCAAATTGAAACGTAACCTATAATCAAATAGAACACCTAAATCTGACAAATCTGAACAAATCGACGTCTTCCAACTTGTGCAAATCAATGAAATACTGAGTAATGAATGACTTTCTTTTAGAGAAAGAAAGCTTCTTACATTTACTCAGATTTAGTTTCAGAAGATTCACAGAGCACCATGTAACAAAATTATCCAAGTCGCCTTGAAGCTGATGTGATTACGATTCAACAGAGAAGGAACAAAACAGTTTCACATCATCAGCGGACATTAAGATCTGACTGGAATTACTCACCGATGGAAGATCATTAATATATAAACTAAATAAAATGTGACCTAAGTGGCTGCCTTGAGGTACGCCAGACGTCACGGGGAATTGATCCGAGGTAATGAAGTTTAACAGAACCCTGAAAGATCTATTGTGCAGGTAAGAGCTTATCCATTTCACTAAATCAAAAGGTAAGCCAGAGCTTTGCTTAAATCAGTGTGTATTACATTTGTGCGAGAGCCACTGGCAAAAGCCTTGAAAACATGACAAGTAAACTCCAACAAATTGGTGACCGTAGATCTTCCTTTCCGAAAGCTATGCTGGTGTGGGGTAATATACGAATTAATGGCAAAGGCCAAATGCTGAGTCACAATTCGCTCAAACAACTTAGGCAAGACACTCAACTTGCCTAAGCCTCTGTAGTTCGCAACAAATTGTCTACTTCCACTTATGTGAATAGGAATAAGGAAACTACCCTTCCAATACAAAGGGAAAACACCTACGTTCAAAGACCGGTTAAAAATCTTAGAGGTAACACCATATAACTCGACAGCGCAAGATTTAAGTACATATGATGGAATTCCACCATGTCCAGGCGCACGACTTAAAATCCGCCCCTAATCTAGTCAGGGGATGGTCCCTATAAGTGGCGGCATGGTGGCGGTCGAGAAAAATTATAGGTAGGATATTTGAAAAAGGGCAATGGTATTTGTGTACGTTCGAGTGGAAAGTGGACATATCTGGAACATTGGGTACGACCATTACTTTCCAATGGCGCGCAGTCCGGAGGAAGAACGAAGGGTTACGATGGTGAGCCATGCGGTGTGCAGCCACCATAGGGCGAGTCAGTCACAGCCCTGAGAAAGGCAAGAAGTCCTCTTAAAGGACTTAATTAGACAAACCTCGTCTGCCTCTGCGGAACTTTACCATGATTATACCCAAACATAAGCACTACACAATTCACATTGCTCCAATATATGCAAAGTTTTATACACACTTTTTTCGCCCATGAGCACGTGAGCCTTTATCGATCATCTAGAAGTCTATGAATTGTATAATTAATTTGTTACGAAATAATATTTCGTGCTTTAAGTGTTTACAGTATTATTGTTATTATTATTAATATTATTATTACTGTGAATCATGTATCCTTCATTTGTAAAATACTAATTTGATTCTTCGGAAAGGTACCAAATTTAAATTACTTTCTATTTCAGCTTTGAATATATTCTTATCACCGTAAGACATTCTATAGGGACTTGCGTATGGGCATTTTAAATTACGCTTATTAACAACTTTCCCAAAGACGTATTTAAAAAATTTCAAAA
Source organism: Glossina fuscipes (assembly GCF_014805625.2). NCBI lineage: Eukaryota > Metazoa > Arthropoda > Insecta > Diptera > Glossinidae > Glossina > Glossina fuscipes. The sequence continues at coordinate 7,494,098 of NW_023998432.1, forward strand.
TGACTTGGAAAATACATTTTATTTTTTGTGTTGGGGTTGAGTTAATATTTTTGAATAATTGTTTTACAAAGAGATGTCAGCGGTGTCATCACCAAATTGTTTCGTAATCTAACATTTTGTGTGTGAACCAATTTACTCGACGTAGCTCTCAAGTCTTCTTTGTGGGCCGATCTTAAGCCTAGAAGAATTATTGGCAATCCCTCATACCACATTTTTGTCACAAGCTATAAGAACTGGTTTGAATTGACGACATAGCCGCACTACCTTTTGATTAATTTGAAGATGGTTGGCGGGAGGTGCGATTTAGCACATATCAAAAAATGTTGTTGATTTATTAAATATTGGAGATGAAAGATATCTTCTTCGATCAATGGTAATTGTTAATGAAACGAGCGAGCATGGATTCCAAAATGGCGCTGCAAGCGACAAACAATACTTTTTATACGCTCAAATTGAATTTAACATAACTCTAAAAATGTGTTGATCTTTGCTCTTATATATCGTTATTCCATCTTTTCAGACACGTTTACTAGAAGATGCATCTCTATTATGTAATTCATGGTCAGCACGTCAGAATGTAAGTGAGCAGAAAAATAATTTTTATATTATAAATGCACAATTAATTTTAATTTACGAATATCGTGTGTCTTTTGAGCCGATTAAAGGCTTAACACCACGTGAACGTGTTTTTATAGATGTACGTAAATGTTTCATACATTGTACATAAATCCACCTTTTTAATATTTACATGTTTACGTTTCGATCATCACTCTGTCGCTATACGTCGCTATACAAGCTAAGCTAGAAAAATAGGTTCCTTTACATAAGAATGAGAAGTAGGTGTGTGTTCTTTTATTTTCTTTTTTTTTTAATTTGAAAGTATTGGTCAATAATTAGTTCCGACCCGCTGAGCTTCATGTCACTTAGATTAAAAGAAAAAATAGAGAAAAATAAATAAAACGATATAAAAATTTAACTTATATTTTCATTTTTTATTTCTCCATAAGAGAAATATGGTTTTTCAAAACTTAATCTACAAACTTGTGCCCTTGACCTAGAGCCTACTATATAGTCGTGGAAATGCTAAAATATATGTATTCAAACTTACTATAAGTCTCACGTCAATCAAATGAAAGGACTTGTTTGTTTAGAATGTCACGCGTACAAAATGGACCGATTTTTACATAACATGTAGAGATACGTGTAGATGTTTATGTCAAGCTGCGTCTACTTATGCAATTATATCGCATGGAAGAAATAAAACACATTAAAAAGAGTTTTAAAGTTTTCATAAAAAAATGAGAAGGAAAAATCTTTGAAAATATATCAAATTATTTTTGGCTATTGAAACACATTTTTAAAATGAAATACATAGACGAGTCGACTTGTGTTCAGTGTAGTGCGTGTTTTCTATTCGTCTGCGTTTTTTCAATTGTTTCGGTGTTTTCGGTGTTTTTGTGTATTTAATTTCTGTCTTTTCAGTGTTATTGCTAAAACTGGTTAACGCGGATATCGCGTATGTGCTTTTGTTTCGTCTATATATAATAAAAAATAGAAAACAAAAACACAAAATAAAAAAAAAAAAATTGAAAACATTTGACACTTTTCTTTAGTAGTTCCCAACCTTCTTGCATAGTTCCCAAACCTTTTCAAATGAGTGGTTATTTCAAAAATAATAATAAATAGACAACAATAAGGCATAATGGCCCCGGGGCCGCCAGACAAAAACCCGAATAGATTTTATCTATTAAGTGATACATCCCCCCAAAGAAAAAAGAGTAAAAAATCAGATTTTCCGGTGTTGCCGATCAGGGATATAATCCCTATTGATAAAAAATATATTGTAATTTCTTCAACCGATGCTCCAATAACAATTTCCCAAATTAGCCCTTTTGCTATAAAGAAAGCTCTAGATAGCATTACAACATACATCGACTCGATCTCGATTCTACGCGATGGGAATTTACTGGTCCTCGCTGGGAACCCGCGCGCGACCGAAAAACTAATAAAGGCCAATTCTTTAGCTAATCTATGTGCTATTTCAGCTAAACTACATGAGAAACTTAACTCGGTTCGAGGCGTAATTTATGCCCCTTGCTTAAAGCATGTGCCGGAAGATGAAATTGTTCGCGAAATGGGCATTCAAGGAGTGACTGAAGCATATAAATTAACCAAACTGAATGATGACGGAAAAACACGCTCTCCTACAGGAAGGATTATTTTAACTTTTGATCGCTATCGATTAGCGCGAACAGTTGATGTGGCGTGGTATAAATGTAAAGTAGAACTATACATCCCAAATCCTATGAGGTGTAAAAATTGCCAACGCCTGGGTCATACGGCAAAAAGATGCACTAATGCTGCATCTTGTGCTAACTGTGGTCATCCTCCACATACTGAAAGCTGTACCCGCAGTTTCTGCATACATTGCAATGATCAACACTCAGCGTTAGACAAACAGTGCCCACGTTTTGTACAGATGCGTGAAATATTAAAAATCAAAACAGAAAACTGTAGCATGGGCGAAGCGCGACGCACATACCGGGAAAGAAATCCATCTGTAGCCCATGGAATTGGCAAAAGTAACACCTATGCTGCTGTTGCCTCGCAAATCGAGCCCAGTAAGACTTTAACTGCAACTGCTTCCAATGAAAAACCTGTTCCACCATTAACCAAAAATTATATTGCGAAACCAGTTACATCACTTGCCAAAGATAATATTGAAAAAACCAAAGCAATTGCAAATATTGAAAAAATCCAAACAACAACATATATGCTAAAATCTAATATACCAAATTCTCCAGAATCTCCAGCTCTCAACTTTACTCAACAAATCACAAGTGTTAATGAATCCATTCTTTCATCCCTCAATCAACCTTCAATTTCAAATTATTCACGTGCGCCAACCCGTTGCGCTTCAAATGTACCAAATCACCTAAATACAGATTATTCTGCTGGTAAGAATAAATCATTCACGAAAAATTCCTATAGTGACCTTCTCGACGGAGACGCTGACATGTCAACTTAACCCTCCCTCCACTTTGCTTACATGTCATTACAATTAAATAAAGTTTTTAAAATTCTACAATGGAACATTAAGGGACTTATTAGTAATTTTGATGAACTCCGTACACTCATAAATGATTTTAATCCAACCTTTTTATCGCTTCAAGAAACCCATTGTAGAAGCTCTTTTAATCCTATTCCACCCAAATCATATACTGGATACTTCACGAATGCTGATCAAAATTCATATTCCAAACAAGGAGTAGGTGTCTTTATAAAATCAAGTATACCTCACAAACGCATAAATTTTAGCTCAAATATACAAGCCGTAGCGATACAAATAATGTTAAATATAAAATTTACAGTGCTTTCGCTCTATATTCCACCTTCGCAATCGTTTTCTCAGCAAGAACTCTACAGTTTATTCTCCGTACTTTCACCCCCATTAATTATATGCGGCGATTTCAACAGCTGGAATACCATCTGGGGCACAACAGTGAACAACACTCGCGGTACTGTTTTAGAAAAGGCCTTTTTTCAAAGCAACCTTTGCGTTTTAAATGATGGAAAACCAACGCACTTCTCAACTCATCATACTTTTTCACATATTGATTTAACATGTTGCTCTCCATCACTTCTTCCTTTGGTGTCCTGGTCTATTTCTGATGATCTACATAATAGTGATCACTTTCCAATCATAATCGATCTTAAACTTTCAACGTCCTCTGCTACTCCAGCAAAACAGGCCAAATTCCTCCTAGATAAAGCGGATCAATTACTCAAAACAGGTGGAGTCATTTTTGAACTCAAAACCATTTAACGGAAACTGCAACCATGATGCTGCTATTATGTCTAAATCGATACGCACGGCTGCTCATCTTTCTATTCCTCAATCCAACACCTCTTTTAAACGAGCTAGGGTTCCATGGTGGAACAACACGCTTTCGTTTTTGAGGAAAAATAAAATGGATCTATGGCACCGCTTTAAGAGATGTCCTGATCAGAATCACTTGTTATTATACAAAAAGGCCAATGCTCTATTCAGGAAGGAATTACGGAAATCAAAGGCACTTAGTTTCGAACTTTTCTCGAGACGAATTCACAGAAATACATCAATGAAAGTTGTCTGGAACAAAATCAACAGACTTAATGGGACTTCAAACCTGAACCAAATTTCTGCCATCTGCACTCCCTATGGAACTTTAACTGACGCAGATGAGATTTCTAATTACTTTGGAAAAGTGTGGTGCGAATACTCCTCTGACAGCAACTTCTCCAGTGCTTTCATTGAAAATAAAAAGACTCCAATATCTTTTTCAAATAATATCGATAGATGTGCCATGTTCCTGGAAAATAGCGTATCTACCTCAGAACTTGGAAGTTGTCTCTCCAATTTGAAGGGGGAGACACCTGGTCTAGACCGCATCTCATACCAAATGATCAGTGCTATGTCTAAGTCTAGTAAAAAGAAATTACTGGACCTACATAATACGGTATTTATGACTGGCCATATACCCTACATGTGGAAAATGGCAACAGTTGTTCCAATTCCAAAGTCAAAAAATGTCTCCATCGCATCTGATTATCGCCCAATTTCTCTTTTATCTTGCCTCTCTAAGGTTTTAGAGAAGATTATGGCATCTAGATTATCTTGGTTTCTTGAATCCAAGAACCTGATAACAAAGCAACAAGTTGGTTTCAAGCGGGGTAGAGGATGCATCGACGCTCTGTTACATATTGATTATTTCATAAGCAAAGCAATTTCCGAACGTAATCACGTAACAATTCTCTCAATGGCTGCTTCTTTGTTTTCGTCTCATGCGCGAAAGTGTCAAAATAAAATTTGTTGCACGTGCTTATATGTAGTTGGACACACGGCTTGCTTCCAAATTATAATATAATAAAATTTCTGCTTCTTTCGTTTTCGATAGCGTAGCATGAGGTTGTATCTTGTAATATTTGTTACACACACAATCTTGCAGTAGGTGAGATTGTTAATTTCATTCGTTGAAATATGAATGACGTGTAGAAGACAAAAGGAGAAAGAAGAGGTCTCGCACAATTATAAGTTACGTATCTTGTTTTCTATTGGAAATCTGTGCAATTTAATTATAACCATGGTTATTTTTCTTTTGTATAGAAACAAATTGATGAAAACTATTGACAATTTGCTTATTTATTGAAGCAGCACGAAAGAAAAATGAAAAAATTTACAAACTAATTTTAATTGTTCTAATGGTCAGTTGCATACTGTAAAAAAGCAAAAGAAAGTACTGGACACCATGTTGACATCTATTAAACAAGAAATTATTCTTATTATTATTTACTGGGATAACTTCCATTATATGCAAGAAAAAAAAGCTCAAATGTTTAAAATGCAATGAAAAGGCAACAAAAATTATTTTGAAAAAAAGTAAAAAACTGTATTTATAACTTGAAAGAATACAGTGAAAAATTGCCAGAAAACCGCAAATAAAATAAAGAAAAAAATATTTAAACCGAAACAACAGCTAGGCGAGGTGTACACCATCCCTCCCATCCCTTACTTACAATATAATTACTATACAGTTAGTTTATACAAGCGAAACTTTAAGTTCCAGTCATTCTTAAGTCATCAATTAGGTAATTATCTTTCTTCATTTATACTATCAATAACATCTTCATCTCCAGTAGCACATAACCGGCATATCAGTCTCTTCTTTGTCTTATGTATATAATATGTATATAATATGTATATACATAATTGGTCTAGTCCATAATATCATTTAAGTAATCGTACATATATGCTTACATGTTATTTATTATTATTATTATTATTATTGTTATTATTAATTTCGCCAGAGAAATAAATTCTAAGACTAAACTCTTAAAAGCACTAGCATCTAAGACTATCGGCTTTCATTAAAAGCTCTACCGCACTTGAGATTCGAACCCACGACCTCAAGCAATGCGAAAACTCTTGATGGGAGCAAATCGATGGTAATAGAAGTAGGATAAATGAAATATTACGATAATATATAAAACATAAAAAAAAAAAAAGAAATGCATGGGCTATTCGCCTCCATAAATTTAGTTCAGTTGATCTGCCTCAAATAGGAAAATGCAGATTTGTTTTACGTATAACCTCTGCGTGTGATCTGCCGAAGAATGGAATAGATACCCCAGTTTTATTAAATGAAGTAAACATTGGAGTATCTCGTCGTGTAATTTTCTGAATTTCAGTGAGTTAACCTTAAAGAATGTGCAGTAAATTATGAGCTAATAAATATCTTTCCTATTCCTTGCAATAATTTCAGCAGCGTTTGTCATTTAACTGAAATATCTTTAATTTTCAAACAAAGCTTATCATTTTTTTCCGTTTATGGTCCTTTTGGTTTTCGTTTGTTTATTTATATTTATTTCTAGCTCGTTCTCAGTTTAATGCACATATAGTAAAAGATATTAAACCGAATAGGAAAAGCACCCGCACACTCATTTATATATGTACTTATGTCAAACGAGGAGTTGCATATGTAAACATTACATGGGATTTTGCCCATTCATGACCTTAACGCCACGTGGAGAGGACGCAGGCATTTCGTAGCTAGACTTATCGCAGGGTCAAATAAAGGGCCGGCAGATCTCTTTTTTTTGCCCTAAATGGTACAAAAGGAAGCCTTTTTTGCATTATGTTTCCGCTAGGGATAAAAAATCGATCTATTTTAAGACCAACAGTTTGGCAACTCTGTCGCGCGGCATAGTCGTCTAAATTTGTTTCAGCAATTAATATTTTAATTTCTTGTTTAATTTCATGACTATTTTGCCTTATAGTGTGTGAATTAATAATAAACTTTGAGAAGAAAGTGAGTGAATTCAAAGTAAAAGAAGTATTTTTTCTTTACGCTTTGATTCACTGCATTTTTGTAAACGAAAATTTGAGCTCTAATATAAATCTCTCCTTTTTGTTTTGTTTTTTATTTCTCTCTTTTTCTCTGTTTATTTTTTCGGTGTTTGCAGTTTGTTTTACTTTTGATCTCTTGTTACAGTGTTAACGTAACAGAAAAGTTTTGCTCAAATTGGTTGATAAATTTTTGTGTTAAGGATTTTTTTGCAATTTATCTGTCTGTTCTTCATAACCCAGTTCTGTCTTTTAGACTGGACATGGAGTGTTTATATACACCTTGTCGGGCGAAAACGAGCCCCTAACCTGAAAGATTCATTTCGTGTTGGCTTTGCGATCGCTTTGGCCATGGAAAGTGTGCCGGTATTATCGGCCGGGCTGCAGATGCAGTCGTTGACCCCTCGAAGGGATTGCGATGGTCATATCCTGACTGTAGGAAGCGGGACATAGACTTCTACAAATTGTTCACGGTGAAGAGAAATACTTTCTCTGAATTGAGTAAAAATCTCGGCTCCTTGTGAGAAAAGTTTCAGATTATTAAGACTAGGTTTGATGAGTGTCGTTTTATTGAGCACTCTCCTTCTTCCCAAGCTAGTAAAATCACAACTCGTAGCGTAGCATGTGGTGCGTCACCTCTAATTCCTCCTAAGTCCGAATCGTTGGTGCAAATTAGCGCTTCCAAAACGTTCTTTAAGAACGTCAGCGTTTCTGATATGGCTGACTCGGTCTGTAACAAAAACGTTATAAATAAGCCGGCAAGTCCTTCTGGTTTAAGCTATGCTGAAGTGGCGCCTCTTAGTGGCGTCACTCATTCAACTCAGGCGTCATCGCCTAAAACTAATAAAGAGCAATATAAATTATCATCTCCGCCCGGCTGTTCGAGTGTGAACGCTGGTCACCAAATTGGGCATGTCGCACAAGTTGCTCCGTTGGTAACCCCATCTATATTCTTCTCAACTAAAAACTCCCCAGTCGTGAACCCTACTGGTCCTGGTGGTGTATTAATTGCCATATCTGCGTCAGTCCCGTCCAATTCAATAGAATTTCCTACTACTCTTGACGTTGAATTTATCGCCATTCGAGTGAAAATGCCTAATAAACAATTATTTATAACCTGCTCCTATATTCCCCCAAATTCTGATATCTCCATATCTAAGAAACAGGCCGCCCTAATTTGTGAAGTGGCCAAGCAGTCGAAACCGTCCGATTTGCCTTAAGTGACTTGGCGTAATAGTGATAATTCTGGCTGTTTGATTCCTACTTCAACATCTGATAGAGCTATTGTGTTCTTTAACGAATTATTTGATCATAATTTAGTTCAATACAACCGTATCCCTAATTGTAATGGTATACTGCTTGATCTCTGCTTTGCTAATTTCCCTGGGGTTAGTGTAAATCGTTGCCCACCTTTTAGTTTACCTGAGGATCCTTATCATCCAGCAATGCGCATTTCCTTTCATTACAAGCATGATGGTTCGTTCGAAATGTTTTAATATTCCAAATCTAACTTTTTCAAATAAATATTACGATTTTCATAGAGTCAATATGGTATTGCTAAAATATTACCTTTCACATATAAGGCTTCATTTCTCAACCGGAAGTATTGAAAGCTTATTGTCGTCGTTCTACAATACATTAAATCTAGCTATTGCTGCATCTGTTCCGATCAAGTAGTGCCGACCTCGAAGCAGGTGTCCATCGTGGTTTAATAGTGCAACTAAATATTACAAGAACAGAAAAAACACGCTATTCAAAAAATATTCGAAAAGTGGCTCTGCTCTTGACTATTTCGCTTACTCCGTGGCAAGCCATAGATTTAACTCCCTCAACCACCAATATTATTGCAGATACCTTCAGTTCATTAAATTCGCCCTTTTTGCTAATCCTAAATACTTTTTTAAATTTGTTAACTCAAAAAGAAAAATTTCCACACATCTCTCGCATGTTTCTTTTAGTGGCTCTGATTCCTCGGATGATTTTGAGATCTCAAATCTGTTCGCTGAGTACTTCCATCGAAACTTTTCGACTGCTAACTCCGATTTATCCGCAAACTACCCATATCCTGTAACTAATTCGGTTATTGCTGAGGATGATGTTTTTAAAGGCTTGACCTCTCAAATATATAGTTGTGCGTCTGAACCTGATGGAATTCGATCATGTGTACTTAAAGCTTGCGCTGTCGAGTTTTGTGGTGTTATCTCTAAGATTTTTAACAGGTCTTTGTAGTTAGGTGTTTTCCCCTTGTGTTGGAAGAGCAGTTTCCTTATTCCTATTTACAAAAGTGGAAGTAGACAACTTGTTGAGAACTACAGAGGCATAGGCAAGTTGAGTGTCTTGCCTAAACTGCTCGAGAGAATTCTGACTCAGCATTTGGCCTTTGCCATTAATTCGTATATTACTCCACACCAGCATAGCTTTTGGAAAGGAAGATCTACGGTCACTAATTTGTTAGAGTTTACTTGTTGTGTTTTCAAGGCTTTTGCCAGTGGCTCTCGCACTGTTGAGTATGCCTCTGTTGTGTGGTCTCCTTCATATAGGTCCAATGAATCTGTTTAAAAGCAATTCTTGCTGTTTGCCTCAGTTAGGTTGCTTCTGTTGTCCTTACCGTCTCTCGAAAAACGTAGATTTGTTCTTGGCGTTTCCTTCGCAATCAGAGTAATAAATGGTGCTATTGGCTCGCCTGCAGTACTTGGTGAAATAAGCACTTTACCATGGTTAAGCTAAGTCGATGTAAATATAGTTATAAGCTGTTTAACCCGCTCAGAGTTGTTTGCAAGAACCTAAATGATGTCTATTACTTATTCTCATTATCGGACTCTTTAAAGTCCTTTAAAGCAACATTGCTTAATGCGCGTAATTTACCTATGTCGTACTTAAACTAGCTCTTCTTAACCTTAAAAAGTCACGATGAGTCGAAAATGAATTGTTGTTAACTATTATCGGTTGCTAAGCTTGTACATGATTGCGATGGCTTAGGGGTTCAATCGCAAATTTGGTCCTGTACCGGTTGTGAGTGTGGCTATATGCTAGTTGTGTACATGCTTTTTTTTTCTTTTTTGTGTAAGCAGAATAAATAAATAAATAAACAATGAGACCGAACAGAAAGCCGACTCGATTTGGCAGAAAGCCAATATTCTCTTTTTAATGGAACAAGAAGAGTGCGATCTGTGATTACCTGTTAATGTTTGGTGAAGCGGTTAGTACCAAATAGTACCGGCATCGCTTAATCGGTTTAAAGCATTCACTGTTCAAAGACCGAATCAGATATCAAAAGAAGCAATACAAAGTCACTTATCTACATGACATTTATCCACCCATCCACACGATAAAGTCGATTCGCGTTACGTTGCAAGCACTCAACTGGAAGCAGAAGTCCATGCTGGTTATTCACCAAATAATATCTTTTCTATTTGCTTATATCAACGATACATGCGTTTATTAAGCTACGCTTCGATTCGTCCAAGATGTGAAAATATCAATGAATAACATTCACAGCGAAAGGGGAAAGTTTTTAAAATCGTGCCATTCAAAACTTTTCGGATAGGTACAAAAAATGTACGTAGCATAACGGTGATCAATATTTGGAGCAAAGCATTTTTCTATCATTTTCCTAGAATAAATATGTATTTTCTATGCATATAGGGTCATATTTATATATCTATGTTTGCAGACAATGCAGTATTTGAAAACAATGTTACATGACACTATTATTCCTGGAGAACAAGTTCTTTTGTTTCTTGTCTTTTTCTTTTCAGATCATTAATGAAGGAATATAAGCATAACGATTTAAATATCTGCAATTTTGCAATTGGGTTCATACGTGCAAGTTGCAATCATACATACACATAGTGAAATAAAAGCATAAAAAGGTGTTAAAAAACGCAGAAAATATGAGGAACGCTTCTAACTGTTGTGCAACGTTTGCAAGAAGAAGTGAAGCTAATAAAAGTTGTTACAAGGGGCCTTGACGTCTTTGAGAGCGTTACCTTTCCAAAAATGAAAAGATCATCTTCGTTTTAAATTCTATTTTACGCATAGAGAGCCACAATTCAAGACCAGACTCTCATCGATCTAAAACTTGTATTAAATAGGCTGAAAACCCCTGCAGTTGTTAACATGTTTTAGAACGAGAAAATTTCGAGCAAAGTCACATAACAAAGCGAAAAGTTGTGAACGTTTATGATAAAGAGACTGCTCGTGTTATACTTTATAGATGCTTATACTAACCTCCTTTAAGGGTAACTCATCGTATAGCTATGAAGTTTTCGGGAACAGCCACTGGCTCAGAAGATACGACCAGCTACAGTTATTTCACTTCTTTAGCAGGTAGGCTTGGTAGCATAGTTGTAGGTAGACCATGTTTATTCCCGCTAAACTGTTCATCTTCACGTAAAGACTTAGCAAAGCAAGAATAGCTAAATGAACACGGAACTATGACCGGGCTTAGCGGTTCGAACTTCAATTCCCTAAATAATTACTTTTGCGGCATAGTTGAGTGGGAATGCTATAAAAACCGTACTATATCTAATGCATATTGACCGAATCTTGACGGGGATTTATTGAAGAACCATGAGGATAGCCGTCAACTCGCATCTTAGAATTATAATAAACTCTTCAAGAAATATAAACAAATTAGCTTTATCACAACGGCACTATATCCTCAAATACATATTTATGCTTGCCACCTTGCTTACGTTGTATAAAACACATCGAATTCAGCAAAACCAAATAGTGGTTTTATTTGTATCGTGATGCTACAAGTAAAATATGCCTATGTAGCCATCATTCATTGTAAACATTAATTTATTCTATCACGTATCCATCAATAAGGAAAACAAATTAATCACATTGAGTACGAATCACTTGGATATATGTGATTTGACATATATCCTTTTTTTCTTGCGATTGCTTAATCGTTAAAACTATTTTTGGAGCATTATTATAACATCGACAATTTTAGAATTCCAAGTTATAGCAAAAAAAAAAACAAAGATCATTAATTTAATTTGGAATACTTGATTTAATCTTCAGTGTATATCATTCCTCGGCACACATCTTCTAATAAATATCTTGACGTTATTTGCATTTCGAAATAAGTAAAAACAATATAGTCGGACAAGGCCTACTGCGGAATACTCTACTACTGCACTTCGTTCTTCGTTTATTTCCGTAACGAAATAACAAAAGTTGTTGTGCGAGTTCTTATGAAACTTACCCTTTGTTGTTATTATAAAAAAAGACTTTTCACAAGAATCTTTATATGTGAAGACGTTTAAAAAATTGACCCAAATGATCCAAGTTTGGTACAGTTAATTTTTCTTGCGCATTTATTATTATGAACCAATTTTCATCATAATATGAAATATTGGAGCTTTTGGTGTATAAAACCTTGTCATGAGCTGTATGAAAACGGATTCGCAAAATTTGCTCACTCGATCCAAACCTTCCACATCGATTTTGCATGTCGAAACACTGTTATTCAGCGATTTTTAAAAGTTACAAATTTTTCACCTCACTTTCTCGCAATAAAATGCTAATCACATTAGCTTGATTCAGTCAATTTTTAACTGAGCTAACACACATTGACTTACTAAATTTTTTCAAGATATCTTGAAAATTGCGACATGTAAGTTAAACACATGGACACGCAGCCAGATATCAGACGAATATGCAGATAAAAATTGGGACAGAAAAGGTTAGATCAATTTAGAAAACGCCTTTAAATCGATGGCTATAATAAAAAGTGAGCCTATCTTAAATCCTTCGGGATATTACATACATCCGCACAAAATTAACATACCGTGTGCTACAGTTGGTATATAATAAAAGAATAAAGAAGCCATCCAAAAATATTCGCTCTGAAATGAATTCTAAATAGCTTTCATCTCAAACAGTTTTTATTGCAATTCTCCTCTTCAATGTTTACACAATTTTAATATGAAAATTTGAATTGAATTTCATTTTGATGACTGAAATAGCGGACACGAAGTTGATGAGAAAATTTATCAAAATTTACCGAAGTGAACACAGCCCCTTAAAATAACCAAGATTGTTTTATGAGTTGCGTCTTTGCTAAGTTATAATTTTCCGTGAAATAAAAAAAGAATCGACAAAATAATAATATAGAAAGAGCTTATATTATCTTATAAACTCAAGGAACCAAATTGTATATATTAATGATGATGCAACGTATATGTATAACTACTGAAACATTGGAATGTGCAAGCCGCGTTATAAAAAGTTTCAGAGGTGCATAACGTTAATCGAGATTTTTGATGCGTCTTAAAGAACATAAAAAACTATCACAAATTTCCAAAGCACCCGTATGTACCGTTTCCCAGTATGTAAGCAGTAAGAATGCAACAAAATTAGGGTTTTCTGCCTTTATCGCCCTCTAAGACATAAAAAAAATCTTGAGTGTTGTTATTGGTCCAACATTCTTTATAATATATTTGATGTGCTGTAAGTTTTGCTCCAACTAAGTACGCACGCTTCATGATAACAAATAACACCGCATTTTTCCTTCGCATTTTCCACACCAAAAGCTGATACGCGTTTTTTATTTATGTATACATTTTCTATTTTTAGTCAGCTTTTATAATCGTATTGTTCGTTTTTCAATACCGCTGAATTATTAACAAGTGTGACGATAACCCACGACCGACTTTTTTGCAGCTATTCCCTGCTTATTTTCGCCGGATTATACTCCTATTGTTATTTCATGTATAATACCTGACCATAGGTACCAGAGATATTTTGAAATTGTATATTCTAGATCATAGTTTAATTCAGTTGGATCGAATGAAATTTTCCGAAATAAGCGGACAGCAAAGAGATAATCAATGAACGATTAAATAGCTTGAATTAAAGCTTATTGCGAACATATATGTTCAATAAACTAAGAAGCAATAAAATTACAGAAAAAACTCACAAAACAATATATAAGGACGTATTAGCTTAATTTTAATGCCATATATCATAACTTTACATATTTATATTTTAATTATTGTAATATAAGAATTTATATTTTTTTTCAAGAACGTTTCATTATTTATTAAAGTGAAATTATGTATTTTATATATAGGGAGATATATTTGCCGGAATTAACGATGGAATACTTAGTAGAGCTGAAGCTCTAGCTGCTGTCGACATGGGAAAGCACCAAGCAACCCATGTACATTCACAAATGCCCTCCCAAATTAAACATGACGTTATGTATCACCACCATAGTATAAGTGGGCCACCGCAACGACCACTTCAGGTAATTAACAATATATCACGTCATTCAATAAGGCAATAATGGCAACACTGCTAACAGACTAATATGATTCCTGGGCAATCAACTGATACCTGTCAAGATTTCATAACATTTCGAGCATTAGTTGACAAATTACAGTTATTTTACTGACACTACTTTTCTGGTTGCTTTCACCGATCGCTATTCATTCAGATGAGTGCCGAATTGACTCTGGATTGTAGTGACAAGCCCATTTTTCATCAATTTTTACATATCGCATGAAAAAATTCTTTTTATTTTGTTCAGTCAGCATCACACAGCACGTTGCGACAAACTGTTATCAGAAGTGAACAAGCTCGGCACCCACTTCAAGCAAAACTGTCTCATAGATAAATGTTCAAGCAAAATAGTAAATTATCTGCTGTTTGACTTCTTTGAAGTGCCAGATGTCGCAAGCAACTTCTCTTTATGGACTTTCAAAACAATTTTATGCACTTTTTTATGTTTTCTGAGACAGTTATCAAATTTAGGTGTCTTATCTTTAAAGTTAGCAATCCACCAACAAATTTTTTTTATTTTGGCAGGCAAGAATCGTCGAAAACATTTTGCAAGTTTATGCTGAATTGGAACGTCATATTTTGCTCGTCGAAAAGAGACGTTTATTCAACACACGAAATTTAGATTTTTCCATTGGTTTGAAAATTATAAAAGTAGCCTCATTAAAACAGCTGTACCCTGCACAGAATGTCACAATGTCATGAATTTTTGGCACGTATCACTTAAAGCTTAGTACTATCCAGACAGCATATGAGCTTGCTAACAGCGCTGCCATATTTGTACCAGATCGGAGACATATAGAGTGATATTTTAAGTTATGTACCCATAAATTAGAGATATTACAAGTTGACACATCGCCCTTATTTAGCAACTGTGTTGAAATAACTGTATATACTAAAATTATTTTTGAAAAATGTGGAAAAGTATATATGACTCTATTGTAGAAGAAAAAGAAAATTCTCTATTGTAAACATTATAGAACAGAAAAATCGAAAGTAGGAGTAATTTTCGAATGTCTTGTTTCAAAATTACAAATCCAGCGAAATATAATTTTCCCTCGTTTAAGCAACATATAATTTTACGATGTGTTACTTTTCCTGATAATTAATTACCTCTTCTTAATTTTTAAGAGCGGTTCTTTGGATTTTAGAAGAAGCTATTAAAGTCTACAGCAACAATTTAATATATTTTTCTTCCGGTTGATCCATTCTTTCGATACACGGTCTAATATTTTGTCTCTATTTCTTTTATATCTATAGGTAAACTTCTTTTTATTTCATCAATTTTCTTCGAATGATCGAAAATTTTGTTATTTTGTAAACACAGTCGACTGCCCATCTAATTGTTAGTGCGAGATGTTAACAATTTGATAAGATTCTATATACGTGTCTCCCGACATAGTCATCAATTATTCAATTAAATTTTGCAAGTAAAATAAAAAAAGTACAAGAGAGAAAGAAATTTCTAAAACAAAAGGTTTAAGTAGCAGAAGAACCAAGACTTAGCTACCGAACTACCGAACTCCAATCTTCGAAACTAATTAAACTCACAATTTTCCTAAATTTCTTTTGTATTCATACTTTCAGTACTAATTTCCGATTTATACTCACTTCAATCTATATTAAGCGTCTTATTTGATTAATTCACAGCTAACAGACAAAGAGATGTTGACAAAAATATCTTAGATCAGTAGCTCATGCCCAAAACAATTTTAATTTAAATACAAAACAATGTGAAATAGGTTACTAATCATCGCTACTTACGATATGATCTTATGATACGGAACAAAAACCTAAATATTTTGTGCTTGCTTTAAGGTACCGCTGACAAATTTCCTCACGACGTAACATATTATACATATGTCTATATCTCATACATGTAGACATGCGTATAATTGTATAAATGTACATAAGTGTATATATAATTGAATATAAAAAAATATGTATAAAACTCAATATTAATTCTGTTGCACTTGTTTAACAATTTATAAGCGCATGTACATAATTACATTCACTTGGACATCTAAGTATGTATACATGTTTTACACATTATATATATTTAGTTATTCTTCGGCACACGCATTCATATTGCCCTCATACTATCGCTTATTTTACTTTTTTCCGAGAAAATAATTTGCGGTGTACAGTTTGATTGAAATCAATTTGAAGACGGTGTTCTGCCATGACAATGGCTCAACCCCTTGATATTGTAAGTTACTTCACTATTTCAAGTAGAAATGAAAATATTACAATTAACGACACGAATCATAATGTACACAAAATACTTACCTGGCGAGCGTCTGTCACGTGTTCGTTTCCCAGAAGGTCTGTCAGAATTACGCTATTTTAATTTTATTAAAATAAAGTAAAACAAATATAAATGGATTGTTTTAAGGTCGATTTTTGGTAGCCACTATACTTGAAGCACAAAGTTTGAAATTTCTTCTTAGATGTAAATAGGTGTAAAGATGTAACTTCTAAATGTTCTCTCCCATAGTTTGCATTTGTATATTATTTACATAGATATGTTTCTGACTTTCATAGCTGACAAATACTTTTTAAACAACTTCTTTTTGTTAGGAAGGGAAAAAAAAGACAAAATGATTACATCTTCCACAGCTGGTGACGGAAGTAAATATTCATGTAATCCATCCACGTTCACATTGCACATGTATGAAGACAAATATTATCCGTACTTAAGTGGACGTAAATAAGATAATAACAATGACAGTATCTCCCTCCCTTCATTGCTTTGTTGTTTATATGATCCGGCCAAATTTCAAATGCAACCATTCAAGACAATAGCAGTAGCAAAAATCAATATTTTGCGTACGCTTTTTCATGGTGAAGCCCAATACCTTATATAAGAGGTCATCTTTATTTAATAATATAATTAATATAATATATTACGTACATGGTTGTTGTAAAATCCAAACACTGGGCATATCGCAAATAACTGTTGTATATGAATTATTGCTCAAACCAACGAAAGGGTTTTGATCTTCATGCCGCTTCTTAACCGCTGCTCTCACAAATAATATTGTATGTTTATATGAGATATCGTCAAGCATACAATAGTGTAGAAAAAAACTGTTATATCCACCACCGAACACTCAGAAGAAAGCTGCGGAGATCGCATAAGGTATAATATATTCTGAATCAGAACCAAATTTTTTCAATGCCCACCAACTCCAACTATGTCTCCTATCCGTGCCGGCACGAAGGCGATCAGAAAGGGTTAAAGAAAGAGAGAGGACTAGAAAGGGAGTAGTGTTTCGACTTGAAAATGGAAACATTAGGAACGGTGAGAAGGCTGTTCCCAAGGCGGCCGTTACGGTTAAAAAACGACGAGTCTCAATAGCATGTTGTGAGGTACACAGGTAATTCCAAGACGAGTGGGTGACAGCGCTGAGAAAACCGTGTAGTCCTGTTCAAGGACCTAGTTGGCGGACAAATCTCTTTAATCACTCTGGAACACATATCTTGGATATATCTGTACATAAGCCCAACACAACTCAGATTACGCCAGTGCTCAACTACATATAGAGTGTTTTGCGTCGGCCATTAGCATTTGAGTATTTCGCTATGTGCGGTCGAGGGCCACGAAGTAGAGTTTGGAGGCTCCCGCCCAGACGTGCGAGCTATACTCTAAGTTCGGCTAGATACAGGCGATGTTAATGGTAAAGCACTTTCAAAAAATATTCTGTCCAACATGGTTTTATATTCTTATGCCCTGAATACGAAGGTTTGCCGATTTTTTTCATTTTCACACCACCAAGAGGAAAGCATTATTCATCACTTTTCTTCTGCGTTAGGAGACAGCATTGAGTTTTAGAGGCGTTAAAATTTTCCTCTTTTGTTTGGCCCCATTCAGATGTGTTCTTAATGTCCCAATTTAGCGTGTCATTCATTATGCGGGGTTTGTTTTCTATTTCATTGCTATATGGTCTCTTCCTGAAGAAAAACGAATAACACGAAATGCTGTCGTCTGCAAACGAGCAACAGAATTTTCTGTTACGTATAGGAGTTCATTAATGAGCAAGAGGAAGACAGGTGAAGAGAACAAAGCCTTGAGATACACCTGCATTTACGTAGAATTCGTTTGAGGATTACCCGTCGATTGCAATTCTTATCGAACGGTTGGTCAGAAACTTCGATATGAATCAAGCGGAAATGCTGTTGGCACCAAGTGCCATGAGTTTGGTGACGAGAGCTTCCTGCCATACTCTGGCGAACGCCTTGGTGATGTTTAGGGCAACGACTTTACATTCGCCAAAGTGACGAATAGCTTAGTTCCAGTTTTCGGTAATGTAGGACATTATGGCATCAGTGGACTGATTTTTGTGAAAGAGTTTGGACTAGACGTTGGCAATCTTTCACAAAGTTAGAGAAACACCACCATGGTAGCACTTGCTGAAAATCGGCTGACAAGTATGTCAGTACGACTGGAATACCATTTGGCCCCGGCGATTTTTGAGAATTGAAAGAGTGCGTGCATTGAATATATTACACATTCAAGCGATGGCATTGATTAATTACTATGTGGTAGATTAGAGTTTGAAGCAAACATTTCAGCTGAATTTTCGCTTAATCGAATGAAGCATAAGTTCAAATTAAAGTACCTGGGAAAGTTATTAGCTCTGCTCAGATCGCATTGCAAAGCTGGAAAAGGAACGTGGCGAAAAGCATGCAATTCAGTGGTCCGAGAGATGTAGCAATCTTGAATTCGTATTTAGTGGATGCGAAGTAAGAAAAACAACTAACATATTTTGTTGTAATCCATCAATACAATCATAGAATATACGTTGGTTTATTTATAGGCTGCGTTAAGTAGTTCTGAGGTATCATAATGTCTGCATCGCGTGCCTCCGGAGTGTCGAAAGCGAAGCCACTATTTATTGCGGATGTTGAAATTGCCAGCAACGAAAATTTCACTGTCAGAGTAATTATGTAGAATGGGAGATATTGTGTTCGATAGGACGTCAAACCACTCTGTGAATATTGAGCTCCTATAAACGAATCCGAAATGCAACAATAGATAAATTTTGGATGATTGGATGGAAGTGCTATATTGTTGCTGGCACTTGAAGACTACATCACTGTGGGTATATATCACAAAGTCACTGTGTGATACGAAATTTTAAATAATTTGGTATTCAGGTAAGTGGAAGTCGCGTGTACCACTATTTTCATTTATCCGGTTCTTAGAAGGAGCGAATATATCGCCACAAAATTTGCACCTGTGTGAGTATATCGCGAACAATTTTTGCGCATCCCTCACTTATGATAGTGGTCAATTCCAGCTATCCAGCCGGGAAGTTCGCGTTATTACAGCAGTCTTGGTTGCAGCCGTAGGTGCATGCCAAACCGATAAATGTTATGTCTTTATCGACCAAACGCCAATGACCCTAGCTAGTGTTTGTAGATGCGATTGAACAGTTTTTGTTATTGTAATTTTCGAGGAACATAAAAGGTCTGAGTGGCTGTTTTGAATATAATTTTATTTTATGTTATATTGTCGATTTTGTTAATGCTCTCAATGCTGCTTCTGCTTTTATTATTGCAATTTTTGTTATTGTTGTTGTTCTTGCGTTTCTTGCTGCTATTTTTAGTCTGCGTTTATTTCCCCACGGGTAGTCCCACTGCTGCTGAAGTTGTTGATATAGATGTATATTGTCTTCGATGATATTGCTGTGGCTGATGTTATTTTTCTATGTCGATACTGCTACTGCTATGGCATTATTACTATTATATTCTCGTTACTAATGTTGCTGTAGTTCATGTTTTTGTAGGTTACTTGCTTAGATTTTGCTGTTAAGTTTTTACATATTTTCTTGCTGTTATGTTACGTTTTGTGCACCATTTCAATTCTGTTTCGTTTCTTTTCACTAATTTTTGAAGTTGTTTTTTTCAATCAGTCGTCGTATAACATTTTTTCTGTTTCGGAAGAATTTTACCATTGAAAGGTCGTTATTGGAGAGTGCCATTTTATATTTAACATACACCAGCAACCCAACTTTTTATGCATACAAAACAATTAATTTTTGGGATTTTATTTTCTTGTTTCACTTTTTCTTTTATGCCCATGTGTTTTATTGCAAACTTTTTGATTGTTGATACGTAGACGAGAATTATTGGTTTTCCGGATTTTGTAGGAATATTCGTTTTAATAGAACTCAAATAGAATACGTACAAATTCTTTACCGAACACGACTCTTTTCGAACACGTGAGACTATGAAATGGTTTAGTGTCGTGCCAGCTTTCCTCTCCTCCGATACAATGGTAAGCAAAGGAGTTTAGCCAAAATGTCACGCTAAGCGGCCCTCATGTGTTTTTTTCGAACTCGCATCTTTTAAAAAAAATTTTACTTTAAAAGTTGAAAGGCTGTAATTTGCAACGATTGTTAGGACGTGTGTTTTCTTGGATAATCATTTTAGAAGGCCACTGTAAAAACGCTACTGACACATCGTTTAAAACACAATCTTTAGTCAACTTTGCTACTCTGTACCCATTTTAAGATCTCATTTATAGACTACCTATAAGACGCAAAAAAATCGTAATTACTTATATACATGATAATTTTGAGGGCGATTGAGGTCTAACTATTGGTAATGGTAATAAGCGCTTATAATTTTTTTTTTTTTCAATAGTTGTAAGATAAGTAATAATGTGTTACATACAATAAATAATTTATACGGCCTCCTTCATCTCTAGTTTCTACAATCGAAGCAGATATCCTAACAGATCGTTCGATTTTGAATAAAATACAGAGTGCATTTGTTGTTGTTTTCATTTTATTGCTAATGAAATGGTACAACAATCTAACTACGTTGTGCGTGAATTTGTTGAACCATTCTTAACAGTCGGACATCCGTGGTATATACATTCGCAAGCGCTTACTTTTCTCTTAGTATAAGGTATATAGAAAAGATTTTAATGGGAAGATAACTAATTTCTATATAAAGAGAATAACTATCGCATTGCTAGGTAGTGAGTTAGAGCAGAAGTAGTAGTTTAATTTAATTTAAATTACATGTGTATATACTTCCGGTTAAAGTAACTAAGTCGCAATTGGTGTGTTTAGTTTGTTATTTTTGTCATATGTTTGAATTTTCCTAAAAGGCGATATGTTCATTTTTTGGCATCTATTTTCCTCCACTATTCTCTTCGACCTTTTCTCCCCTCTGCTTTTATTATTTGCACGTAAACCACAAGTGGTTTATATTACTGAAATTTACTGCATCGCGTTGTGCACCTGTTTGATTTCTAAACGCTCCATGTTCAAAATATGAACAACAGCGTTTATGTATGCTATGCTGCATAATACATAAGTATTCTATGAACATACAAGTTTCATTGATTTTTTCGTGTCTGTCAGCGACTTAGTACCAATCGCATGACATTAACCGCTTTCTCTCTTTAATCACTATCAGTGCATGGGTATATACTAATCTTGTCATTGGCTGTGTAACACCCACAATAACGCATCATAGATCATAAGAAATCTTTTTATATACGTAGTTGACTCAGTTTAATGCTGCTAATGCGTTCGCTAAATCAAAATTGGGATAGAATTTTTAATTGTGCAGAGAGGACATAATTCGCAAACATCAATTGTGACCATTAGCAGAAAAGATATACAGAACACGAACACACATATTGATAGCGTATTCTATTCGATCTCGTAGTAAAACCAATTTAAAACCTAGCAAATACTTTGTAGTAAAGGTTAATACATGGTGACGATACTCATTGCACGTTTACGCTAAGTGCTATTTTCATCACAGATTTCTTCAAACAGGTATTGTTAGGCATATCTAATCGTTCATACTTCAATGAAAATTATATTTTGGTAATTAAAGAAAAATTCAATTTTTACTTTTGCAACGAAAATGCTGGCCATAGAGATTTTACTTTTACAATGAAAGTGCTGACCGTGGAGATATACGGCGCAAAAAAAAAAAACCTCCTAGTCAATCGGTCAAAATCGCGAATTCGCTTATTCGATTGAAAAATGTATTCGCTTGTGAAACTTAAATGTGCGGAATGCTTCAGCAAAAAACCTAAACCGTATAATCGTAAAGCAAAATATTTATTTATTTATTTATTTATTCTACTTATACAAGAAACTCAATTAAAACAAATTGACAGTCGAGTTCACTTGACTCTTAAAGGAAATCTTAAATTAATTAATATTAAAACTTAGCATAAGTATAATAAAACAAATAAGAAGGAAAAAAAAGAAAAAAAGCATGTACACAACTAGGATAGAGCCACACCTATAACCAGTACAGGATCAAATTGTAAATGAACCCCCAAGCTATCGCAAACATGCATAAGCTTGGCAACCGATAATAGTTAACAACAATTAATTTTCGACTCATAATGACTTGTTAAGGTTAAAAGTTGCTTCAAGTACGACATAGGTAAATTGCGTATTAAGCAATGTTGCTTTAATGGACTTTAAAGAGTCCAATAATCAGAATAAGTAATAGACATCATTTAGGTTCTTGCAAACAGCTCTGAGTGGGTTAGACAGCTCATAACTATATTTACATTCACTAAGCTTAACCAAGATAGAGTGCCTAGAGAAGCGGTTGGGGACATTAAAGCTTATTTCACCAAGTAATGCAGGCGAGTGAATAACACCATTTATTACTTTGATTACGAAGGAAACGCCAAGAACAAATCTACGAGACGGTAAGGCAGAAGCAACGGGTAACAGAAGCAACCTATTTTCATAGGGGGGAAGAGAAGTAATCGGAACCCAACCCAAATTCCTAAGGGCAAACACCAAGAATTGGTTTTGAACAAATTCCATTGAACCAACATAGCACCTGTATGAAGAAGACCACACAACAGAGACATACTCGAGTATAGGTCTAACCAAACACATGTACAGCCTTTTCGTAATGTAAGGATTATCAAGCTCTTTGGACCACCTTTTGATAAAACCAAGCGCGGACCTAGCTTTGCTTAACGAGAACTCAATATGCAAATTGAAACGTAACCTATAATCAAATAGAACACCTAAATCTGACAAATCTGAACAAATCGACGTCTTCCAACTTGTGCAAATCAATGAAATACTGAGTAATGAATGACTTTCTTTTTGAGAAAGAAAGCTTCTTACATTTACTCAGTTTTGATTTCAGAAGATTCACAGAGCACCATGTAACAAAATTATCCAAGTCACCTTGAAGCTGATGTGATTACGATTCAACAGAGAAGGAACAAAACAGTTTCACATCATCAGCGGACATTAAGATCTGACTGGAATTACTCACCGATGGAAGATCATTAATATATAAACTAAATAAAATGTGACCTAAGTGGCTGCCTTGAGGTACGCCAGACGTCACGGGGAATTGATCCGAGGTGATGAAGTTAAACAGAACCCTGAAAGATCTATTGTGCAGGTAAGAGCGAGAGCCACTGGCAAAAGCCTTGAAAACATGACAAGTAAACTCTAACAAATTAGTGACCGTAGATCTTCCTTTCCAAAAGCTATGCTGGTGTGGGGTAATATACGAATTAATGGCAAAGGCCAAATGCTGAGTCAGAATTCTCTCGAGCAGTTTAGGCAAGACACTCAACTTGCCTATGCCTCTGTAGTTCTTAACAAGTTGTCTACTTTCACTTTTGTGCTCTTCCAACACGAAGGGAAAACACCTAACTACAAAGACCTGTTAAAAATCTTAGAGATAACACCATATAACTCGACAGCGCAAGCTTTAAGTACACATGATCGAATTCCATCAGGTTCAGATGCACAACTATATATTTGAGAGGTCAAGCCTTTAAAAACATCATCCTCAGCAATAACCGAATTAGTTACAGGATATGGGTAGTTTGCGGATAAATCGGAGTTAGCAGTCGAAAAGTTTCGATGGAAGTACTCAGCGAACAGATCTGAGATCTCAAAATCATCCGAGGAATCAGAGCCATTGCGAGGGATGTGTGGAGCCAGAGAAACATGCGAGGGATGTGTGGAAATTTTTCTTTTTGAGTTAACAAATTTAAAAAAGTATTTAGGATTAGCAAAAAGGGCGAATTTAATGAACTGAAGGTGTCTGCAATAATATTGGTGGTTGAGGGAGTTAAATCTATGGCTTGCCACGGAGTAAGCGAAATAGTCAAGAGCAGAGCCACTTTTCGAATATTTTTTGAATAGCGTGTTTTTTCTGTTCTTGTAACATTTAGTTGCCCTATTAAAGCACGATGGACACCTGCTTCGATCTCGGCACTACTTAATCGGAACAGATGCAGCAATAGCTAGATTTAATGTATTGTAGAACGATAACAACAAGCTTTCAATATCTTCGATTGAGAAATCAAGCATTATATGTGAAAGGTGATATTTTAGCAATACAATATTGATTTTATGAAAATCGTAATATTTATTTGGAAAATTGGATTTAGAACATTAAAACAGTTCAACGAACGATCATGCTTGTAATGAAAGGAAATGCGCATTGCTGGATGATAAGGATCCTCAGGTAAACTAAAAGGTGGGCAACGATTTACACTAACCCCAAGGAAATTGGCAAAGCAGAGATCAAGCAGTATACCTTTACAATTAGAGGTTGTATTGAACCAAATAATTCGTTAAAGACACCATAGCTCTATCATATGTTGAAGTAAGAATCAGCCAGAATTATCACTGTTACACCAAGTGACTTCAGTAAGCTGATCCAAAATAAGCTCATCGAACAAATTGTTTGCAAACGAGGTAACCCTGCGCTAACAAGCCATCTAGTAATGGCGTATTTCGAATGCAAAACTAAAATATGAGCACAAAGGAATTCGATCCTGTGGCTGATTGAGTCCCCTGACCCTGTCTATATACCGTTCTTTCAATCGAACATAATTATCTTATTCGTCATATCATTATGCATTTATATGAGAAATCATAAATACTCTCAAGAACTATTGATCATATATGCAAGTCAGCACAGTAGAATAACATCATTACGGGCGTTATTATTATACTTTTTCAAATTCAATTTTTCGGCTTTTTGAGACAACTTTGTACATTTCTTTGTAGAACAAAATTTTTTTTTTAAATCTCATTGCAAATTTAAGCTTCGTGAAAATTTAATACATAAAAAGGATAGAGCCACCCGCGGAGTTGAAACTAGTAGCACATCTGTCGAACTCACTGGGAATTTTCATATCACTTTTATCGCCATATATTGTCTTCATTGCAGCATGTGATATACATATATTAATTAATTAAGTTTCTGAATTTTTCTTACTTGCAAACTTAAACGGAATTGCCACAATACAGATATTGCCGGTCAATTTCTTTTTTGATCATCAAACTGCACCTCACTATTTTATGTATTTGTTGAACTTTCTGAGCAATAATTAAAAATCCAAAAAGAAAAGGTGTTCGCAGTTTTTGTAATATAGACATGTGGCCCGTTATAGGTGTGATTTTTGAAAATTTTGGGTCATTTTCGAATTCTTTTGGAGGTTTGTAGGTAATATCTTTATTTTAGCGAACGGGAGAATGTTTATTATTCATTTTCAACACCAATCTCTATGCAAGATCTGCCAATGTTTCTGTTAAATTTCAATTTGGCAGCTTGATTTTTGGGGCCGGATGAGTGTTTAGAACAAATATTACACAGACGGACATGCTTAAAGAGATTTAGAATTTGATGCTGGTAAAGAATACAAACACTTTATGGGGTCTTTGAAAACTCCATCTGGGCGTCGCAAACATTCCTTCGGTGATAGGTTTATACCTTTTTTTTAGAGGTTTTTATAAATCTCTCGGTTTAAATGAAATTCGGATCATCAATTCCCGACTTCTTGTGTGTTTTCTACCCTTCTTGAGTTCTTCATGTCTTATCTTGATTTCAAAAAGGCCAATTGGCTTGAATGCGAAAGCTTTATTAAAAACTTCCTGTTGTTTTATTGAATCCTATTATATACAATAATATCGCATAATTTTCAATTAATTTATTTTGTTTGCTAACATACGTTTTAAGTGATAACACAACTGTAATAATCCAAAAAAAAACCATATTTGACAGATTTTTTTGGCCCTAAATGAATGGTCCATATATTTAAGACAAATTCTCAGAAAGTATCTTTACTATAAGCGACTCTGTGCAGCAAGCAAATGACAAGCGTTAGTGACGCAAATTTGCGCCATTTAATACACATGACAATGGTGCATATTTCCGCTCTTCTGAATTTAGGTAATGGTAATTTGCTTGTAAAGAGTATACTAGTAGAATATTTGTTGAATGCAGAGTCAGCTGTAAGCGTCAAGAGATTTGAACTGCAGTATTCAAACGTACAAAATTAGAACGAGAATTAAAGCGTTACAAATATAACTTCCTGTAAATAATTTGTAAATAGATTTCCTCATTTTGTAAAACCTATACTATTCCAAAAAACCCAATTCAGTGGTACTAACTTTCTTTCAAAAGGAGTTGAATGAATAACGTAAAATCAGCAAAGACGGTTTAATATACAATGTTTTGAAATCTCTTGATATTTTTATATGTTTAATAATTTTAAACTGTAATGTACATACATTCATAATTTTAAATTGTATACGTACATATATATAAGAGTGTATATATATTTTTTATCGATTTTTGACAAAAAATGGTGCATTCACCAACACACACGGATTCATAAAACCCGCAAAATCGCTGTCCTTACTTAGTTTTGTGATATTCGGTTTTGAACAAGAAGAATCTGTACAATACAATACAAATACGTCATTGCGGCGTTACCGCACGATATAATTACTTCCGTTTTGGACACAAAAAAGTCCGCCCAATAACAATAAATGTCACACCGTTAAATTAACGCTTATCGAATGGTTTTCTTTTTTCGAAAGAGCCAAGCTAGATACAATTCTGGAAGAGTCAGAGATCGGAGCTAGTAAGTCCTCAGAGTCGATTAACTGTCACAAATTTCGACAGTTGCAGGCACCAACGTTAAGCATATTTCTAATTTGCTAAAACTAAGCAGGCAATATATGAGCTCTATGGCATAGAATTTAGTTCCATCTACATAGTCTCAATCATATTTTCCAGCTGATCTAAAAAATATGGTTCAGAAACTACTTTTACCACAATCACAAACATATATTTTGAAAGTTTTAAAAACTTTCTACAAGTGTTTGTGCTCTAAAAAGGAACACGGAGAAGCAATTGAGACGCAGAAGTTACAGTAAAGATCGAAGCCTATTCTGTTGTCGATCACCAAACGAAAATTGGGTATGCAGATGTCATTATAAGTTCAATAACACAGCTAGAAAAGGCAAACAACCGTACTCAATTTCTTCTCAAGAAGTACGGAAACGCATTGTAGCGCCTATTTATTTTTGACAAAGGTAACAAATTAAACTTTCTCATGTTATCTTAACAATCTCTTATTGTACCATTAAAGCTACATGTGGTAAAGAACTACTAAACGTAAACTTGGGGCTAAGAGGAGAAGTTCCATTTATTTCCGCCATGGTCAACATATTCAAATCAATTATCCGCGCGGATTTCCAATGCTGATTTAAAGAATAAGACGTTAGCAGATATTGCTGTTAATATAAAAATTTATGCTTTTTCCGCATATTGTAACTTTACTTAAAGAGTTTCCTTTATTAACTTTGGAACTTCGAATTATTCGCGCCCAGTGAAACACTCGGAATCTAGTCACCAAAATGCAATTACGAATCCATAAACCGAGACGTTTAGATGCAATCAAATAAAAATTTGCTAAAGCCGAAGTTGAATGTTTAGTTAAATGTGTGCAAAACCGAATGATTAGCCTCCGTGTGGAAATATCAGGAGACTGAATGTAGTGATAAATATCTAGTCGCTATTTACTTCCAGGCATTCATGATCTTAACATTAAAATGATTCGTAAAGAATAGCCAAAATCCTACGAATGAAGAGAACAGGTACAAAACAGACATCACAACACCTTTTGGCATGCCGGAGTTCGTCCGTATTTCTCTCGAGCTTAGAAATTTGTCGCAAACCCGTCAAAAATTTATTGATGAAGTTTTTAATGGTTTAAACTTCGTTTCTGTTTATATTGATAATGAATGAGGAGTAAGATTTGCAACATCTCAGGATCCCACTTCACCGTCTAGAGTATTGCGGTCTGAATATTGAATTTGACAAGTGCATTGATATTTTATGTCACATTTCCATTAAAGGAAAAAAACCTGCTATTGAAGAAATAAGCGTTGATCGTAATTTTAATTACCAATTATAATAAAAAGAACACTTTTTTAAGTTTAGTTAACTACTATCGTTACATATCCCCACTACTATTAACAGAAGCAAGAGAAGCAGAAGTAAAATATTAGAATTTGAAGTCAATTCTATCAGGACTGCTGATGCTAATCTGGAAGACTTGATAAAAGAACAGAAAGAAAATATGGAGCTTAACAAGCTCGTAGAAAACAGAAATTTTTTCGATCTTGAACTTATAAATATCTCTTTTATCGATTAAGAAACTTGGTATGAAAAATCCAGTTAGGAATCAAGGTCATTTGTTCCCAGCCCTACAAGAATACCCTACAAGAATACAAAACCACTCATCAACAAAATTAAAATCGGATAAGATCGATTCGAGTATATTCATTTGAATATAACTACATAAACGACACCATCAAAAGGACATAACTGTTGAGTAGTCGGTAAGTTTCTGTCATATTTTAAATAAAAAAATCGTATCGATATTCATAATATTTATTTGCATAACACAATTTCGATTATTTGTAATCATTCATTGCCATCTTTCCGGCAGCTTATTAAGCCCCTTAACGTAGAAGTTCACATCCTTAGACTCGTAGAGAAGTATTCAGCCGCTGCCATGGGGATAACTTCGAAGGAGTAAATTTTTTTCTGTCAGATAATACTGAGGCGACTGGCATGGATATTAATCCAATGGAACTATGTCAGATGAATAAGGTGGATGATTTAAAACTTTTCATCCAGTCTCATTCAATTTTTGCATCACAATTGCAGTATATGGTTTTGCATTAGTTTGACAGGTCAGAGTTCCTGTTCTCCTCGCTAATACTGCCCGCATTTCCTTGACAGCTGCATTTAATTTACCACATTGGTTACAATAAGTGTTCGCAATGGCAGTTTGTCCGATTTAAGTAGCTCCTAGTACATTGGACTTTTTCTATTCCACCACAAGCCGACCGTCAGCGTGCAGTGATAAAGATTTGGTTTTTCAACAATTGTGGCACTTGATCCAAGTTCATCGTAAGCGTTTTTTCTTTTTATAGTCTCGTACAGGATCCACGTTTCCCGTTTCCCGTTATGAGGCTGTCCAAAGGTTCCTCCACAATGTGTCTATTAAGGAGGTATGAACAGATTTTCACACGATCTAATAAATTTCTTCTTGCTCTAGTGGTTGGATATGGGTTTCTCTCCAACGTCATGTGCGATGTTTGTTATTATCTTCTTCAGGACTGAAATTTGAAAGCCACTTTTGTTATGTCCGAGCGATTGAAACTTCATTTCTTAACGTATCACTTAAGTTTTTACAAGCAACCGATGCATTGGTTCTTTTCACACATTAGATACTACGACTTAAGAGCAGTTTATCCATCGCTATCTTATTCACTCCACACTTCCTAACTAACTCATGAAGTATTAAGAGCTTGCTTGTATTTCGATAATTTTTTCGCTTAAAAAATGCATTTATTGAGAAAAATTGGTACAACTTATGTTAATCAAAATATTTTCCATAATTTTCTACAACTTTTCCCACCTTTTTGGCAACATGGCTACACTGTGTCGAAAAAATAGTACTAGTTTGGCAACGATCTCACCATTTTCGTACTCTTTAGCATTTCGAAATCGCGTACCAGCCGAGCCATGCTGCATCGATCTGAACAAATGGTAATGAGAAGCCACTATGTCCGTTGAGTACGCTGCGTTTGGCAGGACTTTTTATTCGAACTGCAACAATGCATGCAGCCTGCCTGGCAAGTAACAAACCGGTTCGAAACGACATTTTCAGTCAATTCGCATGGTAGCCATTTTCTCGCCTTTTATATCTTTCATATCGTATGTGCACGTTTAGAAACTGTTAGTTCTTCAATTGCTAAGCTGTTTCAAGGTTCTTTGACAATTTGAACATTGTTTGTCAATTGAAACTTTTGTATGTGATTCAGTAATAGAAACAAGCACAACTTTCTGATGTTTATACGTAGAGCATTGTGACACAATTATCAACTCAGCTTAAAACTGTGGTACCAGCCATTGCAGTTATATAAACTTCCATCCGAAAATTGATGGATTCTTGACTCATGTAACATTCTGAGTCCACTTAGTCATGCCTGCCAAAAATTTACAACTCTGCATATATATCACGCTTTGAGGGCCAATTTTGGGAAGTTAACGCAAATAGACCGAAAAAGCCTCCACCATTAGCAAAAGCCTGAAAAGCCTTAAACATACAAAAATTTCAAAATATATACCAACTGTTTTTGTAGACATTTGTCATACTAAAAAGAGAAACAAAGTCAAAAATGAGAACAGTAACAAGTTTCGACGTTAGAAGGTATTAATGGTAAATAGTGTAAAAAATGAAAATAACATTGTCTGCCAAGCAACACCACGTAACGATAAAAGTTGAATATTATCGAGCAATACAATTCCAGCAAAGTGAGATGCAAGAGTTTTCAGTTTTTTCTTATTTCCCGTCGCTTATGAGCTCGTACACGTTAAATACTTGCTAAGCTTAATGTTTTCAATAAGATTGTTATTTACTTACACCGAAATGCACAGCAAATTGATCGTATTAATGGCAATAACTAGTTTATCCCGCCTATCTTTTCAACTCGGGGAGGATTATGCACAGATTTCCATTAAACAGTAAAGTAGATAAGAACGACAACGAATATAACGACGGCAGATAGCACAAATCACAAATATAAAAAAGAAGTATAAGTGAGACAAGTGCCATCAAATGAATGATGTGGGTAGATGAAAGTTATTGATTTATATGTATATCTGTGTGTGTAGACAAAGCACAAAAAATAAAACAAACACATTAATGCAATTTCAATAACATTCAAAAACACTCTTTTTCGATTTAGAAGCAGTCCATATGTTTGTAGTTGTTATACGGGTATTATGCAGTGTGTATGCAAACGCCTGCACGCACGTACGTAATAAGAGGCTTAAAGGTATGCATGTAAATGGATATCTATACGTTTATGTACGTACGCGTTTGTCTGCCTGCCAGCTTTTCTGTCTCTCTCTCTCTCTCTCTCTCTCTCTCTCTCTCTCTCTCTCTCTCT
>NW_023998432.1:7525586-7596283 GCF_014805625.2 Glossina fuscipes
TCTCTCTCTCTCTCTCTCTCTCTCTCTCTCTCTCTCTCTCTCTCTCTCTTTCTCTCTCTCTCTCTCCATATTTCCCTTTCCCCCTTTTTTTATATTGGAGTGTGGATGTGTGTAGTCAGGCAAAGAACGAACCAGTAAGCGAAGCATTTCCTATATGTTTTTTGTAAGAAATGTAGTCCCCATCGATGCTTTTTCTTTATATGGCATTGAACATAGAACACAATTTGTTACACAATCCCAGTGGAATTCGCAGACAATATAAATGAAAGCAAAAATGAAGACAGCAAGTGCAAATTCACCCGTCCATTTAACAACTTGTGAGAGTTAACGAAATATATTTGCACCCGCTTGCCCACGCACGCACGTACATATATATGTCCACATATAAGTAAAATCGTATTTACAATATAAAGACCACTTTACCTGCTATA
Source organism: Glossina fuscipes (assembly GCF_014805625.2). NCBI lineage: Eukaryota > Metazoa > Arthropoda > Insecta > Diptera > Glossinidae > Glossina > Glossina fuscipes. Next base: position 7,526,018 of record NW_023998432.1, read on the forward strand.
ATAAAAATAAATCATAATATTTGATGTCCCCTTTGTTTAACCCATCTTTATATTGCCACCATCGCGGTAGACACAGGCAAGAAAGGTTATAACCCCTGGTAATGTATTTAATGCATCTATCTGAACATGTTAATGGCTTTGTAACCTGTTCGGATATGGCTTTGTATTTGTACAACCAAATACAAAATAAACGTACGTAAATAGTATCAAGCGCCGAACCGCTTGTTGTTCCTGTTCTGACTGCAACTTGTTATATTGCTTAGGAACACTCTCCTCCTCGCCGACTGTTCTTTTATTGCTAAACAGTGCGAAGCACGACTGCCGGTTTGAGTTAAAAAGAAAGGTTTTCATTTCTCTGCCATCTGTAGGTCTGTACGTATGCATATATACGCGGATACTAAGAAGTTTCCCAAATGAGTACGCAACTTGGAATTTTATTTAGGAAAGCATATTTGGAGCCTGCTGACTGACTCACTAACATAGACACGTACATAGTAAGAATGTTATCAAGACCGTAGTATGTCAGTTAATTTTATATAGCATAAAATTGTGGAGGGTTATTTTTAGTAGTTGATGCCATTTGTACGCGCTTACATATGCATATGCATTGTGCAACAGATACAAAGCAAAACAATATTTTAATCCTGAATATTATTAACAACAATAACCGATCCTTAACTACAAGTCTGCTAGCAACATTGGCGCACGTTCGTGCAAGTATAAGCCCTGCGTTTACCGTTACAACGGTTTTTAAGACGCTTTTTTATAAGATTTGCAATCTAAACACACACGTTCGGATTTATTTCTTCGCAATAATCGTGGAAGAGAAGCATTGCGACAATCATATTCATGTCATCATTATTTATTAGAAATAAAAAAGTTTTATGTCTATTATTGAAAAATTACTACTACATAGGATCCACAATCAAAAGCATAGTTGGGCAGTTTTACCACTATAAAAAATGTTATCGATAAGCTGTTGATGTCAATTAGGTCTGCTTCGTTTCATTTTGTTGAAGACAGAAAATCTTCATGTCGACTCTCTTTGCAGAAAGAGAGTAAGGACCTGACCTGAATAAAGATAGGTGCATCTAACTAATATTATTTACCAATTACTGACTAATGTTAACCTACTCGTCTACAAGTAAATAAGAGGTTAAGGATGTAGTCCATGTTATTTCCCTCAACAAACGATATAACTTTGGCAATACTGACCCCGTCTGACCCACCTATACTGTATCGCATTTGAAAGGTGTCAGTCTATAAATAATTAAAAACAAAACACGCTGACATTCGTTTAATGACTTCAATTTGACTGCGTTTTTAATGTAAGCCATAGTTCGGAAAAAATCGTTACGTTTTACATTATCATTACGGCCAAGACAATCACGCTTCCCACGCAGATAAGAACAGTTCGTGATGCTTATGATAGAAATGCTTGATTTTGATTAAGCGCGCCAGCGCACCAGTAGTTCGCTCGTTTTCGCTCTAGAAGTTTCGATATTAAAAAATATCGTCATCTGACAAAATCCAACTGTTCAGCCGCAATATTATTTCGTTGTCTTTTTTATGTAATATCTATGTCTATGTAAATCGTTCATATTCGTATTTTCACGCTCTTTAATATTGCAATATGTTTTCATTATTTTATCTAATATCTCGCAGGACTTCTATATGTCTATTGTCTGTAATTTGAGTGTAAACTTTGAACCCACGTATTATATACCAAATTTAAATTCAAATTTTTAAATACACTTACGTTAGATCGACTTAAAAACTACGTAGCATCCATCCATTTAGTTAGCCAGTCGTGTCATTATTTAATTACGTTAGATCTTTGTCTAAGCTATGTTAGGTATGTTATTTAAATGTGGGCTTACGTTTTATGATTTATGAATGTTACGTTGAAGCAATAGAGACTCAGATTTGGCAGCACAATTGAACCCCGGTTAAGGTTTTAGTTAAGTTGCAGTTATCTCGCATGATTATTGCATCTCACCTTATCATCTTGCTATCTTATATCTTTGGTATGTTGGGGCAGGACGTTGTGCAATTTTGACATTGCAGTCGTCGACTTGCGATACGGTGCATTTGTTCCTTTACTTCACTGTGAGAACACAGAGCCTATTTGGAAATGCCAAAAATTGTCTGGCAAAATACTGAATACACTGCAACCTCTCGTTATGGAAATGACAACACCAGAATCATTAAAATCACTGTGACTCATAAACAAATGATCAAAATTACAGGAAATGTTGACAGGGTTTGTTTGGCGAAGGGCAGTTGGAAGAGGCAATATGAATATTTTATTAGAGATATTTGCGGCATTTACGTTTTAGCCCCGGAAATTATTGATCGATATGATACATAGTGCTCATCTCGTTCGAATTAAAAATAAACTAAAATCTATTACGCGGCAAACCACCCTAAGTTTATATGGCAATTTGTTGTTTTATAATTGTGTACAACGTGTAAAAATAAAACGTTATATCATTTTCTCATTACACTCTACACACACACAAACTCGTTTTCTGTTGTCGTTCTCCCCCTTTTCTTTTATATTCTATTCTGTTATGTTAGCAATTTTAACCACGGCCGCAATTTCAATTTATGAAAGTTTATGTGCGCTCTGTTCCATCTACCGCGTAAGTGGGTACGTAAGCCCTTTACATTTACGGGAATGAGTTTATTCTTATCCTGTAGTCTGCATATTTATGTGCGCTTTGAAGAAAAATAAATGTGGATGTGAAACACGTTTACATGGCTGTATGTCTGTATGTATGTATATATATAAATGTATTTATTTCACGTAATTATGGTTATTGTTGATATTGTCCTACTGCACTTGTTTCAATTTGTTTGGAATAATAACAGATGCTTGTTGAAAACATTATGTTGTTCATTGTTAAAAATTATTAGCAGTTGACAATAGATTCCAATGTTTATTTAGGATGCCGAAACGCGGAAAGTTTTGTACCATAGTGCGCTATTAATCGACCGTAGAAGCAAGTGTGCTTACAATTTGTCGTAAATTACATTTGTGCAAATATTTGAACTGCTCATGAATTGTTTCTTAGGTGCTTGCACTTGAGAAGCACTTCTAGAATAGAGTAAATATTATATATTTACATCTCTTGTTATTATTGTTGTTGAGTAATTATTTTCACTACGAATTGGATCAGGTTTGCAATGATTTTGAATTAGATCCATTTCGTCATGAATTGTTTCATTATTATTGTCAGCGAAGAAAAAATAAGTAAATGTACGTGTGCCCGTAGGTAGTAAAAGCAATCTGATTGTTTGACTCAATTCGAAGATATATCCAAATCATGTACAGAAAATTATTAAGTATAATATCAATGCATTCGACAACTTTAGAATTTCTACTTATACTTTATAATACGTTTTCTAAAAACGCAGGACTGTCGCTTCCCTCCCCTTGAAAGTTAATCTTACTAACGCAAAACAGGGCGAATTTTAGCTAAATGCCTAGGACTTGGTGTCAGAAAGATATCTATATCATTCTCTTGGTTAGCAGGTCCAAGCTCGATGATCATTGCTTTGGTGCTAATTGTTAATTAGAACTGATGATATTCTCTTGTATTTTCAGAGAACCGTTTATGCTCCGGCAAAATCTTATTATTGACTTTCGCGAATTTTTGAAATACGGGAAAGGTAAACCGCCGGCATATGCGAAAACACATTGTAGAGAAAATCCTTAACATGAAACCGGCTAAAAATGTGATCTCTAGCGATCAGGCAACAAAATATATGTCAAGCTTCAGCTTTCTACCTCAACTTTTGCGATTGCAAGCTTTCCAAGAAAAAGATAATTGACCCATTATTGTCACTGCTCTAGCACTTTGTACGGCTGTGCAATTTTTTCCTCTGAATACAGTTTAATTGTTTGTTCAATATGAAATATAACATTTCGTTTAATTTTTGTAAAACTTCAAGTTTCAAAGTGTAGACATATAGCTTTGTAAAGTTGATAGCTTTCACCAAGCTAATTAATTTTAAACAACTGCGAGCTTTTAAGACGATCTTCGTATGATAAAATAGTTCTTAACGTCGGCAACACAATAATAGTGCCTGTGACGAATTTCTTCATCTTATTTCGTCTCTTATGTTAAGAAACATAAAAGAAATGTATATAGTCAGACATTATATAAACTTATAGCTATTATGCAGTATTTGTAATTTTTAATAATTTCTTGTACATAGTTAAATCCAGTCGAAAGAAAGTAATTGGATTTGTTAAAGATTTCAAATTTAAAATATAATAAATAAACTACAATGTGAATTAATAAGATCTTGTTATTTTTGAGATCCACGAACGATTGTTAACAGATATAAATCAATAAAGAACAAATAACCAAAACTCTGGCAGAGCTTGCATGCGGTGAACTCTTGTTACATGTACAAGAAATAGAAAACCAAAAGAATTCAGGAAGACAATCGGTCATTAGAAATCAGCAGCAAAAGCAATGAGAAGGATAATTTTAAATAAATCAGTGTGATTGTTACCTGACAGCTAAGATCATATTTAATCAGCGTTTATTGTGCAGTGCACATAACAATTCTAAATTTTACAATATAAAAAGGATTACAAGAACAAGTCGTGCAACTTAAGTAACTGTATACATATTTTCAAATTGAACAAGCACTGTAGCTTTGCTAGCTTTCTCGATCTATAATTGAACATTTTGAACAATAGTCAAAGAGGTTGGAAGCAATCCAACACTTGTTCAAGTGTATTAGCAGTATTAGAGGTTAGAAACTCCATAAGGCCGTAAAACTATTCGTCACAAATTTTTGTTGAGAGCGAGTACAATAACGAATGCAGTTTATATATACTGTTGCCTATTCTCGCGATGAGCCATTAGGATGCAGTGTTACCTGTTAAATAGAAAGCCATACAAATTTTCGTTTACTTTCGTGCTTTTCGACCCAAAGCGTGGGATTTGAAGAAGGTTTTTAATTGAACCGGATTGAAAAAGTCCTTATATTTTTTCCACCACTACAGACATTTTCGGAGAAAGGTGTTATTAATTTTATAATTGGACTAGAGTTTGGAAACTTTTACAAAATTTAATCTGCCGCAAAACTCGTGGCATAATAGTATATAATATATGACAAACGTACAGTGACAGCTGTTACAATTCAATTTTGTAAAATTTTTTACCGACTATTAATAATAAATTTGGCTGTATATATAAGTTTTAATAATATCTTATGATAGCAATATACTTTGTTCTTTTTTTACCCGAATTATGTGCAATTTCTCAACTATAACTTGGAAATAAGAAAGTCTGCAGCCTACTGTTGCACTTTCCAAAACCATTCCAGCGGACGTGTTTCCAAACATGTGGTCCAATTAGTTCTTTCAATTATATATATCCGCGCAAATATAATAGGTCCTACACCACTTTTTTTTTTTTTGTGATACGACTGATCACCTAGATGATGTACCCGATTCGCATAATGTGGTGAAGGTCCAAAAGAAGTGAGAAAAGACAAAGAAAGAAATAAAAACGTGGTGGCCGCACCCTTGTGGATGTGAGCCCAATCGATAAGTGTCACGCCTTTACCAACTAAGTACTCACCATACCTGTGACCAAAGTAAACTCTACCACACTGGGGTTTGAACCCGCGAGCAATGGCTTTGTGATCACAATTTTTACTTACTTGACTACTTATGCGTTGCAAGGTGTAAAAAGTAAAGGAAAAATAAACCAAAAATTAATGTCAACTTAAGAAAGATCCAAAGAAAGACGCAGCTTTGCAAATAACTTCTTTAACCTTGATTTCATGCACGTATATTCTAAACCACTTGCTGTACTAGGTAGAATTCAGAATCGTTTTATGAATTGATCTAAGCTAATGCGTCTATTTGTTCGTTGGAAGTCTTCACACAATCGTAAGTTCCACTTACAGAGCACACTTTTTGATATATTTTGACGCAACTTCGTACACTCTTGCTTCGTACTGCTTGGGCCCGAAAACAAATCGGATTAGGTTATTTTAACGAACACTTGCCATGGACGGTATATGAAAAAATTGTGAAGAAAAGTGGTTTGGGCGAACCAATATTTTAAATCTGCTCCTATATAATCGTTCCTATAAGCTTTTGGTAACAAAAAATCGAATTTTTACCACTTCATAGACAAAAGCAACGCATAATAATTATTTTTGGCCAAAAAATTAAGTACACCAAATTTGGATGAAATATGTCATATGGATGGTTCAGTTGCCAAATCGGTTAACTCCATAAAACAAGAAATTGATAAAAACGATAGAATATTATATTTTGTTTTTTAAAATCCTTGTCAATAAGAAATACGATGTAGACTGTATTATTGCAAACGCCTATTTGATATGACGACATATAGAAAGTATAAGATGGAATATACTTGGAGTAATTGTTATTATTACTAAAAATTTTTCGTGATTGGGGGAGTTAAACGATTTGGCAACTGAAAGAAAATTATTAGTTCAAATTCGGTCTTTGAATTATTCATTTATTACGGAAAAATGTCATTATACAAATATATGTTTTATCAAAGAGTTTCAGGATTTTAAGAAGCCCATCACATCTTTCCTCTTTTCTCTTGTCACTGTTCTACCTGTTGGATGCAACAAAAGCTGGATCATATTGGTGGTCTAGCTGCTACACTTTTTCGTATATTTATGGCACTAAATTCGGTATCTTAGTTAAAGTCATACTCAAATTTTATCAGATGGGGTTTCGACTTTTTTAATCCAGTGCATATCCCTGTAACTGATACCTTTCCATTATTGATAGAATTTTTTAAAGTACTTGTAAGGAAAAAGTCCTGATGCGTCATGTGAACCCTATGAAACGGAGCTTTCTTTTTAAAGGTTTTAATTATGTTATACCAATCACCTGGCGAAAAGACATTCTGAACTTTTTCTGACTGAGATTCGATGATAGCAAATTGCGAATCGTTAGGGAAGTAACTGCGTCCACTTTTCAGGAATTTCAATTCAGTTGATTCAGCTTGTATTTCTGTACTTTGAATCAATTTCAATAATCTTGAAACAGTTTTAATATTCCTGTTTTGTCCCGTACATGCGTCTGAGTAGGTCATTATTTAATTTTTTTTTATAGTTTTTAGCATAAATCTGTATATACTTGATGATAATACATTATAGTATGGAGTTAATCAGATTGGTTTCTGAAAATAATTATTTATTATTCAGTGGCAAAAAGGATTTTTTCATTTAGTTGTGTTAATATTTATTATTAGAGAAATTCGTATTGAATATGCACAGTTAGAAGCTAATGAATTGCTTTGATATTAAAATTTAATAAAATCCCAAAAATAAAGGTAACTGATTTGGCAACTGAACCATCCATATATTGCTATGCGATCCCATACAAGAGCTTCCATAAAAAGTAGGTTTTTGTATGGCAGTAAGGTTCAATTGTCAAAACTTTATGATGAAAATAGGTGAACAACAATAGGGTCTTTGACAATAAAAATCAATTTGTGAAATATAGGTTATTCCTACTTTGGACCGCCTACAATACGCTCCCTAAAATAGGCTCCCATGATAAATATGTATATAATATATGTTTATAATTTTATCACAAAAAACAAAAGCAAAGACGTCAGGTTCAAGTTCGATAAAACATTGAAAGTGCTTCCGCGTGGACATTGAAAATGGACCATATCGGTTAAATGCAAGGTGCACAATAAAACGTAAACAGAACAAATTTCCACATTGTTTCTGTAAGAGATCCTCCAAAGCTTCGTTTTCCTTAAATTTTTTATTTTAAGCTAAAGCTGGTGAGTATAAAAGATTCGACCACAGCTGAGGAAAAAGGAAGCTTCAGAGACCCTATAGAGTATACATATTCTTTATCAACATAAATTCTCAATTTATTAAGCCATGTCTGTGCGCTTATGTGTCTTTGTGGCCTGTATTGCAGAAGTTGGAAATTTTTGTATGCAGGTTAGTATTGAACATGGGCTAAATTGGTCAGACCGCAAGTCCGCAGTAAGGCGTGGGCTGAACGCAACTCGACTTTTCTAAACAAAAATTTATGGGTTTTTTTAATCATTACTCACAAATTATAAAAGATAGAAATTTACAAATGATTAAAGTTTCTTTTTTTTTTACTTTTTTGACGTTTTATAAATATTAGTTATAAGGTAAACAAGTCAAAATGTTTAAAACTATTTTGTACATTTCTTAAATGAAGATGTATTATCTGACTAAAAATTCGTTAATTTTAAAATAAATATGGTTTTCACCGCGACCTGGTAGATTAATTTTTTCGTAATAATACCAGCGATATGACTATCAAATGAAAGAATTTGGGGAGTAAAAGTGGGCTAGGTAAGTGTGTTAATTATGGTGGCCGTCACGATGTAGTGGCTGAACTTTTGAGTTACAATACGGTTGATATGGGTATCATATAAACGGATTTGGAGAGTACAATGTGACAAATAAGTGTGTTCATTTTAAATTAATTATGGTGGACTTAGTTTTTGTCTTAACAATATCTTTTAGTGAAGTAAAAGAAAAGAAATAAATTTTGTCTCATTCATTTTTTTATGACAATTAATAAAAGCATGGGACGCCAAAGCTTTTAATGGTAGTAGGTATACGAGGTTCGGTCCAATGAAACTAAGACTTTAAGCTTTATTAGGGTTTTTTTTTTTTTTTTTTTGATTTGAAGTATAAGCAGAGCGAAAATAAGATATAATATTTGGAGCTTTCGTACCTTTTAACTTGCATTGCAGAAGTGGACCGACTTCTATTTCAAACTGTGGCTATACAAATTATAATACGAGGTTATTGAAACCCAACAAGTTTTCTGTCTTGAACGTAATTTCGAAATAAACGCATCTTCTCTCTTCAGCTTATACTTCCATACTTCGTTTTATATCAACTTTCACTTTTCTATTACTATCACCGGTATTCGTGAATGCATATGTAATTAGAACATAAGAAATAATAATTCAATATATAAAAGGGTGAACATATATAACACTTTCCAACATACCAAACTTATTTATAGATAAAAAAGAAACTCTAATATAATTACAGGAGCATCACTATCTTCTAATGTCTTATTAACATTTTGTTAGAACTTACCAGTAAAATTCTATATACAAAATTGATATATAAAATTGGGAAATAATGTACTCTAAATCGGCATGCTGTTGGGCCAAGATGTCGAATTTTTGAGCGGTAAGACTTTTAACGTAAGGCCAGTAAGTACAACTATGCTCGCTGCAGTCACCGTCCGTGGTAAACCAATCGTTGGTTTTCTCCATAATCTTATCAAATTTAGATCCCTAATATGTAATTTATGTTTAGTTTTATAATATTCTGCTGTATTCATTTTATATTCCTACCGATGTATTTACAGTAAAGTAATTAATAATAATATAATAGAAATAGAGGGTGTTTACAACTCATATGTGATATAAAAGATTGGATAAAACATTTGAAATATATATATATATATATACATGTAATATATATGTAACGAGTCTTCTTTGGCTGGTTAGAACACAGCCACTCCAAGGCTCCTTCCAAGAAAATTTATAAGAAAAGTCTTGGATTTCGGGGGGTGTTCTTAAGTTGCTTTTATTTGTATACGAGGTGAACAGCGATTTGTAGAGGGTTGGGAGGGAGCCAGCGAGGTGACGTAGCTGCCTTGGCTCCCTGGGCCAACGATTTGCCCCTAACGGTCTCTAGTTGGCTTATGTCAACAAAAAAGAGAAATAGTCCTCGGTCCTTCAGAGATGGCGATTAAGCTGAACAAATCCATCCCCTATCCGTAAAAAAAACTACTCTTAAACGGTCACTTGTCCAATTGTCCGTAAACACTTACCTTAGGCGACTATGACACAATTGAAAGATTTCGTGTGATGAGACGCTCTTTTATAGTCGAAGTCTCGCTCGCTTGTTCCATTACAAACATGTTCTGTGTATTGAGGTATTATACTTATACGTATGCTTAACTTAGGTTAGTTACGACTTGTATGAAACGACTTATACATAACTTAATACTAAAGCTCTCTTACGTGCCCACTTATGTCTACCTGCCCATATGCCTATTCTTCTGTTCGTTTCCCTGTGATTGTTGATTTAGGTACCAAATCGCCTGATTTTGTTAACCGTAAGGTATGTGAGTGCTATGCTTACAATATTTTGCTTCGACACGTTTTTTTTCCCTTTATGTTTCTATCCTACGAATACCTTGCATGCGTTTCTACAGCCTTATACATTTTATGTAAAGTTAGTGTATTTTTCTGTTTATGTGTGTTTATACATGTTTCATGCTCGTATGTGCTTCTATCTTTTGTACATAGGTGTTTATACATGTGCGGGTGTTTTTGTAAGGCCTATACATTTTTATATACATTGTTATATGCGTTTCTACAGTATTTGCGGTATGCTTATGTTACATATGTTTGTACTCCATTTGTGGGAAGTCTATGCGGGTAACGATTTCTTACCTTCTGTTAGAGCCAGAGGCGGATGATCCAGCGCCCTACCCAGAGGTGTTCAGTTTTTCGCGCGGACGGAGGAACTGGACTGAAAGTTACTAGGGACTACGAGTAGATATTTAAGCGGACGGACGGTTATTAGTTAGAAAGCAAAACGCTTCCTTACATCCGCCCCTCGCTTCGGGAGAGTAAAAAGACACGGACTGCATCCCCCCAGGAAGTCATACTACCGACCTTTGCGAATTACTTTTACATGTTTTACCTCTGAGATGTATATCTATTACTTTTTCCCAGCGGCGAGTGTAGGCCGATGATGCTGCTGCTGCAGCTGTTGGGCTCGTACTTGGGGGTGGTAATGTGCTGATCGTTACGTTGATGTTACTGCTGTTGTAATTGCTGCTGCCGTTGATTTACCTGCTTTTGGGGATGTGTCGTGTTGAGGCTGCACATGCTGCTGATGAATTATCTGCTGTGGGTGTTGTGAAGTGTCGAGACTGCACATACTGCTGATCATTTGTCTGCTGCGGGTGATGTGAAGTGTCGAGACTGCACATGCGGCTGATGATTTGTCTGCTGTGGGTGATGTGAAGTGTCGAGGCTGCACATGCTGCTGACGATTTCCGTTGATCTTATTTCCTGTTTTAAATATATGCTTTCCACAAGATTTTCCTCATGTTCTTTTTTCCTTGACCTGATTTTTTCCTATGGTTTTCTCGATGTATATCCAACGATTTTTCCTGATTGCTATATATATATATATATATATATATATATATTTTTTTTTATTTATATATTTTTTTATATCTTTCTTTTTTGACATTTTCTTTCCTATCTTTTTTCCGATGTTCTTTTTTTTGTATTCTCTTTGATATTCTTCGTTTTTTTTTACGCAATGTTCTTTTTTTTTGTATTCTCTTTGATTTTCTTAATGTGTTTTCCGCAATGTTCGTTTTTTTGTATTTGCTTTGAATACCTTAGTGTTTTTTTTCCGCAATGTTTTTCTTCGTGTTCTTTTCGCAATGTTTTTTTCTTTCTTTGTATTCTCTCTGACTTTCTTAGTGTTTTTTCGCAATGTTCTTTTTTTGTTCTTCATATTTCTTTTGCGTGTGTTTTTTTTCCCATGTATGTAATACTTTCTTTGACATCTTTTTTTTGTGGTTTTTTTGAGACTTGTTTTCCAAAATATACGTTCGCAAGAATTTTCTTATGTCTTTTTTTATGGAATCTTCTTTCGAATTTGTTTTCTTCACCTTTTTTTTTTTCCTAGACGGCTCACCACCCCATACTTGTGCTGCAAACGGTTTGGAATTGGGTCACCCTTGTGCAGCGGTAACCATTTATCTGGTTGGTTGTGCAAGACGTGTGTTTGTTTCGATGCATCGGTCCACTGCTCCATAGTGGTGCTGGTACCGTAGAAGTTGTTAGGTGACGGTGATGCTAACTTGTTAAATTGCCCTTGCCTCGGGCAATGATGCAAACACAGTCCGCTGTTGTTAATATTATGTTTAGGGCTATTATCGTTGTTTTTGCCTGCTTTGGACTTCTTGTCCTTTTCGTTCTTGTTAGTTTTCCTGGACGCCGTGATCGTGATCATAGTGCCTCCTCCTGTAGTAAAGCTTTGCAATACTTCGAACGCTCTTGCTGGTTTCGCTGTTGCATGTCTGACCCTTTCCTGGGTTACATATTTAGGCCTTGGAAAATCGGACCTAGTTGTTGCCGCTTTGGCTGCTATGTTCCCTGTTGTTAAGGGCATTGTTCTTACCGTTCGGACCTCTGTTGTCCTTCCTAATGCGTTCGTTTGGGTCTGCTTTGATGGGCTTATAGCCATTGGATCCGGTGTGGGAGAGCTTTCGGGCACGGCTGATGCTCGACTTACCTTAGCCGCTGCCGTTGCTGTGGGTGTGCTGTTTCAACTGCTTAACTTCACGGAATTTCCGGGTACGGTCAACTCAGCGACTGTTTTCGCCAGGAAGGCCACACCCAGGGTGAAGTGGTCGATGCTTCTTCTCACCACCAATAGCTCCAGATTAAAGGACATAACGCCTATCGTCACCTCTACCGTTATGCTACGTTTGCTATCTTGTGATGGGCCGTCTACCATTCGAATGGTGTAGCTTCTCGTCTGAGAATGTGTTATGTGTGGGATGAACCCGATGAAATCTTCGCGAATGATGCTTCTGGTAGCCCCCGTGTCCACAACGCCTGTTGTCGCTAGGCCTCCAATGGTGAGGGAGGCTACCAGGGAGCTTCCGGTCATTTCCATAGTTTTTGGCGCCGCATCTGGCGGCGGTTTCCTTCGTTCTATCGATTCATACACTGTCATACCTCATGCTTGTTTATGTTGACCGGCGGTTTGTCGGCAGCAGTCCTTTGTCAGTACGCCCGGACGGCCGCAATCCCAACAGAATAAGACATGCTGATTACGGCAGTCGCGAGCCAGGTGGCCTGGTTGGGCACATCGCCGACAGATATTTCTGCTGGCACTGCCGGTATTCATCTAGCTCGGGGCGTTCTCTTTTGGTGGACGGGGTATACCTGATGTTTCTCTCAAGAGTGGCGCCATTGCTGTTGGGGTATGTCTCCAAAGCGTTCTTCCAGAACTATAATCTCATTTAGATCTTTGCTAGAGGTGTCCCCGAAGAAAAGTTGATACTCCCTACAACTGTTTCGGGCGATTCTGTCCAGCCTCTGTTGTGTCGTGTAGTTTAGGTGCCGCATCAAGTCCTGCAGGCGTAGCGCGTAATCCCTGAATTTTTCGCCGACTAGGTGGAATGTCTGTCGCACCTGGTCGTCTAACCGCTCGAGGTATCGGGTGGCCAAGAAGAATTTGATAAATTCCTGCTTGAACTCCTGCCACCCTGCCCATACCTTCCGGTTATTCCGGTATCATTCAGCAACTCCATGATTACCCGCGGCATGATGTCCGGGGGCAGGTCGTATACTTCACACAATTCTTCTATGCGTGCGATGAATTCCAGTGCGCAGCTCTCGCCCTCGTAGCGCACTGAACATTTGTAGATTCGGTCAATGGCCGCGCCACCCGAAATCTGTTCCTGTACGTTGCGCTTGGGTCTTGCACCTCGCCCTGTGCCTTCTGACATTTGCAGCATTCTTGGCGCGTTCCGCATCTCCTCGACAGTACCCTTTGTATCCAGGTCGAGCGATCCGCAAATGTCGCTCAACTCCTCCTTCCGCAGGCTGTATAACTATGATGTTTTCACCATGCTGGTTGTCCTTCCTTATCTCTGTCTCCATAAGCTCACGACTTGCTCGCTCACTATCTTTCTCTTTGATCCGAAGGTCCGTGCTCGGGCGCCACTTGTAACGAGTCTTCTTTGGCTGGTTAGAACTCAGCCAATCTAAGGCTCCTTCCAAGAAAATTTATAAGAAAAGTCTTGGATTTCGAGGGGTGTTCTTAAGTTGCTTTTATTTGTATACGAGGTGAACAGCGATTTGTAGAGGGTTGGGAAGGAACCAGCGAGGTGACCCGACGAACGATTTGATGCACACGTGGTTAGAAGTTTTCTTTTCTCGTACTATCGCGGACTTCTGCAAAAATGGATACGTTGCTCGTGTCGTAGCTGCCTTGGCTCCCTGGGCCAACGGTTTGCCCCTAACGGTCTCTAGTTGGCTTATGTCAACAAAAAAGAGAAATAGTCCTCGGTCCTTCAAAGATGGCGATTAAGCTGAACCAATCCATCCCCTATCCGTAAAGTCAATAGTCCTGTCAGTCCTGCAGGGATGGCGATTAAGCTGAACAAATCCATCCCCTATCCGTAAAAAAAACTACTCTTAAACGGTCACTTGTCCAATTGTCCGTAAACACTTACCTTAGGCGACTATGACACAATTGAAAGATTTCGTGTGATGAGACGCTCTTTTATAGTCGAAGTCTCGCTCGCTTGTTCCATTACAAACATGTTCTGTGTATTGAGGTATTATACTTATACGTATGCTTAACTTAGGTTAGTTACGACTTGTATGAAACGACTTATACATAATTTAATACTAAAGCTCTCTTACGTGCCCACTTATGTCTACCTGCCCATATGCCTAACCTTCTGCTTGTTTCACTGTCGTTGCTGATTTAGGTACCAAATCGCCTGATTTGTTAACCCTTAGGTGTGTGAGTTCTAGACTCGATATGGTTGTATGTATGCCTATTCTTCTGTTCGTTTCCCTATTATTGCTGATGTAGGTACCAAATCGCCTGATTTTTTTAACCGTTAGGTATGTGAGTGCTATTTTGCTTCGGCACGGTTTTTTTTCCCTTTATGTTTCTATCCTACGAATACCTTGCATGCGTTTCTACAGCCTTATACATTTTATGTAAAGTTAGTGTATTTTTCTGTTTATGTGTGTTTATACATGTTTCATGCTCGTATGTGCTTCTATCTTTTGTACATAGGTGTTTATACATGTGCGGGTGTTTTTGCAAGGCCTATACATTTTTATATACATTGTTATATGTGTTCTTACAGTATTTGTGTAAAACTTATGTTACATATGTTTGTACTCCATTTGTGTGAAGTTTATGCGGGTAAAATGCAAATAAAATTAGTAAATATATAAATAAAATACACAATTTACGTAAAGATATATGTAATAATATACAATATAATTTTTTTAACAATAAAAAATTTTGTAATATATCTTCGTACGAAAATTTTCTTTGAAATTTACCAAAGCATTTGGCGAACATAAATTTTAAAATTTTCAATGTTAAATAAACAATGACAAGGAAACAGATTGTATTTGCTACATAGCCACCTGCTGTTTGGTCTTTCGTCGTACTCACAAACTTGTATGCATACCGTAATTCATATTCATATGAAAACATAGAATTATGTATGCTTCTGTTTCGCAAACGTTTGAATGGGACGTCATATCAAGAAATCATTAATAGAATCGGTGCCCATACAAGCAGTAAGAATGAAAGAGCCAGCATACAAATGGCTGCTGATTAACAGCGTTACGACTGTTATTGATAATAGATAACCAAAATGCATCCAAGAATCTCCTAATCTCAATCTTGAACAATCTTGAAAGTTGGAACATCTATCTACTCCGTTGTCTCTGGTAATACCATCGTTAAGGTAATCTAATTCTGTTTCCGTTTATCCGATGCGAAATTTTATGACAGTCATGCCAACCACATTACAACAAATAAACCCACTCACTCGAAATTTCAATTGTTTAAATCTTTTCTAAGACTAAAATCCTAAAACGACATAAACCGGCATAGAAAACGGATTAAAAATGTTGTTCAAAGAAACAGGTGTGACGCTTATATTAGAAACGCACATTGTAAATGAAAATAGGAGACACTAAATGAAAAATGGAACACTTCCGGAACACAGTAAATCGCTTAAAATAATAATTTTAATAAAGAATAATTTTTACTTTATGAAGCGAAACTTACGTAGTCCCAACCAGCCGCAACGCTCCAGCCCTTCAATCGCCGATGTCAAAAAAACTTAGGCCAAAGTAATAGCTAGTAGAAAATAAAATTTTGTTATATACACTTTTTATTTATTGAAAAAGAAAAGGTCTTATTATGTAAGCTCCGCCATTAAACATCCTACACCTCTCTGTCTAACGCAATTTCTAATTTATTTTCGTGAGAAAATATCAAAGACTATACCCTACATCCAAGCAAGGACATACTTTCCATGAGAGCCTTTACTAAATAGTACACTTTGCTGCCACAAAAACGTTTAGTTTTCATGAGAATCCTCCTACTATGTGAGGTCAACAAAATAGACCTACATGGTCCAACTTTGCTACGAATAACTTTTATGTCGAAATACTGTTCTGGACAAATTTTTTTCATGAAATGTGGAAAGTCAGACCGTTTCGCATCGGTGACCTCTATAATCTCTTTAATTCTCCGTTTTGTATTGTTATTTATTTTGTTTTAAGTTTTTATTTTTTGATTGTTATGAATATTAGTAAAAGGCATGAACTTAAGGTTGAAAATCCATAGCCTTATTAGCTCTATGGAGCCGCGGCACTAAAAAAAGTAATAACTAAACATTCAAGACGATTTGAGTCGATTTTTAAATATTGTAGACAAGCTTAACCCCTTGTCACATGATTTGACCCGGTATATGATCTACTAAGTGTAATATTAACGCGTGGAGTAAAAGAAGGAAAGGCACATTGCTGCATATGTTATTTTAATATGATGAAATGATTTTTGAATATAAATTACTTATCACCCTTAGATCCCTATTGTCCACTTTCCATCTATACAAATCACATGCATTTTTGACCAAACGTACCGCATGAATTTAGGCAATAACAAGCTGTAAATAAAAAAAATCTATGTGCATATATGATTCTCTAATGTTGGTTACAACCTATGGATGATAATATGTTTATTTATGTTCCCTTGCATTAGCTTCTCAAAAACATTAAGACTGATTCATAGACTTTTCAAATATGTTTTCAATCAAGTGCCCAAACACTTAGAGGTGTTTCAGGCGAATGTAAATTTACTGTTAAAATCAAGCTTAACAGACAAAGCAATGAACCTAAAGTTATCCGTTGTATGACTTCTGGCTTCGCAAAATTATTTGAATTCTTTTTATGACCTTAAACATTACGGACAATTTTGTCAAACTAATACATAAGTTACATGAATAAACGAGGACTTTCTTAAAGAAGAAGTTTAACATATACACGCGTCGCTCGTATGTCACGGTTGCTTTTTACCACGCTGAATCGAAACCCTGCTATACAAATCCTTTTTATTTATTTATTTGTTTATTGAAACTAAAATATAATATGGAATTTTTTTTCTGAAGGTTGACAAACACCGCGTTATACAAAGGTCGCCAGTATCATATTGGTATGTTATATTGTTGCATTAATACTAATTAAACGGAAAGCCGTGTTTGTCAATTTTTTGACAGGTGAATAGCATATATATTTTTTCTCTAAAAGAGATGCTTAGCTACAGCGAGAAAAGCAGAACAATCTTTGACGACCTGATCCGAGTCACGACAATCGCTTCTATTAATAATTTAAAATGGAAATTAATTGACTTGGATCATGGACAGAAGGGGAGCAAAATAAATTTCACGTCAATTGAAGTAAAATAAACAAAAAGGATATAATCACCCTCAAGCGCCTCAAAATTAAACAAAAATTCATTTCATCAGAATGTGGAACCACTTGCCCTATCCAGCTGGCTAAATACTTACTGAGATGTGTGTCCTTTTCCCTCTCCTTTAATCCTTCTCTTCCGTTTCTTATTTCTTTCTCTGTCTGTCTCTCTCTTTCTCTGTCTCGTTTTCTGTCTCCAGGCAAGATAAGAAAATATTTCAATTTATGAACGGTTTGGTTTAAGTCAAAATTAAGTTCATTTGCGACGGTGTTCGCAATTAATTACCAAAAAAGGCGGACGATAATTTCAGCTAGCGATGCACGTTGCTTTGTGTGGAACATATTTGATGTTTCTCGTGAAAGTACCTGGAATGCGTTTTCTATTATTACAAAATGTTCATTTTTAACTTATACAGCTATTGACGTTCACAAGTAAAGGTAGGTATATGTATATAAACCTACGATACTGGAAACTGAATTATATCTGGTTCATACAATTCTATTGTTTTTCAACGTTCTAAACTTTTTTTTGTAAGCAGTCGCATAAAACCGACATATTAACATGGCAGCGTAGCAGCTTATGGGAACAGTTACCGCATCAAATATGTAACAGAATTGATGTATGTCAGTTTCTCCACACTTGATTTCCTTTGTTTTGTGTTTGTGTACTATATACTTGCTTGCGTTATGTATTGATGTGTCCGCAATGACAAGCACATACAATTTTTAAAGGATTTTTTATTCCCAATGAAAATGCATACTATTTGTCAGCAAAAAGAGAAAAAAATGGAAGAACAAACATTTTATTCAATTCTAAATGAGTGAATTAACTAAACTTTGCCAGTTATCCAACCAACCACAGACGAGAATCGAATTGAAATATGTTTAAAGCATTATCAAGGGGTTGTAAAATCTGCGACGGCGCGTACTCACTCTTAATCCACACACACACGTGCGTAGATAGGCGTGCATATACATGTGCAGAGACGAACGCAAGCATAGACATATGCACTCACATTCAACTATATATATATATATATATATATATATATATATATATATGGGTACATATGAACACATTTGTTTACACGTCCAAGAGTGAAAACAATAACAACTATTCTAAATTCGGGATTGGTTTATGAATTTACATACGTGTGCATATTTTCAGTTAAAGAGCCTTGGTGTAGCTTTAGCTTTATATGCTATATTTGTAATATCGCTGGCGAAGTTTTCCTTTAATATGATTTTCATAATCTTACGCAGTGTCTGGTACTTGAACTTTAATAAGTTATGAATATATGTTTACGAACACCCATTTATGTAGGATTATCCGTAAGAATTTTGCTTCTAACTTCAAATATCTAAATTCGATTTACCAGGAAGAATTAAATACCAAGAGCTTCCAAGATAATTCGAAAAATTAATACCATGGACTATTTGTGTATCTGTTACCATAAAGCAGCGCTGGTACATTATCATATATTTGATTACTTGCTCTTTCATTGTCACTATTTGCACGGGCAAAAGTTCTGTTAAACGTTTCTTGACATGACGTTATACTGTGGCCAACTTTTGCACAGCAAGAGAAAGTATACTTCTGTATTTTCAAGTGCGTATGATATACTAAACATAGGAGTATGTTATGTAATTTTTTTTTACTATTATATTGAAAAATTCGAATTCCTTGTATTTAAACGCTTCGATATTTTCTACAAGAATATGAAGAAATTTATGCAATTTTCCACGCCATCCTTGAAGTTCTGCATGAGGCGTGGTACTATTTATTTACCTTGACTGATTCCCCAGAATGTATTTCAGCACTATACGTCACAATTTCTTTAATTCAAATATCATATGGCGGAAAAGATTATTATAATATAATTAGAACTAAGTCATATATTCCTAAAAAGCTTTTGCTTAATTTTAAGTTACGTAGTTTGGATTACTTTTTATTTATCCGATTGCTATGCTTTGAAACGACGTGTGGTTGGGTCAAGAATTTTGCCCTTCTGTAGAATAAGATAATAAATAGACTGTGTTCGCTTAATGCCTTGTAACGATCATACGTCCTTGAGCCCTTGTTTACTCATCATTTGTAGCGTGTCTATTATTTATTTTCAATTTAAAACCATATAACCGCCCTAATCATAGCTCCAAGTTCAAAAGCTTGAACAAAAAATCTTCATGCTACAATTTACGACTGAGTAAGTACGCATTTACACCTGTTGCAACAAATAACTAAGAAGTGAAGTGAAGAAGTGGTGAAAACGTAGACGTCGATATTCACATAGGAGAACACTACGTTAAAATTGGCTCCGATAATGGGACAGGTATATTATGAAATGTCCATGACAACGCAAGTAGACAAAGAGAGGAAGAGGTATTTTTTGTACAAATATCTTGAAAAAATACGTTGTGAAGAATATTTGACTTTCTTAACTATGCGAGATTTTAATCTAGGCACATCCCGTGCTTTCATACAACGTAACAGCTATAGCGCAGAAGCGTCTTACTTATTTATTTCTTTTTATTTATTAATTAATTCGGCTACAAAACAAATCATTAGACGTATGTAAGCTAAAAGATACAAGACCAAAAATGCAAAACCAAAAATTTCTTATAATGTAGAGCAGAATCTGTCTAAACACTAATTTAATACATGAGGATATGAGTTGGTGAATGAATGTGTGCTTTTAAATAATAATAAATGAAGCAAAGTAAAACTGTTGTTGTAAAAAAGCTGACCAACTCTTCAATGTGCTTGCTGCGCTACCTAAATTTATATGTTTTCTGCTTACACATCATTCAGCGCTAAGAGATGATATATTTGATAACAAAGAATAGAGAGTTTAAAATGTGAACGGATGTCTGACAACAGACGTGAAGAATATTTTTCTACATTAGCAGGAATTAAACAACATCCGTTGGATGCGACGAAAGAGATAACTAGTGAACCAGGCAGTTTTGAAGAATCCATGAAGATAATATTACTCGATAAGATCGGTGAAGATTGATCCATATTTTAAAAATCCGTGATGGTAGTGCCATATAATAAGTTGCACTCTCATTTAGCATCAGAGTGGAACGCGTAGCTCCCTAGCAATCCACCACGACAGACAGTGGCATGACAGGAATTTAAGGCAACCGAAACGGAAATTACTGAAAAACTCACTATAAATAACAGGCAAAGAACCATCAATGTTTCCATAAATTAAGTCCCAATCAATGCCACACAAAAAATTCCTGAGATTACTGTTGGTCGTTTTAGAAAATAAACGCACTATTGCGTACGCAGCGTATTATTGATTACGCAGCGTATTGTCTAAAAGACAACTTACGGCCAGCAACAGCGAACGATGATGACCACTTTCATGTCAAACAAAATAATTAGTGCGATATAAAGGTAAATTATCACCGCAAAATACCAGGTTATTACTTACATTAAAAATGTTGTTCATTTGAAAAAGACCAAACCTATGAACTATATCGAAAAATGCACTGCAAATCAATGCATAGGGTACATAGTATCCAAGGTCATGCTTGAAAATCCTCCAAACATTGGGCAGAAATTGGGCGAAATACAGCTGAAGGTACCCAATGATAATGGTTTTGTGCAATCTGTCGCATCTAAAAATCTGAAAATTAGAACAGAGAATTTTGCCACCAAAAATCGCAATCTCAAGCCAGGTTTCAGTAAATACTACAGGGAAGTAGTAAGAGTTAACGGAACTAGAAAAAAGGTATTGATTAACTTTGTGTTGACAAAATATTGCTTACAATAATTAGCTATTGTTTTGATTTTTGCCTGCTGTATTGGGTGCCCTAAAATCGCAAAAAGAATATTATTTGGACAGCGTACAAATTCTTTAATAAAAGTGTCCTGAGGACAAAAACTTAACGGTGTTCAAGCAAAGTCTTCACTACTGTAATTTTAAAAGAAGCAATATCCCTCTGACGAAAGGAACCGGCCTTCTAAGTACTTCATTTCCGTACATCTTGTACAAATATCTTACTACTTATGTATTACTCAATCGCTTGCATTGGTTCGCTCACCTATAACTGCGGTATAAAAATAGATTTTCATGAAAGTGTAATCACTAATTGATGGGTGCAGATGCGAAGTCAGCAGCAGAGGTGCCTCAAAGGTTTGATAACTCTTCAACAACCGACAACCATTCAGTAGCTATTTAGCGCCTGGAATCGGTACAAAATCAGCGCCGTTATCAGAGTTCAAATTAGGCAATCTTAGGTCAACATAAGTCTCAGCAGGTGGTTAGAGTGGTGACGAGAATCCACATTCTACATTATCGAACGTTAGCTATATGAGCGCTGAATTTGAATATGGTTTATCCAAATAACTAAACTTATTAAGTAGAGTTTCATAGGTAGTAAATTTTTCTATTAGGGCATCCAGATCCTTCCGCATTACGAAGAAACCAGTTTTCAGTTGTCCAAATAATTTGTAAAAATCTATATCCAGTTTTCTACGTTTAACACAAGACAAGCGTAGGATTCATCTGTGCAACCTTCAAACCTTCACATTTGATGCGCCCAAATCGCTCACATAGCCAGAAAACAATAAGTCGATCATTCTCAGGATCAGATTTAACCACACATTCCTCAAACAGATGCTCGATTATCTCATAAAATTATCCGATTAACGAGAAATTGGTTTAGAAGTCGGTTACTTTGAGGGTATTCTTATTGCACGAAACTTCAAGAACCTTTACATGCCTATTTAAAGTGCAGTAATCCGAAAAATAAAAAGTAATCCAAACTACGTACGATTAAGGACACGATTTTAATACTTTAAGAATATATTAATTTAATTATTAATTCTAATTATATTATAATAATTTAAAATTCTTCTAGCAAACAAGGCATGTTAAATAAATACGTAGGACTTGTGCACTATCTCAAGAGTGGTGTGGAAAACTACATAAAATATGTTAAACACATTTCTATAAAAACATATTATACTAAATAAAGATATTTTATTCCTCCAACGGAAATTCTTTTAATTATGAAAATTTTTTCATGTTTTTATAGCAAATATTCACTGAAATTTATTAAAACATTTAAATGCAATGAAAAAGAATTTTTGAATATGAGCTGAGAGGTGCAAATAAAATTTGGGACGAAAATAAATTGGATTTGCTAACTCGTCTTTTGAGTTTTTTTTTTTTTTTTTATCGACTGCCGTGTACAGCATAGCGTTATCACTTAAAAACATATAAGAATGCATGTCCTCATACACTGCATTGTAAACAATTGATACAGTGGGACATAGTACAAAGAAATATTTAAAAGATTTTTTTGCTAACACAAACAATGAGAATGAAAAAGCAAGCAGTCAAATGGTTTTAATGTAACATCGAATGTATTGTACTTCTGTTACAATAACCGAAACAAAAAAATGTTTAAGATACACACGCCCTTTAGTTTATAGATTACCTTGAGTTCTCTTGGTACTTAGTTAGTCTGGTTTCCTGCGAGAAGAACGCTATTACTTATTTATGTGTTTGTATAAATATATGCACAGCTGGAGATGTAAGTATTAGAATCGCTGTAAAATTTAAAACATCCACACATACATTTATCTATATGTAACTTCCATTATTGTGTTACCGTCTTGAACGTAATCAATAAAAACAAGTAAGAATATTTTACACCCATTGCTGTTATCCTAATAAATAACAAAAATTCAAGTTTTCATATTCCTAATTATTGGATGGGCGTATTGGTGGGCGTTGGTATGTGTACATAGTGTGCATTGTAATTTATGAACAACGAGCAAAAAGCACGGAAAACAAAAGGTGTTTTCGGTTTGTATTGTACAGCTGTGTGTGGACGTTGTAGAAGTATGCTTTGAAGAGTTTTAGGCGTTTTCAAATTCATTTGCAAATTTCTGAGCGATATCTTCGCGAACAGAGAAACAGAGACGCTTCAAAGCCCGTTTTTCTATAGGTGCTATAGCATTGCCTACAGAATATGCGTTAAAATTTTTGTAAATTTATTTGCTGTAGTTTGTGAACAATGGACCCCAACCCCAAATTTTTATTTCTTTTGGAACACATAGGTTTTCGCAGTTTACGTGGTACAGGTCTATATGTTGGTATAGGTCTATTTCTTTACTGATTTGTTCTATCTTCAACATCAACTTGCGTTCAAGAACTTTCAATGTTCCAGCCAAATTTGAAAGCAATAGGTACATTTTCAAGGTCAGGAAAATGTTTTCAACAGACATTGCACAGACGGACATGCTCAAATCGATTTAGAATTTGATACTGATCAAAAACATATATACTTTGCGGAGTCTCTCAAGTTCCCTTTTGGGCGTTGGGCTTTGACAAATTAATCATCTCATCACCATTCGGTGATGGGCTCAAAAAACCATTTGCATCATGAAATGTAAATTTAAAAATGATAGAATATTTTTTGCTTCTTCTTTTGGCTTTCCTTGAATTGGACGAAGCGATTTCTTGTCAAAGTGATCGAAGGATCCTAGTTGTGAAATCAATCTTTATTCACGATCAGAGGGAAAACTTCGATAAGTATTCTATTTTGAATTTAACTTAAAAACTTTTGCTGAAAATCGCTCTTCGTCGGATCCCTTTTGATTAATCCCTTATTCAAAATATGAAAGATATGTTCAACATAAATGCCCATGAGCTCAGAAATTCTCCCTCGATATATGTTTTTATTGAACTTCAAAAAAGCTTTATTAAGCTTAAAAAGGATTTTTCCCTATCATACACTGAAGTTTGAAGAGGGAACTTCTATCTGTAAATGATTTTCAGTATATTTCGTTTAAAGATTAATACTAATACTTGTGTTTAAGCGGAGAATGACATTTTGAAACTTGGCAGATTATATAGCATTTCATTAAGCACAGCCCATGTATATATATATATACTTATATATACGATACATACTATTGTCTTTTAAGAACTTTAGAATATGTTTTAAAATTTATTATTTTAGTTAAGAAACACAATCCAATCAAAAATGAACTTAACTCCTTTTTGTTAATGACTACATCCGAACAAAATATTTTAGAGAAAAATAACGCTTTTGTGGGTTTTCTTGTGTTAAGAAATAAAAAAAATTTAACTCAATAGATGTTCGTAGAAATATAGGCAGCGTCAATAGAGTTCGAAACACTTCTAGAAAAAGAATATTTGAAAACGTCCACGAATTTTTATAATGCTGGATTCAAATCTCAAGAGTGGTAGAGTTTTCAATAAAGCCAAAAGTCTTAGATGGTTGTGCTTTAAAACTTTAGTCTTAAAATCTAATTCTCTACCTAAATTAATTACAGCAGTAAGCACATAACGCTGGAAATGTGTTATAATAAAAAATATTTAAAAAAAAGTGTTGTGACAAAAAACATGTTTGTAGGACGTCATCATATTGAAACGCAATTTTTAAAAACGGCACGCAGCAACTCAACTCCAATAACTTTCATTTTTTCCATTTGATCTTTTTACAGTATCTTTTAAACGACGTTCTCTGCAGGGTATTTTCGATAAGTTGAACTTTTCATTTAACGACTTGCCAATCAGACAAAATTCAATGTTTTTTTTAAAAAACCCCTACATGATTCTTTAGATAATAGATATTTCGATTAAATAATTTTTTTTTTAAATTTGAAACTGTCATACTGGGTGTCGCAGAGCCCCCGACATTGGAAATGCCCCGTTGGAATGGCTTTAATATTGCGATTTTTTAATATTTTTCCATGAGAATTTTTTTTTTTTATACTTAAACATACGTCTGACAACCTCCCAGAATATTACAGTTCTGCTACCTTTCCTTTCATCCAACAAAATTATCAAAAAAACCCTTTTTTAGGCTCTTGCTATGGTTTTCCCTCTTAATGCACAAAACAAAGTCTTTACTACATTTGCTAATTTTTATATGGAATGTAGATTCCAAATGAATTGGGTTTATTTACAAACAATGCATCCCAAGCATACTTAACGTGAATTAATTGCGTTTAATTGATTAACGCCTGTTTACCTTGAAGCCAACTCTTTCTTCCATATGGTGAAGCAGTGCTTTAATACCGTGTAATTATTTCGCACTTGCTAGAATTTCTTTACTTGACACACTAGATCGTGATCTTACATCCTCTTTGTTTTTAATTTACCTACTTAATAACTCCATTAGCAATCCAATTTTTTATCTAACTATATGAATACCTCTTACTCTCTTTTATAATTTGATAGACCTAAGGGAAGCTATTGAAAGATATCGATGAACTTTTACTTTTCTTATCGACTCATCTTATTTAATTATACAGTATCTTTATATACAGCACTTGACTGAGACGACTTGCAACGACTTAAAAAAAAACGCATAAATTTTTTTGCACTTCCCGAAAGTTTGAAAATCAATGAAAGGAAATTAGAATTCTGCAAAGATACTTTGAGTATTAATGTAAGATGGAACATTTCGCAATTATTATTGAAAGCTTTTTGTTATCAATTTTTTCAAAAACTTGACTAAAATTTAACTAAACCAACCACGGAGCTAGAACTAAAAAATTTACCTCATATAATTTAATTTTTAATACGATTCGATATTTATGTAATAGGTGCGTGCATATATTTGACCAGCGACATCTGTTGGTGAAAATGATAAAGCATAGTATTAAAGTATACAACGGTTACATTCGATGATTTTGTCTTTTTTCTGCATAAAATAGCAGTGTTCCATTTAGTATTATTGAGTTATTCAGTATACGCAAATGCTAATCATGAAACGCTCAACATTGCGTTTTCCACCTTCATCACTTTTGTTGTCTAATTCGAAGAAATCTGCTGCCGAAGCCCACTAAACACGTTCAAAAGCTTATGGCGGTGCTCCGCCATCATATCCCAATCGTCGATTTTGATTTCAACGCTTTAAAAGTCGTGATTTTAATGTCAATGACAAGGGACGGCCTGGACGACCAAAGAAATTACAAGACTTATGAATTACAAGACTTATTAGAGAACCCAGCTCAAGCACTTATAGAACAATGGGACATTTTAGCAGTTGATGAATCAATTGTTTCTAAATATTTACATGCGCTGGGAAAGATCAAAAAGGAGAGGAAATTGTTACCATACGAATTGCCTGAAAATGCTCTTTCAAATCAACCCAACGCCGCGGTTCCATTGCTTATCAAAAAAATTAGAAAAGTTTTCTGTGACGATGAAAATTGGATCCACTACGACAATGCCAAATTGCAAAAAGTTATGGGTTAGTCGAAGAAAGCCATTCACATCGCCACCGAAGTGGAATTCCTGGCCATAAAGTGTTGCTGGCATATGGTGAGTAGTGCATTATGGGCTGCTAAAACTGAATCAAACTGTTACGGCAGACGTCTGCCGCTATGGAAAAATTGAATGCCGCATTTTTGTAAAAGAGACTAGCAATAGAAGTTAACTCACGCAAAGTCATCCGCTTGCATGACAACGTCCGGCCACACATTGCAAGAGTTGCCGAGGATACACTGTTCCACTCGAATAAGAGGTTCTGCCGCACGCAGCCTACTCAATAGACGCAGCACCTTCTCATTACCACCAATGCTGAAAAAGTGGAGAAAGGAGTCAACGTTCTTTGGATACGATATCCCCATTTTACCAAAAAGGTGGGGAAAAGTCGTACAAAATGATGGAAAACATTTTGATTAATATGTACGTACCAATTTTTATCCGTAAATTCCTTTTCCAAATGAACAAATGATCAAAATACATCCAAGCACCTAATGATTAATAAGAAAGTTATATATATATATAAATATTTAAATTTAATATTAATAAATTTCGACGCATTATGTCTCTGAGGTGACGTAGCCGAATTTTTTATTTTCGTGCACTTATTGCAGAATAAAATGTGAGTGAAAATTTTGATCTATATCACCATATAAAAGAACAAACGGTGGTGTTGTCTCCTTAATATATGCTGCCAATATAACGGTGTAAGAAATTCGGCAGCGTATCTATCCATAACGTCTCGGAGCTATCTTGAATATCTTATTATTATACTACGCACAACAGAAAGCCCAAATTGTATAAATGTCATCACATACCTTTCGCTAATTTTACTATAAAAAACGTGTTTGCTTCTGTGCGCTTCATCAAAATTTTTAAAATTGTCAAGCCAATCACAATTTTCAGAAATTGTGAATTGCACACGCGAATTAAAATGCGCAAATTGATTAATAAAAATTTTTTTATATTCCAATTAGCACACAGCATCATATGCTTGTTGAGTAAGACGTCATATTTTACAATAGT
Source organism: Glossina fuscipes (assembly GCF_014805625.2). Classification (NCBI taxonomy): domain Eukaryota; kingdom Metazoa; phylum Arthropoda; class Insecta; order Diptera; family Glossinidae; genus Glossina; species Glossina fuscipes. Next base: position 7,553,910 of record NW_023998432.1, read on the forward strand.
GATGGCTTGAAAGTAAAGCAAGGAAGCCTAATAAAAGAAGCTTTTCCTATTACAAATATGACTTTTCGAAGAAATCTTAAGGACAGGACATGGTCTGGTCCACAAATAAATTTATCAAAATTAATTTTTTATCAAAGAACTCATTATTCCTAATTAAATACAAAAATTAAGCGTTATTACCATAGAAATTGTCATACCATACATTTCAAAAGAACGCTTTGTGGAAAGAGAAATTTAGCACAATAAGTTTATTTGTTAAAGCGCTATTGTGCTTCATTTTTATCGCAAAATGCTAAATCAAGACTTACCTTTGAAAAAATAATTATATAGAAAAGTGGTCCAGATTTTCTAGATAGGCTTGGCGCGCCCGGAAAGAGTTTCTCACATGTTTTGGCAAAAATATTAAAAGTTACAAATGTTTTTAATCTTACAATTTTTCATTTTCCAAAGCAAAATGATGCGGGGGGAGCGACATTAAAAGTAATTCAAATTCATTAAGGAGCGATGTGGGACCAAAATATATCAATAGACAAAATTGCATCAAATTATCTCGAAAATTTCGATTAACACATTAAACATAATATTATATAGACGGACATTAATGGTAAAAATGAGCAGAACAAATTAAATTCAGAAAGTGATTTTACATCAATTGGTATGATTAATTGTGTCTCACATCAAATTAATACACCGTGCACTATAAATGGTATAGAATTTAAAATTCTATAGTCGATATAAGTGCTGTATTGAAAATAGACTTCGTTGATAATAGATAATGGATAAAAGATAGTAAATAAATATAATGTATAATGAATACAATAATAAATATTAAAAAGTAATGGACAGTTTAAGCAAGACCATGCCTATTTATACGACGCATCGGAATAAAGAACTGTGCCATGTTCGCTAAGTATTGGAAGTTCACTGATGCGAACAATTCTTATCTTGACTCTTTCGATACAAATGTGAAACTGGAAAATGATATGAAGAAAGCATCCAAGTCGTTAATTTACAGTTCCCGGTTACGCGCAAAATATTGAAATTGCGGCAATTCCTACTTGTATACTACAATACAGTACGCTGAAACTAATTTCAGAACCAAATGCGAATTTTAATGTTTTATTTCACATTTTCTAAATTACAAAATTTCAGATGCATCATTCCATGGACCAGTTAGACATGCTTGATCCAACAGGCTCTATGACAACACTTGCTCCCATTTCAGAAACTCCCCTAACACCTACGCATCAACATTTGCATGGATCTTACCATGGCATGAACCATATGATGAGTCATCATCATCCGGGAAGTTTAAGCGGACATTCTGCTGGTATGCTTTTCGCATTTGCTTCAAAAACTAAATAACTTATTCGTATATACATTGTTCGTTACGGGCTCATCTACGTACGCCTTTACGGGCGCACCTGTTTCCATTCATATAGGACATCACACCCACTCTGCGGTACATCATCCAGTGATAACAGCAGCTGTAGCAGCAGCTGGACTTCATCCAGACACCGATACGGACCCCAGGGAATTGGAGGCTTTTGCGGAGCGATTTAAGCAACGGCGAATAAAATTAGGTAAAGGTCTTGAGAAATAATGATAAGAGGTAAATAAGTGTATCAGTTTGTCTCAATATCCCAAGAACAGGTGTGACTCAAGCCGATGTGGGAAAGGCATTGGCCAATTTGAAACTACCCGGCGTGGGGGCATTATCGCAAAGTACAATCTGCCGATTCGAAAGTCTAACGCTATCGCACAATAACATGATTGCGCTAAAACCTATCTTACAAGCCTGGCTTGAAGAGGCGGAAGCCCAAGCCAAAAATAAAAGAAGAGATCCTGACGCTCCAAGTGTACTTCCTGCAGGCGAAAAGAAAAGGTAGACAGCGTTCTAGTTAATGCTAAAAAATAAAAATCCGAAGCTTTCATTACCAAGCATTTGACACACATATACTTATTAACATATATGTATGTACAGCTTTCATATCTGCGAAATTTTAAGTGTATGTGAATAGGAAAATGTATTATGGAAAACAGTAGCCAAGTTTTAGTTGCATATTTTTAAGAAAAAATATAAGTTTATTTTTCGTGTATATGCAAGATTTTCAATTCAATTCAGAATTAGTCATTTTCATTTCTACTTTTTTTGATATATTATATATATATATATCATACATATATGTATATACTACATATACATACACAACTGCATATATACATATGTATATATGTACATATACACATATATACACACATATATATGCTTATATATTATATACACATAATCGTATATATATATATGGTTTGGCTTAGGTATTTTTATACCCTGCACCGAAGGATAGAATTATTAATTTAATCATTTCACTTGTAGCAGCTAAAAATAGGCATCTCTATATATGTACGTAATAAACCTTCTCAATCAGGGTAACAATGATTGAGGAAGAAAGTTTAAGCTCTATGAATATACCCTTATTACAAATCTAAACATAAATTTTCAATCCCAGCTATAATCCTGTCCATAATAGATGAAAGTATGTAGATGTAGACATAATTTGTTCTGCAACATAGAAGCTATAGCAGACATTGACAAGGAAGTTCGGTTAAAGTGAGGTATGAAAATGGTTCATCTCGCCTTACTTCCGCTTATTTTTGTATATTTAAAAGAAGGCGTAAACGTAAAACGAATCTAATGTAATCTTTAAAACGCGGGGAACTGTATTATGGAAAATTTAAAAAACTTAAAAAATTAATAAAACTAACACCTCACGAAATGGCATAAAGTGAAAAATTAAATAAGAGAAGTATATTTAGGAACTTCAAGGTAATTTAACGATTTTTAAATTCGCGATTTTTCGGTTACTAAAATTTTTCATATGACCACACAATAATTTTTGCACTATTTTAGCAAAAATCAACGTCAGTGTAAATGCCGTTTTATAAAACAAATCCATAACGAAATATAAATTGCAAATTGTCTTTCTGCTCTTTCTTATCTTTATTCTTTTTGGAAGTAACTGAATTTTTTTAATTTCGAACACCAAAAAAATTTGCAGCTATTTAAAATAAAGTTTTAAATAGAGAATGTGTGTCCGCTTGAACCTAGACCAAAGTTAAATGGCAGCATCCTTGTTTATTGACAAACTGATTCGTTTGGAAATTTATTTCGTGTGATAGAAAATAACGGGTATTATTAACAACACGTTCATATAACTACCAAAAAGAAAAAAATATTCGAATACTGCTGAATTAGAAAATATTTTTAAATACTCACTACTTTCTGCATAAATATTTGGTCAAGAAAAAGAGTTCGTGGCGGTTGTACCAATGGATGGTTTCTAAGACTTCAGTTTTGCCAATTTGCTACCGCTAAACCTTCCAAACTATATTGCAGTATGTGCGAAAGATAAAGAAAAAATCAGGGAATTAAAAAGGAACGTTGCAATATTTGCTAAATCGGTTGATTGTAATCTGCATCTGGAAAAAGAGCTAAACTTCGCCATAGTTTACATCACTTCAAACAGTGCGGCAACGCTTCAGAGGCCTGTGAAAAATTCTCGTATATTTTCTTTGAAGATGCAGCACGAAAATGGTTTGCGTGTTTCTACATAGAAAATTTCCACACTAAACCATCACCGCACTATCCGCACCAATCGTTGGCAAAGTCGATGGAAATCTTTGAAGAGAAAACTCAGGGGACGAGTGCATTTCATGTTATGATATCGCTTGTGACTAAACATTGATTGATTAAAAAGGATTTTTAACCCTTTTTTGTATTTTTATATAGTTACAAAGAAGAAACTCGATATTTGAACTTTATATGAGCAATGAAAATTAAATGATCGAATTTCTTTATGGGACTTGCTGCTGAAAGGAAACCTAACGGAGCAATTTCAGAAGAGAAATATGTGGAGTTTGCAAAAAAGTTTATGGTTCAACGCATATCAAGGTACACCAACGATAATAAATACGTGATGCCACGTAAGACGTTTCGTGTATGGCAAGATTGGAAATGCCATAAGGAATCATAAGCTAGTCGATCTCACTCTCTACTGTCAACAACTTCTTCGATTAAAGCGTGAAATTGTGATAAAGCATCCAAAACTAATCGATAGCAAAGGCTTCATTTTTTATCTCGTCAATACTAGATAACCTCGTGGAAAAAATTGAGACAGTTCGATTTGAAACATTGGGTGCATCCGTCGTAAAGCTTGGCTTCGTCGTTCGTTCAAATAAGGCCTCTGAAAATCACTTCGTTCATTGTATAATGATTGCATAACCTTCTTACCAGAAAAATGGCAAAAGTGAGTTTGAAAAACGCCACGAGCTTTTTACTTGATCTATTACTTAAAATTAAATAAGTTTATAAAGCCAAACACTTTATATTAAAATCATCACCATACTAGTTGGAACACTCATCGCAGAGCTTGTTTAACATGGTAAATATTGTAACATTTCATTATATATAAAGTGGACAAACTATTTTTCAACTGACTCACAATAGGCTCTAAATTATACTTTATGCAAACGCAGACTACATTTCGTTACGTAGCCATAATTTTATTTTGAAAGAAATAAAAGTACGTGCTTTGTTTTCCTTCTTATGATACCGCCTGAATAATTGAACATCAAGAATATAATAGGTATTCTTACAAGAATCCCATAGTCTAAAAACTTAATTAAGACAGTAAGAGAGGTAGAGAAAAGGAAAGAGAAACAAACTTCAAAAACTTAGAAACTTAACCTTGGTTATTAACGCAATAACTTAACAAGAGTCAGAACGCAATACTTCGATCATATTTTTGGCTTGTAAAGAAACATTCTCCCAGTTGTTTCTTTTTTCGACCATCTATTTCCGAAACGGTTTCCATATCGTTATTATATACCATTAGAGCAACACCACATGTTCTAATTATGCAATTTCTGTAATCAAAAGTAGCAATATTTTTCTCACATTGATAAAGGTAAGACAAAAAGTATTCAAATGAAAGTGTATCATCTCAATCCAACCCGCGAAAAAATATAAGTTAAATTGAATAAGCTCTTCGCAAGTTTAACAAAGTATGTAAGTTATATTTATACTCCAAACAATAAATAAATGAAATTCTGCGGGCCGAAAAAAGTTTAATTCCTCTAATCAAAATTAGACGCTCGAAACAAGTTGATCTAACCTTTGCTGGTTTCAGCAGGCAGCGCGAAAATAAGAAAATTCTACAGATTTCAGATTTGACTTTTAGAATGATTTGGATATATCGAAAGCTTTTGAAACGAAAAGGAAAATTGTATTCGCCTTACTATGAATTCTGTATTCTGCTCTATACCATTGCAAGTAAATATAATACATTAAAAATGCAAAATATTTCCATCATTCAATGATCTATTTATAACTTTTTCTATTAATTAGAATAATTACAACAATTTCCTATAGTTTGTATGAATCTCAACTGACAATATCAATCTCAATTTGACAATACTTCTGTTTTACCGTGATCAGCTTTCTTACATTTACTCGTTTACTAGCTCTCCGAAAACGCTATTTTCAACTCAAACACACAAATTCAGTGGATGTGCTTTATGCATTTGTATTCTAGCTTATGACTAATTGTTTGCTTTTCTTAATGGGATTAGTCATACGTTTTTCATATAGTAAAATTTAATTAACTGGTCAAAAAAAACTATTTCCTAGTTGTTGTTTATAATTGACGAAGCCAGATTTCAGCTTAAACTTTTCAAACATTTGTGCATCCTCTGCAGCTTACGATCGTGACTTAATTGATAGCTACGGCCATTTATTCAGTGTCGTTGGAGTTTCGTGGTATTGGTATCGAGAGAAGCAATATGATTTATTTTGCAAATTCTAAAGGTCATAAATGATCAACTCTTAAGCAAGACCATCTCACTTACATCTCGCGAGCAGTAAAACTCTCGGAACAAATGATAAAAACTTTAAGGCTTTTCTCTTAGTGTCTTCCACCCTACGGCAGATACTGATTTGACGATATTCCTTACTAGAACTAACTAATAAAACTATTGATATATTCCAAACTAGCGAAAAATGTTTTTCAATGTTTATACTTAAGCATCGGCCAAAGGCGATTTCTTCTTGTAAAGCAAAAAAGCAAGATGATTAATTGAGTCCATTTTGGACATACTATTATGGAGTAGAAAGGACCAAATGGTGAAGTGAATGGCGCCTAAATTTCAGGATGGATAAAACTAAAGACACAAAACTAACTGTCATTGCTCTATAACCACTGAAACTTCTTGCTAAAAATTTCCGACAAGCGACAAACAAGATAATTAAGTTTTTTTGCATAGTTAGTAAGTATTACTTGGAGAAAGGGAACATTTACAACTATTAAGTATATATTTTGTTATACTGAATTACTTTTAATAAATTTGCCTGAGTGGCTGAGTAGGCAAGAGCCTCGACTAGCAACTCAATGATTGTGGGTTCAAATCTCAAGTGTGGTAGAGTTTTTAATAAAGCCGAAACCCTTAGTTGCTGGTGCTTTAAGACTTTACTCTTAGAATTTATTCTTTGGCTAAATTTATTACTATAAATAATAATAATAATAATAAATACTTTTAATAATCCGTTTAAAACAACTTAGAAATAAGTATCGAGAAGCCCATGCAGAATACCGACGTCCGTTTTCCGCGCTTTTTCATACGCATAAAGGAACATGTAAATAGAGAAGGAAATACCGGGTGTACGTGCGTATTGAACATACTCAATATAACTTCACAAATAATAAAAAAATGTATAACGATTTATAAAGCAAGAGAAGATCTTATTCAATGTCATTACCGCTCCCAACTTTTAATGACTCTTAAGCAATCCTTACTTACGGTCGTGTGTCTAATCTTATATGGAACTCGTGAAGGTCTAACTCTACATCGGGTACCTAAAAATCTCGAAAACAAGTGGTTGAAGCTTTTTAATTAATAAAGTTGAATTTACTTTCTTCCCGTTGATATTAAAAATTCCCCTCAAGTAAAAGCCGATTGGCATTGCGTCCCTTAATTACAGATAAATAACGAACGTATGCATACATAAATCTATCTATATATATATATGCATATATATGTAAACATATTGCTTATCGAGCTTACACAAAAGTGCAAAGTAAATATATAGTCCACATGAACTCGGTGAAAATCTCATAATGGAGAAAGAAATAGAAAATGAGCGTCGGCACACAGAGGCGAACATTATTTATTTTCTGGTTTTGTATTATATATGTATATGTGCATACATACAAACATATGCATGGGTATCTACGTAGTATACATGTATAATGGTATCTGCATAATACGTCCATGCGAACATACTACACACGACACAACATTGATTCACCTCGTAATTTGGTTGTTCTTATTTATAAAGTAATCTATATCGAGTCTTTTTTCAAGAAAAAGGACTTCCATTGCGGCACCCGAAAAGCGTTCTCTGGAAGCGTACTTTGCGGTACAGCCTAGACCATCTGGAGAGAAAATAGCGGCCATTGCAGAGAAACTGGATTTGAAGAAGAACGTAGTACGGGTCTGGTTCTGTAATCAGAGACAAAAACAAAAACGTATGAAATTTGCTGCACAACAACACTGACAATCAAATAATACAGCCACACAATTAGGTATAGTTAGTAGTGTTACACCTTCGATGACTGGCCATGGCTCGGCGGGGTTCGGATACTGATAGTCGTTTTACCCTGGAGATCACTACCCATAGTAAGCATCCACCATCCAACCACATCAATAATGATCGTTATCGTTATCAACAGACCTGCCAAACAGGTGCGCGGGCGCACGTTTGTCCTCAGTACCAACATCAAAACGCTATTGAATTACTTTGACAACTATCATAACAATCGTATGCGAATGTTTAGCAAACAATGGACCAACAACTATTAAGTGCAATAATTCTATAACCGGTATGCATATTGCAGTGGTAAGAAAATAACTTGTTCAGGTGACTTTAGTACATTCTTATTTCCATAACATTTTTAAAGTAACTTCTTCACATCACTTCTCTTATTATGTTTTTTTAGTTCTTGGTTAAGTGAGAAGATTGTCAAGCGAATCTATTCGCGGACTGCATTCCGGTATTGACCAGTTGTATTTTCGTTTTTTTTTTTTTCAATTTAAGGAGCTATGGCGTGTGCAATAAAATCAATTCCAAATTAGCAAGCTTTAAACTGATCAAAAGCGTTAATTAGATAATTAATTTTTATTTTGTCTCATTAACAATGACTAATACGAAGTATAAGTTTATTCTGCGCGGTCGACAATATCCTCCGCCTATTAGGGTAGCTACGTAGCAGTGTGAGATAAAGCAAACATATTTTAATACATGAAAAGTGTAGCAGTGTCTATAAATGTACTATGCTAGAAAAAACTATACAAAATCATATTTATATATATTGAATTGGATTGCGTATTTGCAGCTGCACGCGAAGAGTACATTATTAATCTAAATTCTTGCTTTTGTTGCGATTTAGTAATTTATATATAATGCAAACTTTTTAAAGTATAAAGAACTTTTTCAAAATAAATGTCATGGCGCGACCTATTGATAGCTGCATGAGTTGGAAAGATGCGTTCTTAACAGACATTCTGTCAACCCCATATCACAAGCGCACTCATAGATTCTGACTCATAGTGTTGTAAGTGGCAGTTTGTTGTACCGTCACTAGAAGAAGCTTTTTGGATAGAAGCCGAGCCGGCGCCAGGTCTTTCCTTCCATCAGCAAGTGCATTTTTCGCATAATCAGAAACCGCATGGTGCTAAATCAAGCGAATACGGAAAATGTTTAATGTTTAAGACGTAATTTTTTGGAAAAAATCAGTTAAAAATATGAGATTTCCTATGCAATTTTTTATCAAAAGCGGAGTTATGCGAGGCAAAATTTAAAATCGCCCTTATGAAAGCAAAATCTTTGTTTAAAATACTATAAATTGATGATAAAGTGACATCCAATTCCAACGAAAATTTTGGCTAATATGTGATGAATTGACACATAGTCTTGATCACTTTTTCGGTTATCATAAACCTAAGTTGGTCATTATTTACATTCTCGTGTTCGTTCTTAAACCGCGGATACAACTCACGAGTACGAAATAAACACTCATCCGATAAACTTACTTCAGAGAAAACTAATAAAAAGGCTTAAAAGTATTTTCAAAAAGGTATTACCTTGGGAACAATATAATAGACAGCACCAATTTCATTCTTAAATAGAAAATAATGTACATTTTTTTTGGAGTTTTTAAGACTTTTGTTAACATAATAAGAGTAGCCCTATCACATTATTAGCTATTTGACTATTGCTCTTTGCTTCTCACTATTTCTACGGGTAAAAGGTTTTTTTGAAATGACGTTGAAGTGTTCCAAATATTTACAAAGCAAGAGCAAGCATTGTTTTTACGTGTATACACATGTTATACATAGGCGTGTACATGTACAATAAAAAAAAATCCAATGACAAGATAGCCAATGTAATTTACTTCCCTATCAATTTTTAGTTATAGCGCTCAGCTCCCATTAAAAAATTTTACTTCTTTGCTTGGATAAATTTCAGCGAATATTTCCCGTAAGAATATGAAGACGTTTAGGCACAATTTTTCACGCCACCCTTGAAGTACTGCATAAGAAGCTATTTATTTTGCAAGGTTTGTTCTGCAAAATTCATTTCAGCCCTATGCATCATAAGTTCCTTAATTTAGATATAATATAGTATAAAAGACTATTAAGATATAGTTTGAATGAATGAATATATTCTTAAAGTAGTTAAAAACTTGCCCCTAACTTTAACTCACGCAGTTGGAATCATATTGTAGTCTTCAGATTACTATAATCGGTATCTCTAAAAGTCGCTAGGATAAACACAGCTTTCAATTGTAAAGTAAGGTTGATATCTCTTGTTATTAGTTCCTCCCGGTACCAGCTTCTTTTTTGAAAATGTTGTTAAGAAGGAAGCCCAAACGAAGTCTATTTTTAACAATTTTCTGAAATAACAATAATAATAATATATAAAATAATAAAGTAATAGTATTTGAAAAAGTTATTAAGCTTATATTTAATTATTATTGTAAACTATTAATAAAATGCAACACCGAAGCCATTTCCGTTCACTCAGGCAACTCTAGTTTAAGGATATCTGCAAAAACAATGTAGTTTGTACAAATTTGAATTTAAAACAAGTAAGAACAGTATATTCGGGCAAGGCCCTAGTAGAACGCTTTATTTATATTCGTCATAAGATACATACTTAAATACTAAAGAAGAATGTTAAGTTGTGCGGATGTATACAACACCAAGACGGACTTGAGATAAGCCTATTTTTTTTTATACTGATCGATTCAGAATCATTTCCTGAAGCTTGTGTATCGCTGTATTCTTATGTGCAATCTACAGGTCGCAATTTTTAGGATAAATTTGGATAGATTTGGTACATTGGCATTTTTTGGTCCAATCCTGAACCCCTATTGAAAATGGATTGGATTGGGCCCTTGTTTCGACCACTGGCCATATAACGGCATATATTGAAAAGTTGTTACATGAAAAAAATTGCAAATTTCAAAATTATCCTGCAAAAACCACTGAGTAATACAACTTCGGCATTTTAAATTGATGCGAAAAATTTGAATCGGATGGTGCATTTTTTTGGACTTTTTTCCATGTAACAGTTTCAACGTAAATTAAAAAACTTAAAATGTAAACATAGGTCCACAAGAGAGATGTGACATTAAAGTTAACCTTACGAAATTTGAACGACATATGTTTATTTTTTTGAATTTTACCTCATATAATGTGGAAATAAGCTTGGAAAATAAGCTTTTATATGGCAAAAATATGCAACTGTTGATATTTTATGGTAAAAATTGCTTTATAACGGTAATTTAATATAAAACTTAACTGCATTGCATTGAGATCAACTAGGTCTAACTTTTGGGCACCACCGCATATAAGGATTCAAGCTAAAAATTAACCCTTTTTTAATTTTGCTAAATTTGTACGACGTCAATTGACGTTTTGGGCAACCTTCAACTTAAAGAATTTTATGAGAAGTATGCCTTTGAATGGAAATAACGCACAATTTTTGATTTACTATCACGAAAATATGTAGATAGTTTTACTGAGCAAAGTGATGTAAGGTATCTAATGGTTGGTTTTGCTCGAGTATACTGCTTTTAGTTGTTTTAAATACAAATTTTTGCCCATTACTTTGGTTGCATAAGTGAGTTTTAAATTAGAAATGCCTAAGGAAAATGTTTTCGGTATTGTCTCATTTTTAATAATTTACAATTTTTTATACTAATTCTGAAAAACTTACAGTGGCTTCCTCTCTTAAGCGCTCTTGTTATTTAATTCTCTCCCCTTATTTTCTCAATTAAAGCGTTATGGTAAAACTTTTACCCAGTTTTAAACATTGGCTCTTATTTTGAAAGCGCAGCGTCACTAAAGTGGTTACTACTCTTTTATACATGTCTGATTGTTATATAACTTTGAACGAACATTAGTGAAAAACGTAACTTTATAATTCAAGCAGCAATCAATAGCTGGCGTCACTAAAATTTATTATTTTCAAAAGTATTGTTTTTTAAAGCATATCTTATGTTACTCAGAATAACATTGGAAATTGTTAAACTGAAGCAAATAATATAATCCTTCATAGATTTAGTTTTTATTTACACTCATGACTTCTTCTTATGCACAATTTCAAAAACTTTTGCACTGTAAAAGAGCCTTTCTAAAGTACAAGAGAGATAAAATTAGTCCAAAAATGACTACAAGTTTTTTTAAACAGGCGGGTATTTCAGATTCGGTCAAAAAATTTATGTCTGATTACTTCACGCATACCAACAACTTCCACTATTAATATCCGCGATTAACCTCATAGAGTGGCAGATATTAAACATATTGCCTATCTAAACATTGACTTAGCTCATATAAAATATACTAGGGAGAAAAACAAAGAAACTGGTTAATTTTTCCTCAATACTGTGGAAGAATTATAAAAAACTTACTTTCCAAAAGTAGATGTATATATCTACGTTTTTTCTTCTCTTCCAGATTTTTCGTTGTTTCTTTTTTTTTAATGACTACTATGGCTTTTACAAACTCTCTTGTAAATACAATATCAGGATGGGAGGAAACAGAAATGACGTGGTATCTACGCTTCCTGTGTTTTAATTGTGCACTCGTTTTTATCACATAACTTTTTCGAATGATGAAATGAATTTATCCGTTGGAATATACAAACGTGAAGGCGGAAGTAAGGCACAGAAAATGCAAAGAATTCAAATGTGTTGCCAAACTATAATTGTAAATTGGAAAAAAAGGTAGAAGGAAGAATTACTAAAAGTAAATTGCAAATTAAGACTTGATTGTATAGACAAGAACGTAAACAATTTTATATTTACATATATTGTAATAAAATTTTAAGTAGATCAAAACACTCACAAAAATATGTGAAACATTATTATTAATTTATGAACAATTGTCTGTTTGCACTGGTAATTGTAAATTGTATAAATTGTTACACAAAATATTTCTCTACTAAATACATTTAAGTCAACATATGTACACGTAACCTGCCCGTATGTACGTAAGATTTTGATGCAGATAGTTTAGCTTTTGTAAATTTTCGGCAGAGAACTGTGCGATTTGTATTCGGGACTAAGAACTCAGTTATTTTGACTGCAAACTTTGAAAGCCTATGGGATATTGAAAACTAACGCTCTTAAATTGAAATTTAGAAATTATAAATTAAAGACTAGGAAAATATAAACAAACTTATGGTCAGTTTGTGATTCTATCCAAAAGTGTTTGTGATGTTCTTCAAGATACGCATTTCTGCGCTAATGGAAATTTATTTAGTATTTGTGTATAAAAACTTTCGCATTAGATACCGTGAATAGGCATATAATCGTATTTCTAATTTTCATATTGTATTTCCTGTGACTAGAATTCCTAAGACTGAATTCCGAAATTTCGAATTTTGACCTATCAACTCTAATTTTGAATTCACAAATCACTTCTGTATAAAGATTTGTATTTATAATTTGCAATTTACGACTTCTCTATTACAACAACCACAAAAAACTTTTTAAAGTTCGCAGGTGAATTGCGATAAATAGAATTCCAAAGAAACTTGATAATAAAAAGCACGTTAACAGTTGTCGCAATGAATATTAACATAGCAACACTTGAAGTGATACAGTATATTAGAATGTCAATTCATGAAGTCTTATCCGAACAAAATAACGCAGAGAAAACCATGATATAGAGCTGTTCGGACATTTTGTAAACAAACGCGGACATATTTCTATGTTTCGTGGATAGTTCTCCGATTATAGAAAGATTTCTTTTTATGGACAGATTTAATGAACCATAACCAAAGGACATAAGAACACAATAATTAAATAATACAGTACGTGTCTTTGGTTTGTACATAAACATATTGAAACATGATCAAACAACTGAACTTGAACGGTTTCTACAGACCAGATGATGCCACAGAACTTCGTCGCACTGCTAAACGGAAGCCAAGAGACGCGGTTGAAGGTTATTTTTCCAATTAAATGGAATATATATATATATATGTAAGAACATGTATATGTAAGATAGAATAGGTATTCCCCGCTCACGCTTTTGTAATCAAGCACAGAGAAGATACATTCGTATTCAACATATTTAATAATATATAATGCGCAATTCCCAAAGAGTATATAGATAATAACAAACATTTGAAACATCGCTACATTAATACTTTTAGAACCAATATCAAAGTACCAGAATGTATATCCATTTATAACAGACATGAACTGTTTAGAGCAACATCGATAATTGCTAAAAAAACAAAAGTCAAATTTTACTCTCTTCCAATCAATGCAGAATAACAGTGTGTTGAATTGATCCTTTCTTTTGCGAAACGTAGAAATATCCATTAGTGACCCTATACAGTACTTATTTTTTTGATCACCACGAAAACTAGCGTCAATTCATTTCTGATCGTCTATCTGCTTTTGTGGCGCCTAAAGTAACAAATATTCTTTTTCAATAATTCAATTTTGAATTAGCCTGTATACCATTACTTTCGATATCCACAAGAGAGAAAAAAATTTAGGCTTAAATTCTAAGTAAATTGTGAAACTCGAATAACCATTCTTTAAAATTTCGTCCACTTTGATCCTTCTACACAAACGCCCACAATACACAAAAAATCCCATGGCCACCAGAAAACCCACGTAAAACCAATTCCGACAGATCAACCGACAGGTGATCCAAGACGGCCGCATTTAGGTTGTAAGATTATAACATATTGAATCGATGTGGTGAACATTGGCCGTTAAGCAAACATAACGTTTTTACAAGTTTTTACTGCAACTGCTAAGCACAATACATTTCACAAAACTCGTTATAATGTCCCATTGTAATGCATTCAACCTTGTTATCCCATTTTGTCTTTAATGAACACTTTAGGAAGCAATACCACGTAGTGCCAGTTACAATTTCAGTTTTGTATATGTTGTTATGAACGGAAGTTATCTTAACATAACAATAATGCACTGACAATTACAAATTTAACGCTCCATTTTAACGAATATTTACCTTTAACAAAACCAAAAAAGCTGACTTTCTATCATTGAGTGCATCTTTAATGCACAAGGAAAGTCAATTTTTTGTTCAATGTAGGCATAGTAGCAAACCGGTCGGGACTATATTTTTAAAAAGTTTTATCCCCAATGTTTGTTATTACCAAAATTTTATTTCGAAACATTTTATAGATTGGTTATAAGGTGTTAGTAGAAGCATTTTTTCCCTTCCTTTTGTTGTGTTGCAAATATATTTTGGCGGCAGCTGGGATAAACAGGAAACCGTACGCATACTTTACTAATCCATGTGGATGATTTACGAACAATAGTTATTTAAACCTCTATGTAATTAAAATGTCTTTAATTCCTGTATGGTTAATTGAGTACTGTTCAGCCAAAAGTGAAAATAATTCACAATTTGTAAATACTACTTACATTGGAAGAAGTTTCCTTAGAACAAATTAAAATATTTTAACGAAAATTATGTATAATTTTCACAATAAAAGTCTATAAACAAATAATATTGTGTGATTTTTTTCTTCTTGAAAATTGCTGATGATGTGATCGTCTGATTGACAAGATGTGATATTAGAACGAAATCGTAAGTAAGTCCTTTTAAAATGCTATTCATAACATGTATGTATGCATGTACGTTTGTGAAAGCAATTAATTTATTCAGTATATTGAAGAATACCGAGACAATAGTTTATAACTAAAAAAATGCAATGATATAACTTCAAATCAATTATATAATATACAACTATATATAGTCTACACAATAAATTTTGTTCCAGTCACTTTCTGGACATAAAAGGTTGCAGCTGCAAGATCTTAATGTGTAAATAAGTCGATTGTTTAAAAAGATAAAGGGCAAACGAGAGAGAAAAACAACAGGCAAAGAATTTTATCGTGACCTTTTAACCATGTTGCTCATAGTAAGCTTCCAATCGGCAATTTAGTGAATGCAACAAGTATTCGTCCAGTTGTTTGGTTCTGGACTTTTCGTATAAAATTGGACCAGAGTCCTTGCTGACAAATATAACTATTGCATACGTGAAAACCATAAAATAATAATGTCAGTCATTGTGGACTATGTGGATTCCACGACTGTTTCATGAGTTTGCTTCAAATTTTAAATCATCGGAGACTTCACTGGACTTAGCTGAGAAAGCCTGCTGGGTTCGCTAAATTTCTTCTCTAATGGGGCGGACACAATGAGACGTTGTTCTTACTTGAGACACCTGCTTTGCCAACTCTTTACAAACTTTATGGGAATTGACAAATCAGATGTTTGCTTTTATACATATAAATAAAACAAAAAGAAAAGAACGAACAAGAAACAACAATCCAATTTATTTTAAATTTAGAAATTATTTATCTAAATTATAGCTGTCTTACATTAACGTAAATTTTTTATAATATTAGGTGATTTACAATTTGGGTTACCATTCATTACAGTAAAAGTTCCTTTTTCGCGGAGGATACGTTCCACAAAAATGCCGCGAATACTGAAACCGTGAATACGGAATGGTAATTTATATAGGGTTATAGGGGATACGTTCCTAGGTGACAAAATAAAAAGAAATCAATTTAATATGTGTTTAGTTTTTCCCTCTTTAGGCAATTTGTTATTTGGGAAAATTACTTAGCTGAAATGAACTAGGTTTGGGATTTTCGCAACAATACTTTATTCAATGAGTAATAAAGTTCCTTTCATTCCGTTTGTTTACATTCTCAAAAACCGCGAATAAAGAAATTTATGGCCGCGAATATGTGAATTGGTCGCATTTTTTTCAC
Source organism: Glossina fuscipes (assembly GCF_014805625.2). NCBI lineage: Eukaryota > Metazoa > Arthropoda > Insecta > Diptera > Glossinidae > Glossina > Glossina fuscipes. Next base: position 7,570,310 of record NW_023998432.1, read on the forward strand.
CCACGAATAAGGAACTTTTACTGTATTTTATAAGAAATGAAAATAAGCAATAAACACCATTGATCTTAAAGTTGAAACATATCTATTAAATTGTTTTTTAGAGAGTGATAAACAGTAGTTTTCAAATTATGGATCAGTTAATACGCAAAAATATATCTAATATATATTTCTACAAATATCTAATCAAACTTCGTTATTACTAATCGATAAACAAGCTTGTTTAGTTTCTTTTTTTTTTTTTTTTTTTTTGGTATGTTGAACAAGGAGATGGACTAAGCCAATAGATTTGTGGCTTATATGTCCAGTGTTTAGTTTCTTAACGTTAGTTTTTATGAATCTATTGTTTACGTTTTAGATTAATTCTTTCTTTTTGGTTCTAAAACCATATGTTCTTATTTATATTTTCCCGTAAAACAATCTGGTAGCGCAGCTGCCCATTGTGCTTATCACAACTTTTTAACTCAAAAACGAACATGACTCGTCATTCTGTCAGCCTTTTACAAAATTTGAGTACGTAGACTACACTTTGCTGGCTTGACTGTGTAGATCTGACAGTTGTTTCTTGAGTTTTGACGAATAATATTCACTGCAAACATTGGATTGGCGTTTCTTGAAATGACTGAGTTTTTTCTTTCGTTAAGTTTCTTGAATACAATTTTCTTCCAGCGCAGTGGCGATTATATAGCACGCTGTAGTTTTTAAAGTGAATGGATTATGACCCAAAAATCAACAAAATCCAGTAACGAATATTTTATTCATATTTTGAAATAGCAGAAAAAGGTTATTAAAGTGTTTGTTAATAATAAATTTAATTTTGAGAAATGGAAATAGAAATGAAAAAAAATGATAGTAAAGAACTCGTCAAAACGAATGCAATGTGGCTAAACTGCGATTTAAACACGAATTTTTTCCCATTTATTAGCTGTTTGCAAAAATTTTGATCAGCGACTTCTACAGGTAAAAATTGTAAAGAAACGGGAAATACTAGTGTACATAATGCTTGAATTAGATGGTTTTCACCTTTCTCTTCATAAAATAGCGGTTGTTCATTTAATAATATTGCTTTATTCTGTATAAGCGGTCACTAATCATGGAAAGCTCAAAATTCATCTTCCAAATTCAAAGGCTTATTTATGGTGATACTGCTCAATAATATTCCAGTTGTAGGTTTTGATTTAAATCGTTTAGACGTAGCGACACGTTTTGACTGAATATACCACTTTTTGGCCACTTGCTTCAAAAGTTGCGCAGCAAACACTGTTGCAGAAACAAATTTTCTACAATAAATTTTTCACGTGAACAAGTGATCAAAATTTTTGCAAACACGTAATATCTTGCAAATTCTTAGATGTTATCAATTAGTTAAATCAAATTGAGGATGAAAATATGACCAACAATAATGGACTCAATAAGAGAAATATAATACAAAAGTCTTTCAACGAAAAAAAGAAAAAAAAATCTCAGCAGCGATCCAAAAAAACGATCAGAGTTGCTATCGTTATAGGATAATAATTGTCACTGGTTTCCCAATTTAAAAAAAAAAGTGTGGATTGATTTGCACAAAGACGGTACAATTCAATTTCTTTTTGTTACTCGCGTACAACTTTTGAAAGCGGTGATCTACAAAGCTTAAAGGCAAACATGCTGCCCACTTAATGGTTCGTGTACTTTGTGCTTTGTTATTTTTGCCTTGGATATCATAACGCTTCTAAGTACATTACACTTAAGGATTTAGTATCTTACGAATTAAGTAGGAAAAGTAAAGTTTGGCGGAAGTGACGCGAACATGGCTCATTAAGCGAAATTTTGAATTGAAAATGGTGCGATGTGACAACTAACGTCAAATTAGAGGAAAGCCAAATAGCTTACGATCGGAACAAATTTGCACTAGAATTACAAACTTTAGCAAGAGTTTCCACGAACATTTGTTTTAAAATTCCATGTATAATAAAAAATAGTTACAGCGTAGAAATGAACACAAAACTATATTGTTCGTTCACTTGCTATTTGAATAGCGCGAGGAATAAAACCAAACTTTAAATTAAAACTGTTGTTGGCTTAAAATCCACATCGTATATTGAAGTCAATTTTATTAACACATAACATACGACAGAATTATATGTATGTGTACTGTAACAAGTAGTTATATCTGGTAATATTTGTTCCAAATACAACTCTATAGTAACTGAGTTAGTTAATCTCATCCGTAGAAAAAGGAATAACGTTGTGACGAGAATAGATCGGAAAAAAACAAGAAAATTGAGCGAGAGTAGAAATCATAGTTTTAAACGAGATTGCTAAGAAGAAATTTCGATAAAAATTCCGGAACTCTTGGTTAGTTTGCTAATGGTGATTAAGTTCAGAGAAGCAATATTTAGCAAGAACTTAAGAAATGGGATCAACTTGTAACGTGCAAAATCGGGCACCCCTCATTTTTCTGTCCACAATTCAGCTATTGCAAGAGTTATATGATTTATCTTCAACTGTTATCATTAAATTCAATTTTTATTATCATTGAATTCAATTATATTACTATTATATGTAAATATATCTATCGTTATCGCTACATATGAAACTAACAAACATATATAAGCATAGTTATCCCACATATTAATATATTATCCCCAGCTATAAAACATATATTATGTTAATATACATCACTCGCTCAATTCATCCATTCATCATCAGCGTGCATGATATTCGATACACACATAAACACTGTAAACTTGAATACTTTCTTAAACCATACACACAATTCATTTATCAACGTATTCCCACATTCACGGTTTAGATAAGGATCATTTTCTAAAACAAACACTTGTTTCTAATACGCTGGTAACTATTTATTTTATATAAGGGGAAATAACGATATCTTTTGTGGAGGTAGTTACCGAACCAGGAAATCAACCACCTCTATAGAAATGGCAGATGGATGGTTTTAAAATGAATTTGATGAACATAGAATGCAAAACCACAAAATTAAAGTTTAAAAACATATTCTTTGTTACGTATTAAGAATATACAAATATTATTGGACATTCAAGTTAATTTAGATATACTAACATTTTTTACCCACTCTGGGTAAAATACCACCCGCTAATATATGTCCATAATAGTACTAAATTATACGCAGCCAACAACCCTAGCTGGCATAGTACCAATAATACGGAAAGTCAGCCATAAACGGAGACAATCATCAGCCTTACAATGGTAGGCTTCTAGCCAGCCTTTGGTTGGGATCGTCTAGCCTTGCTCTTGAGCTTAGTGGATTTTATCAAGTTTAAAGCTTGCCGCTAGTAAAATAAAAGCGAGAGCAGGAAATTTTTTTCTGCTCCAACAATGGTGCATTCATGTTTTACTAATAAGTCACCGTCGGCCGCATTTTGAGAAAATGCAAGAAAGGAATCACCGGAGCAAGAAAAGACGGTCTCATCATAAGAGAGAGTGGCTACCGCTTGCTGCGGGGATATATCAGATATTAAGAAAATCGTGTTTTGTACTATGCGAATGAAATTGTGGGTAAGGAAAATGAGGAAGGTGTTTTAATTGGCAACACAGGCAGAGGAAAAGGGGCGACACTTTCCGTATTAAAAAAATTTTTGTTAACGTGGACCCTGACATGTCTGAGATAACTCGCACATCATAGGTAGAAAAATACCACGTTACAAACAGTGTATTCGTTTCCATCATCTACAATATCAACTACATCATCATCTCCAGCAGCACACAACCGGCATGCCAGGTTGTTTATCCTATTTACTTCGTGTATGTAATGTATATACATATAGTAGTTATGCCTATTTATTTACAAATTGTTTGATCCGTTTCCCTTTCATTAATATAGAGACATTAACATCGTTTTGGTTATCGAATGTGATATAAATTAATAGGAAATGAAAAAAAATATAACAATATACCAAAGTTCTTATCGTCGTGTGAGAGGAAAGCAGTTTAAAGAGTAATCGTAATGAAATGAGGGGCCATCAGTTTATTCCCATGAGGGTGAAATACGTGATTTCTTTTAGATGTGATAGTCTGTGTAGTGTCTGTAGAACAAAAATGTGGTTTGTCGGTTTATTTTTATTATTATTATTATTAATTTCGCCAGAGAAGTAAATTCTAAGACTAAACTCTTAAAAGCACTAGCATCTAAGGCTATCGGCCTTTATTAAAAACTCTACCGCACTTGAGATTCGAACCCACGACCACTGAGTTGCTAGTCGAGATTCTTGCCTACTCGGCCACCCAGGCGGATCTCGGTTTATTTTTACTTACCGCCTTCTTTCTTAGAAACCAAAGTGAATGCTGTGGAAACAACCTTGCAGCAAAACAGTATTTCATTTTCAAATAATGTACAAAGCTGATAGCACCGTTAGGGCAAACAAAACATACAGAATTGAACTTAGGTAGAAAATAAGGGATAAACACGCAAAACGCATAGACTGTAGCACTACGCAACAGTCTCTATGCTGTAAAAAGCACAAAAACACCTGCAAAGTGTATAAACTGCAGTAACGTTGCATAGCACCGTTAGGGCATATGAGACAATAGAATACGCACACAATAAGATAACTTGTATACAAGCAGGGAATAGCTAATCTACATACAGCAAGAAAACGCACACAAATAGGAAATACATAAAAAAATTCGGTAGAAAATCTGTACAATATATAATCATACAAAACATACAGTAACAAACACTCAGGTACCAAAACGTCGTAACACATATGAACATTTATCATCGTACACACGTATAAACACACAAGAACAGAGGAAAAAAAAACCACACTTGTTGGCATACAACTACAGAACCGCATGAATGGGCACTTAATCAAACACAGCAGTAAGTTAGCTGTTAAGTAATGAGTTAGTATTAAGTATGCACAAATCGATCATGTAAGTCGTAACTGAGGTTGCCACAGCAGCCAACCTCAGTTAAGTATACGTATAAGTAAAACACCACAACAACACACACAGCCTAGGACACGTTGGAAGGGAACAAGCGAGCCAGACCCTAGCTATAAAAGAGCAGCTCAGCACACAGATTCTTTCAATTTGGTGTCATAGCTGCCTAAGGTAAGTGCGGACGGACAATTTGACAAGTCAACCTTTTTCTTTATTATTTTATTCTGACTCACGGATAGGGTATGTGCTGACTTAGCTGTTAGTCGCCATCCCTGAAGGACTCGCAGGACTACTGACTTACGGATAGGGGATGTGCTGACTTAGCTGTTAGTCGCCATCCCTGAAAGACTGGGGAACACCTTTTTTTTGCATTTATACACGAATGACCAACCTAAGACAAATCGACGGCCCCGAGAGCCAAGGCAGCTCTGACACTGGGAACGGTTCTGTTTTTCTGCAGCGCTCCGCGGTAATTCGCGAAAGCAATACTAGTAATAAATAAATCGAGCACCAACGTGTAAGCCACAGCAGAAGTCGGGTCACCTCGCTGGTTCCTTTCCGTTCCTAACCAGCCTCTACATTACGCTATACTTCCCCAATATTCAAATAAAACCAGTTAACACCAATCCCGAAGGTCTGGAAAGTCATTGAACAAATATTCTTGCAACGAATCTTGGAGTGGCTGAGTTATACCCTGCCCAAGAAAACACGTTACAGCGTCGATCACCAAAAAAGCTTATCTCCTGGTGTTCCTTAATATATCCGGCCAAAATTAACCTAGATACACAATCTCAAAGAGAATATTTTCTTTCGGTATACCATGCAACAAAACTTCGCGGGTATTTCTCATCGACGTAAGCCAAATGAACTTTAAACAACCACCAATATGAATTCTGGTCTTCTCTCTCAGTCCAGGAAACTATTACGATATGCGTATCCCACTCAACACCTTTAAAATTCTACAATGGTTTTTTTTGAAAGCTAAATATTCCACCAGATCTGTGAAACAAATATTACAACTATATAGTTACATTGGAAACTCATTCATTATCTTACCATCTTCTTGACGGTTCAGGTGGTGACGTGTTATTATTTGTATTCTTCTGATAAAATGCAACAATAACAGTCATTACAATTCATAAAATAATAATTGCGCATCCGTTAATAACATGAGGTATTAACTTCTTGGAAGAATGGATGACGCCTATTTGTTTTCATTCAGCAAGTTCTAAGTTTTTTATATATCTATTATATAATCGTCGTATTAATCAACGTTTTGGTTCTTTATAAAAGTCTGCATTAACACTTCCTTTTGTTGTTAAGGCATCAGAATAAATTCAGGCGTATGTACTGTGCATGTGGAATTAATATCTACTATTCCAATATTGTTTGTTGGAGTAGTTACAATGAACGACCACGAGTATTTCTACATAGCTGTTTCCATAGAGCCGTTGCGATATTGAACACCTATTTCCTGCATTCATTGGCCTGGGTATAGTTCTCTAATTCGCGAATTATACAGTTCTGTTGTCCTAGAAATCGGTATGCCTTTTTGACGTCTATGTCCATGATGTTATATATTGAGTTGATATTAGAAATTTCGTGTTTGCTAAACTCAAAGAATAAGTTTTTGTCGGAGTTTACTGTTGGTGGATTTGGCTTTATCTGAAGTATCGCAAATGTGCTATTCCTCACCATTTTTGGAACGGCCGTTGCTTATATTATTTCTAACTAATTCTTCAGATGTGTGCATAGCGACGTTACGGCTGACGTATATATACGATAGCTTCAAGTTAGCACAAAGTCTAAGGTAGCCGGTTTACTATATACGTTATTTGAGAACGCTGAGTATTTTCCATTAATCAGGTTGACTGAACTTTGGGCACGTTGACATGAGCTTATGAAATGGATATTAAAACTGTTGCATTGTATAGATGAAGTCTTTTAGCAAATTGGGCGTTGAGTTTTGAGATTTTTAGAACAATTTTTTTATTGGTAATATTAATTATTTGTTTGACACCCAATTGCATTTTTCAATACTTTTGATCTAATGTGATGTAGTCCCGTTGACTATTTCCTAATTTCTCAATATCTCTTTATGTCTCGTCGTTAACATCAAATTCGTTGCCATGTTTTTGCCTTGGGAACACATTGATGATATGTTTCATGCCAGCATGTTAATGATATCAGCCCTCACTTGCATCCATAGAATTGTGCGTTTTATTATTAACGTGCCATAATTGAAAAGACCTCCAATATGTTATATTTTCATTGTGGATATTTTTATCGCTTCTACAAACTTGGAAGCAAAAACAATACGTTAAAATACTTTTTAGTCCTTTAAGATGCTAAGGGTTCACGAATTTGGAAAAAGTTAACTATCTTTCCTAGGATTCCTAGAATATTCAATAACATCAAAAGGATTATTACCAAATCCAGAACGTCTAAAAGCAATAGAAAAATACGCACTATCAGAAAACGTACATGGTCTTAGTCAATTTTGGTCTTATAATTGTTGCAAAAAACGACTTACCGACGCTTCTCTTCTAGCTTACCCAGTCGGGTAACTTTGGATTCACGCTTCAGATTTTGTTGTGCGAGTAACTTGCAACAATACGTTAATGATTGTTGGGTGCTTGTTGGATTTTTCCCATAAAGACTTACGGATATAGAACGCCGCTGTAACAACATATTCTGATCTTAAGCATTTTCATTACATATTGGAAGGCTGCATATTTTCTTATCCATATAGATTACAAACCTCTTATGCTTACTTTCTGGAAAAAATTGGACAAAGGTTCGGCAAAGCATCTTCGTCAGTTGTACTACATTAGAAAACAAAATACCGACATAAGATATATGAAAGGAAAAGATAATGTAATGTAACAACTGATTTTCTGTCACGTGTGGCAATTAAGAGCAAAACTAATAAAGTCAGAATTTTACAGATCTACCATTGCAATTGCTAACGCTTCCCTTCATGGTTGCATTTCTAGAACCAGTCTAGAACTAGACAGTTTGAATCGTCTCTATTCCGAGAATTCATCAAAGTGCTTGGTTTCAAAGTCGTCCGTACGACATTGTATCATCCTCAAAGTAACGGCCAAATTGAAAGACGGCATCAATTTTTGAAAAATTCTTTTAAATGTCACACTGACACAAAATGGAAAAATGATTCGTCACTAGTACTACTTGGGCTTCGCAGTTCAGTAAACGCTATTATTGGTTACGTACCCGCAATTATTAGTCTATGATGCAAATTGGCAATTCCTTGGGCAAGTGGTAGCTGAAAAGACTTACTGCACACTTGCTCATGCCCCTATTTCTTTTTAACGAACGATTCCGTATTGAAGCTTTGAAAGTAGCCGAATACTGGACTTTACAAAGTTATTAAACTAAAAAAACGTTTGTAATTAAAGTAACAAAATATAAAAACCTGTATCAGCTGACAGACTGAAACAAGCGAAAATCTCTAAAGATTCATCTGTGAGAATACATAAAAAACGCGAAGCAATCAAACTTTGTAGTATCAGAGTTATAGGTTCGAAGTTAAATTGATACTGAAGAGGGTAATTGTAGGGATTTGTAATATTTTTAATTTTATTATTATTATTATTTTAATTTTAGACTAATGAATTGAATTCTTAGACTAAAAAAAAGACATTGGACACTAGCAACACAGGATAGAAAATATCCACAGTTGGTTAATAAAAATGAAATAGAAAGTAATTACAAAATTTTATGAACTGAAAAATTCGAATTTTCTGTAAACAAATACATCACGGCTGGTTACAGAATATTTTATACGGTGAGTGTTTGTTGCGATATTATTCACCACTAACAATATATAACAAATGCGTTACCTCGTGAAGAAATAAATACCCACACTGTGAAAGTTAGTCGAATAACCAGATGATGTTTGGACGCCATTGGGCTGTTTTCTATACTCGGGGGTAATTTATTTTTGCTAAGAAATTGATGGTTATCTCGTTCAGTGGCCGAGTTGTTCACATTGCTAACTAAAATTGATATATTGTGTTCTAGTGAAAAATTTCTTAAGCAATCGGCGTTTAAGGATAAGAAATCTATAACCGATTTGCTTTGATTATTCTAATGTAATTCAAATAGTATCCTGAACATGAGACCATCTTCATCGATTTGCGTACTTTGAATGAAGCGCGTCTCGCATTTTTACTCATCCTAATATAAACTCGTTTCGCATGAGCTGCCATCCTCCATTGTCCGTAATCGTTCAATGACATTGTTGAGCAGTTCACTGTCAAGTGTTTCTGTTTCAGTGATAAAGATTAGCTCATGTTGCAATACTAGTTGTAGCATTCTGTCACTAATAATCAAACCGAGAGATGTGTGTATGATAGCCAAACTTCATATAACTCTGAAAACTCTATCTTTCCATTTTGCATTCGAAAAAAATTGAAATAAACCTCACCGCCTAGGACAATTTTCACCTTTTCACACTGATTGAAGTATGCATTATCTCAATTCAAATTTGGAATTTTTCATCTTTAGATACCACGATGTGGATTAGGCTGAGCAGGAATGCTCGAAGAAAAAATGCTTCGAAATTTGTTTTGAAATCGTTATTTCTTGATACTAATTTGACATTCATGCTTCTCGAAAATGTTGATGTTTGGGAAACTTCTTCATCGCGCGCTCAGATATAAGATTCACTTCCTTCTTTGCTGATGGCATGTCTGTTGCTGATGAATTTGGCCTTTCGGAACTGAACATGCTCCAGCAATTGGTTTCGACAGAGGAGGCGATTTGGCAGCGGGTTGTGTTTTTATAGTGTTTTTTGGATAAACCTGATGGACAATTTTTGGATAAATGGTCCCTCTTGAAGCATCGAATGTATTTCAATCTAGTTTTGATAACTGGAGAAGCCTGATTCCCGATGTTCAAGACTTTGGATTTATCGACGTTGTTTTCTGCACGTACTGGTGAAGATACCGTTTTGTGTGGCCTCGCATGGTCTGGAGTTCGAATTATAAAAATGATAATATTTAATTTATTTATTTATTTTAATTCTACTTATACATGAAACTCAACTAAACAAATAACAGTCGAGTTCTATTGGCACTTAAAGCGAAACTTATATTAAATTAATAATAAAACTTAGTATAAGTATAATAAAACAAATAAGAAGGAAAAACAAAAAAAAAAAAGGAAAAAAAGCATGTACACAACCAGCATAGAGCCACACTTAGAACCGGTACAGGACCAAATTGCAAATGAACCCCTAAGCCATCGCAAACATGCATAAGCCTGGCAACCGATAAAATTTAACAACAATTCATTTTCGATTCATCGTGACATTTTAAGGTTAAGAGCTAGTTTAAGTACGACATAGGTAAATTACGCGCATTAAGCAATGTTGCTTTAATGGATTTTAAAGAGTCCGATAATGAGAATAAGTAATAGACATCATTTAGGTTCTTGCAAACAACTCTGAGCGGATTAAACAGCTCATAACTATATTTACATTGACTAAGCTTAACCATGGTAAAGTGCTTATTTCACCAAGTAATACACCATTTATTACTTTGATTATGAAGGAAACGCCAAGAACAAATCTACGTTTCTCGAGAAACGGGAAGGACAACTGAAGCAATCGGATCCGTACCCAAATTTCTAAGGGCAAACAGCAAGAATTGCTTTTGAACAGATTCAATTGATTCTACATAGCACCTATATGAAGGAGACCACACAACAGACGCATACTCGAGTATGAGCCTAACCAAACACATGTACAGCCTTTTCGTAAGGTAGGGATCATCAAGCTCTTTAGACCCTCTTTTTATAAAACCAAGCGCGGACCTAGCTTTGCTTATCGAGAGCTCAATATGCAAGTTGAAACGTAACCTATGGTCAAATAGAACGCCTAAATCTGAGATCGAATCGACGTCCTCCAACTTATGCGAATCAATCAAATACTCAGTAATGCATGACTTTCTTCTTGAGAAAGAAAGCTTCTTACATTTATTTAGATTTAGTTTCAGAAGGTTCAAAGAGCACCATGCTACCAAATTATTCAAGTCACTTTGAACCTGATGTGATTGCGATTCTAGAGAGAAGGAACAAAACAGTTTCACATCATCAGCGTACATTAAGATCTGACTGGAATTACTCACCGATGGGACATCATTAATATATAAACTAAATAAAATGTGACCTAAGTGGCTGCGTTGAGGTACGCTAGACGTCACGGGGAATTGATCCGAGGTAATGAAGAACCCTGAAATATCTATTGTGCAGATAAGAGCTTATCCATTTCACTAAATACAAAGGGAAGCCAGAGGCTTGGAGTTTAAAGATAACTAAGTTATGGTTAACCATATCAAACGCTTTGCTTAAATTAGTGTATATCACATCTGTGCGAGAGCCACTAGAAAAAGCCTTGAAAACATGACAAGTAAACTCTAACAAATTAGTGACTGTAGATCGCCCTTTCCAAAAGCCATGCTGGTATGCAGGAATATACGAATTAATGGCAACGGCCAAATGCTGAGTCACAATTTGCTCAAACAGCTTAGGCAAGACACTCAACTTGGCTATGTCTCTGTAGTTCTCAACTAATTGTCTACTTCCACTCTTGTGGATAGGTATAAGGAAACTACTCTTCCAACACGAAGGGAAAACATCTAAATTCAAGAACAGGTTAAAAATCTTTGAGATCACACCACATAACTCGACAGCGTAAGATTTAAGTAAGGTCCTGGCGCACAACAATATTTTAGAGAACTCATCCTTTTAAAAACGTCATCGTCCGAAATTACCAAGTTAGGAATTGAGACAGAGTTAGTTATAGGATATGGGTAGTTTGCTGATAAATTGAAATTAGCAATCGAAAAGTTTCGTCGGAAATACTCAGCTAACAGATTTGAGATTTTAAAATCATCCGAGGAATCAGAGCCATTAAAAGAAACATGAGGGGGATATGTGGAAATTTTTCTTTCAGAGTTAACAAATTTAAAAACGTATTTAGGATTAGCAAACAGAGGGGATTTAATGAACTGAAGGTATCTGCAGTAATAATGGTGGTTGAGGCAGTTATATCTATGCCTCGCCACCGAGTAAACGAAATAATCGAGTGCAGAGCCACTTTTCGAATATATTTTGCATAGCGTGTTTTTTCTATTCTTTTAATATTTAATTGTCTTATTAAACCACGGAGGACACCTGCTTCGAGGTCGGCACTGCTTAATCGGGGCAGATGCAGCAATAGGTAGATTTAATGTATTGTAGAACGATGACAATAAGCTTTGTATACTTCCGGTTGAGAAATCAAGCCTCATATGTGAAAGACGATGTTTTAGCAATACAATATTGATTTTATGAAAATCATAACATTTATTTAAAAAAGTTTGATTTGGCACATTAAGGCAGTTCAACGAACCATCATTCATATTTGAAAAGGAAATGCACATTGATGGATGATAAGGGTCCTCAGGTAAACTAAAAGGTGGGCAACGATTTACGTTGATATCAGGAAAGTTTGCAAAGCAGAGATCAAGCAGTCTACCATTACAATTAGGGGTACGATTATATTGAACCAAATTATGATCAAACAATTCATTAAAGAACACAACAGCCCTATCAGACGTTGAAGTAGGAATCAAACAGCCAGAATTATCACTGTTACACCAAGTGACTTGAGACAAGTTGAACTCACCCAATGCAACGACCAAATCGTTAAGTCTAGACCGCTTGGCTAATTCACAAATGAGGGCAGCGTGTTTCTTGTAAATGGAGATATCAGAATTTGGGGGAATATAGGAGCAGGTTACAAATAGCTGTTTATTAGGCATTATCGCACGAATGGCGATAATTTCAACGCCAGGAGAAGTGTGAAATTCTATTGAATTGGACGGGACTGACGCAGATATGGCAATTAATACACCACCACCAATGCGATTCACTCGATCCTTTCTGAAGACTTGGAAGGAATTGTGAAAAAGTTCCGACGAATGAAGATCGGGTTTTAGCCAAGTTTCGGTGAAGGCTAAACAGAAAAACTCCGTGCTCACTGAATTTAGAAAAGTAGAACGAATTTTTGAATTAAGGCCCCTAACATATTGATAAATGAGAGGTAATGGGCCTGAAGAAACATTTAGTTTCTTGAAGGCGACAAGACTATTGCTTTGGTATTACGGGGACGATCTCGAGGGATAAATTCCTTAATTAAGGATCCTACTGGCCACAGTGGTTTGTTTAACAACATATCACTGTTTTTAGTATTTTAAAAGAGTAGATTGCCCTAGATTGAGAAGGAGCCATTTTGAAAATGCTAACGCGCTTTAAGTTGACTGATGGGACTTTCGCCGCCAGATAACTTTTTATGTTATCCACCGATGTTTCAGGTGCCAGTCTTGACACAAATATTGCTTTTCTGGAAGGAACTGCCATCAAGCAAATGCCATTACTTAGAACAGGAGGAGGGTTCACGGTAGGAGAGTTTAGAGTTGGGGAGAATATAGATGGGGTAGTCGCCCTCTTTATTATTTTTAAGCGATGGCGCTTTAGAGTGAGTGGCGGCCCTGGGCGGAGATACCCTTGCCACTTCAGCGTAGCTTAAAACGAAAGGACTTGCTGGCTTGTTTGTAACTATTTTGTTACCAACCGACTCAACAATATCGGAAACATTAACGTTCATTTTAGAGTTAGAGGGAGCGGTAACTTGTACCAACGAATCAGATTTGGAGAAACCCAGAGATGACGTCCCACACGCTACGCTACGAGTAATTATTTTTCTGGCTTGGGTAGAAGATAAGTGCTCAATAAAACGGCACTCATCAAACCTAGACTTAATTAGCTCAAACTTCTCCCACAAGGAGCCGAGATGTCTACTAAATCCCGACAAACCATTTCGCATCTCCGGGAAAAGTTTGTAAAAATCAACGTCCCGCTGCCTACAGTCATGACATGACCATCTTAAGCCTTTGGAAGGGTCAGCGACTGCGTCAGCAGCACGGCCGAGAATACCGGGCCAATTTTCATGACCAAGGCGCTCGCAGAGCCAACAAGAAACGAATCTATCCGATTCCGGGCCTGTTTTTGCGCGACATGGTGTATGTAAGCACTTCATGTCAAGCCAACGAAAAGAAAGAAGTGAATCATTAAGCCAAAAAAGAAAAAAAATTCAAAAGAATCCACTACCCTAAGTTTATCTACAAATTTAAGAAATTTAATAAAACTTCTCCGTTACGCTGTCACTGTAACAAGAGAGCAAAAGAACTAGAGAAAGCAAAACCAAACTGGAAGCACGAACAAAAAGAGAGAATACAAATCGGAAAAATTTTCTCTTAAATTTTCTTTTAAATTACACGTAAGATCAACCAAAGGAAGAAAATAAAAAAAGAAAAAAAAAACTCAAAAGAAAAAACTAGAAAAGACTCAAAAGAGATTTACTGTTGCTATCACAAGTGCTAATCGCAAGAACCAATATGAAAATCACAAAAATTTATATGTAAATAACGTAATTCTTACACTATACACGTTCAATCCTTTTATACTTTATAAATACCCAGCTTTAAACGCGTATAAAACGAAAACAAAAAAAATTTTTAGCAATAAAACTAACAAAAACGTACGATCTTGCGCGTGTCAGTTGCCAGACTGACCAATATTGAGTCACTCCTTTGGTGGGCTGATATGAAAACTATGATCTAATTTTATGGTTAAAATTCGGAAGAGTAAGGGACTCCAAGTTCTTGTTTTGATTCCAATATTGATTAGTGTAAAATTTTGTTCTTGTAAAATCTTCCAAACGCACATGTGGTTGCCTTCTGTTTTAGGCAGGTGAGCAATAATTTGTTCAACTTCTGTAGATTGGCTTTCAGATATCACATCCTTTATACATTAGAAATCGGCTGGTTATCGTGGTTCGTCATAATCGTCTTAACTTGAAAATTGACCAATGGATTTGCAAAATTTTTCCACGACCGATCATACATGTCCTCTAATTGATTCCATATCTTGTTTATGGTGTCAATTCAGACCTTGTAGAATTGCTGGTACTGAATTTCATTGATTCCAGAAAATCTAGCTAAAAATATTTTTAATACTGAAATGTGAACATCGACTTTGCCAATCAATCCATGTGAAGAGTTACTAAAGCTGCGTCATTATTTGACGTAAGTGATTTTTCGATCTCAGCCTGTTACTGAATCGTTTACTCAGTTTTCTTTTCGTTGACCGATTTCCTCCGGTTCGGTATGTAGCCAGGCATACTCGCGTTATGCCTGAATTTGTGTATAATGATGATTCCCAAAATAATCAATATTTGACTGATCTTTTACAAGTTTGCGTAACTTTCCAAAAATTAAAATTTTGATATCGTTCCTTGAAGTGCGATGACTTAGTTTTCCTGTAAGCGGAATCCTTTTCAAAGTTGCGCAGTAACGCGCAGTATGTTTCGCCAGTAATGTTCTGCTGCTTGAACAGGTCTGTTACCGATGGCATTTTGCTTGAGGATGACACCTTTATTGTGAATCGTAAAACTGGAATTGTTTTTCCTTTAGAAGCCTATCTTCAAAAGACAATGCACAACCAATGTATACAAATGCCCATAATGGTTGACTCAAAACGGACCTGAATAAGATTTCTGAACTATTGTTAAGTTGAAATTGCCGATAACTTGTCGAGTAACATTTTCGGTTGTTGAAGACACGTCAGAAAGCGCTGACTTGATTATAAGCGACAACTGCAAATTTGTCTTAATATGAATTCATTACTTTCGAATAATGTGGCAAACAAAACTGGTGTGCTTATTTAGCGCAGCAGAAGTAACTGATTTGCCCAAACGCAGAAGTTAAAAACTAATACCATTTCACAACCGTCAATCACAAATCACGTCGTGACACCAAAAATTATTGCGAGGATCGTTAATATTGTTCAGTTCAAAAGTTGCATTTTAACTGTATTAACTTTAAGGTTTGATGTCTTTCAGCACTTGTAACTGAAAGAGCATCGGGGGCAGTATCAAAAGACCAGGCAAATTATACAAGAACAAAACTTGATTGCAGCTGGCAATGATGTGGATTTTATTAAGTAATAAAAACTAAAATAAACGAAAACTATAACACAACTATTTTGCATAAATTGTTACATTTACATTTTTCACAATTCATCAATTGGTAGTATGAACAGAACTGAAATCCGAGAAAAGAAATAAACTGTGTCAGACTTCGAAAGTCACAAATTCTAATTTTTTATAAAGCGTAATAAAAGTAATTGGTGAAACACAGCAATGGCACGAGGTAAAAGCCAGCAAAATATTAGTTTGGGGAAAAAGAAATCCATTATTTTTATATGAACTTCAGCACTTTCTTTAACATGCTTCGGATTGTCCGATTTGGGTCACCGTTTTGTTGTATGATTTGTTGCCATTTTAAAGGCAAGTTCAAAATGCCTCTCTCATAGAAGTCCCGGTCTCTATTTGCAAAAAACTCTAGTGGTCGATTTTCACAATCCTCCCTAGATTCCAATTTTTTATCATTAAAGAAATTTTGCAATGCAAGAAAAAGATGATAATCGCTTGGTGCCGAATCCGGACTGTATGGCGGATGCATTAAAACTTCCTAACCAAGCTCCCGAAGTTTCTGGCGAGTCACTGTAGATGTGTGTGGCCTAGCGTTGTCCTGGTGGCACACGACACCACTCCTGTTGGCCAATTCTGGCCGTTTCTGGTCAATCGCTATCTTCAAACTGTCCAGTTGTTGACAGTAGAGATCAGAATTTAGCGTTTGGCCATATGGAAGCAACTCATAATAAATAATCCCCTTCCTGTCCCACCAAATGCATAGCAAAACCTTCCTGGCCGTTTGAGGTGCTTCACCGCTCTTTGACCACGATCGTTTTCGTACAGGGTTATCGTATGTGATCCATTTCTCATCTCCAGTCACCATCCGTTTAAGAAATGGGTCTATCTCATTCCGTTTGGCCAAGGCTTCGCAGATGGAAATTCGATCCATCATGTTTTTTTCTGTTAATTGGTGTGGCACCCAAACATCGAGCTTCTTTTTGAATCCAGCTTTGTGTAAATTGTTTAAAACTGTTTTGTGGTCGATTTTTAGCTCCTGGGCGATGTTACGACTGCTAACATGCCGGTCAACTTCGATCATTTCTCCGATTTTATCGACATTTTCGACGACCGCCCTACCTGTGCGAGGTGCATCTTTAACATCAAAAATTCCTGAACGGAATCTACGAAATCAGAATTGCACATAATTGGTTGCTACAGTATCGGAACCATAAACACCATTCACAATTTTATCCGCCTGGCTTGCAGTTTCACCTTTGTCAAAGAAAAACTGTAAAATGTACCGAATTTTCTCTTTGTTCACTTTCATTTTTAACACGCTGTAACTCACAACTGAATGCACCAAACAAAAAACAGCAAAAGAATTTTTTTTACTGCGAAATGTCACCTTTCCAACAAGCATAAATCTGAAATTGTTTGATTGATACTTTACGAGAAATCTATCAGTGCAGCCATCTACCGAAAAAATAATTTCTTTTTCCCCAAACTAATATAAGCAGCAGAAACATGCGCATATAATTAAAGAATCATAAAATATATATCAAGGCAAGCATGAAGTCTGGTCTATTAATCTCCATAAGATTCGTTTTTCTATTTTAAGCCGTGAGGTTATGCAATTAGTCGTAGGTTCCTAGAATTCTAGGATAAGTTATTATAAGAAGCATAGTCATTAGATTTTTTTCGGATATATGTACTGTAACGGTTACCTATTAGATTAGATGAGGTAATGTTGTCCATAAAATATAAACCTCATCTTTTATATTTCCATTACAAATAAACGAAGTTGAGTTATAACGTTTAATCGGACAGCAGGATTCTTTATTCATGCGGTGGAATATGAATATCGAAAGTAAGAACGTTTGGAAAACCCGCTGCGAATAGGAGTAGTTAATTTTTCAGAATAGAAAAAATAACAACCTTCGGCAGGGGCTTAAGTTACGCCAATAATAAGGAGAAAGCATTAACGCAGACGGACAATTCGTATTAAACTTTGGAGACGGTTTGATGGAAGTAACAATATATGTGCCAAAAATAAGGAAAACTGGTGAAATGTTAAAACGTGAGTGGAAAAGTCAAAGAAAAAGTTAAAAAAAAGAGAAAATGTGAATACAAGAAACCTAAAGCAGCATCAAATAAAGTAGAACTATGAAAAAGGTGCTATAACTAACAAAAATAAAGTCTTCACATAAATGTCAAAAAATTAAACCAAAAGCAGCAAATAGCGTCATCCAGAGACATAATGACGTAATCACATCTATACGAAAGTGTCAATAGTAAAAATGGCATCCGTAAAACTTACTAAAATTTAGGTTCAAAACCATTGGAGAAATATTGTAATAATAAAGAAAAAAAAAAAAAAATACATAAATGGACCGTTGTCGGAAAATGTTAAAGAAAAGAATTGAGTTGGGAGAAATTAAATCGGACAGATAAAAGTAAAACAGAACCTCCACGTATGTACAAATATAGTTGATAAAGCAAGGCAAAATATCCAATTGGAAATTAGAAAAGGAAAAGTTCATAAAAAGAAAATAAGCCGGACAGGCAAAAGCTAAAAATATAAATATATACCTGTGTGTAAAAACTGTAACTGAAGCATAAGGAAATAGCTAAAGAACGAGTACAACTTGATGTTCAACTACGTTCACGCCAGTTAATATATCGCCCTGCGGTAGGAAGAGTTACCGGCGTTCATAAAAAATCTGGCTAAAAAAGTTGGGATCAACTGTAATCAAGGGTCAGACTTTTTCCTAGTTGCAAGTAACCGATTTATATAGATTACCTGGAGACAGGCAACTCAGCAGCTTCAGCAAACCGTCGCACAAATCACACGGAACTTTGGCACAAGATTTTAAAAGTTCTGTGATAGCCTTGAGAAGAAGATTAGAATTTTAGAAATCAAACTCGAGGAGAAGTTTGACTCACGCACTAACGACTTACAAGCAGCCATGAAGGTGATGAATCATCAGCTGCAAACAAAAGCCAATCATTGGAAATAATGTAGAGTCGACTTTCTCGACATTATATTCGTACTGACATTGTCATATAAAATCAACTATTGCACTTACCTAAATAAGGAGAGTGACATCTTAATGAAATCTAATAGTAAATTAAGTTACCACACGCAAGATGATTCCTTCGGAAATCATTGGTGGTATGTTTTTGAATCTACATCAACGAACACTTACCGTCACTTTGTCTGAAGTTGAATTCCTTATGCAGAGAGACCAAGAATAATGACACAATTACCAAACCCGAGACCTTCAAAAAGCATTTGCCTAAATTCAATCTTACCACAAATGGTGGAGCCGTGGCTTCATACGATTTTTACATGTTGCGAAACAGATACAATGAGGTCTAATCTTTCACCAGTCTTACTTATACTTCTTATCATATCTCAGCCTCTTGTGCTATATTTATTGTAGTTGGTTTTCTTAGGTACTTGATTGTAGAACTGTTAAAATAACATTTAATTGAATTGTGGAACACATACGGAATTATAACCTCATAAATTGAAGCAAGTTAATTTGATTTAGTGGCGTTCTTGTAATAATCTCTTTATTACACAGATTGTATTGTTAAATTGAATTTTTGTAATAATCATTTTGCTCTCTTGTAACTTATATTTCAATGCCGCTAGGCTTTGATATTGATTCAATTGCCAACAACAAATTCTTTTAGACCTGCTTCAAGTATGATGGTCTTAACCTTAACGTTGCACATCTGAACTTCCAAAGTACTACTCATTCTAGCAGCTCTACGAAACCTGATGAGCAGTTTAGTATTCACCACTTCGCTTATCGATTACTTTCTCATAAGTGAGATTCTCGTTTCCGTTCAATTTGTCAAGCTGTTGCCCCTGACTTTTCGGATCACGCGTTAATCTCATCGTCGATCTTTGCCAACGGCATCCGAGTTGGGCATGAAGTCTATTATAAAAACTTTTTTAAAATTAACAACGCGATTATTAAATACTTACGAGGAGTTGCTTTTACTCCAATAAATTATTAAATTGCGCTGACTTTCAACTTGATTTTCTAACCAGAATATTGCACAACATCCACTAACTTATTTTCGATTCTAAATATTCATCTGGTAATGGTATTCTTAACTGGGCCCATTTACGCAAGATCTTGCACGAAAGAGCTCTCGGATACATTGCCTAAAACCAGTATCTTCGGTCCCTTGGCTAAAGAATCAATCGGAAGTTGCGTAATGTGGTGAAATGAAAAAGAAAGAAAGCAATCGTATCTTAACTTCTTCGGAAATGCTAACCTTAACCAAAGATGGCACATTCTCCGTAATAAAGGTGTAATGGAAGATAGTAGAGACGCCCCTAATATAGTAGAAGTAAACGTTATTAATGCGTTTTTCGCGGAAAATCAACTGAATGTCCGCGGTACACCAGCATTTTTCAATAATAATAGCTAGGGATTTCTTTTTATTGTGGATGAAAACATTCCTTATAGTACTGTTCGAAAAAAAAAATCTCGGTTGAGCTTGACGGAGTATTTATCAAACTTGTTAACTTCATTATTTCATACGTATCTAACCATCGATTATACGTTGTGAGTATGGTACTAATGACCTCTGAATTGGCCCAGGAGTGGAAAATTTCTCAAATAAGATCCATTACTAAGCAGAGCATCTGTTTTGCACATTTTCCTACGATTAGCATCTTACTCTGTGTCTTTGAAGTTACGAAGTACATCATGAAGGCACAACTTGATTCATTCTTGAATAACAGTAATGCTACGCATGATGCCTAGTTTGAGTTTCAGTCTGGAAACTTTTAATTTACCTCACAAAGTTTATAAGGGATAACATCAATGTTGGTATGAACCTTATTCTTGTCACTCTGGGTCTAATAAAATGATTTGACGCACGCTAAGCTTATAAACAAATTGTATGATAAATTTAGCTTTTCTCGGAGGGCTTGTAAGCTTAGCTTATTTCGGGTGGTAACAGTTTGCTTCTGTGACTCTAACACTTCCCTAACTTAGACTATGTATGGTGTACAGCAAGGTTCCACATTGTGGCCTCTACAGTTTAATATCTTCGTAAACGATCTTAAGCAATTGGTTGGTAACGATTGCGGTTAGATAACATCTTTTTGTTTGAGAGATAATAATGCTAATAATTTACATTCGTCCGAAAACAATTGTAATGTTTCTTCGCGATGCGAACTAGCTCTGCAAAGGTAGAGCGGTTACTCTTGGCTCGCGATTCCGCATCACAGAAAAAAACATTAGCTGTAATAACGTAATAACTAGAAAAAAAGGTCTTTCACTTACGCTAGCTAATTATGTCGTCTGTCCTGTACGTCGTCCGTTGGTCTCTCCTTAGTCTGTCGGTATCTGTCCACAGGGGTCACCCTACTTCCCCTCACGCGTTCACCCACCATACCCTTGCACTCGCGAGTCTTTAGTTAGCATTTACAAATACCTGGTTTTTGAGTGATGAAGCGCCAACTAAACGTATAACGCCTTCTTGCTCCAGTCGCTGATGTTTCAAATAAGCAGCTGTGGGCACAATACCTCCAATATTGTTATCCATACTGCCGACGATCGATGTTGTCCAAGTCATCGTCCATTCTAAACAAGGCAGGCGGCAGATCAAGCAGGAAAATTGTTAAGTAGTAATCAATTCACAGAGCCGCCCCACTGAACACCACATGTTAATATCAAACCTCCTGGTGCTGGTACGTTCAACGTTCAATACTATGTTTCAATGTTTCCCTCCATACGACAATTAGAGCGCAACATCACTATTTTGCCGAGAGAAAAAGGTCTGCCTTTTTGTTTTCTTTCAAAGCTTTACCGCACGTATATTTTGCATCTTAACCATATCGAAGGAGAATAACTACATCCTGCGATTGCCGTACATGGCCATTACCATGCCCGAGATCATTCTTATGAATCCAGAGGCAGCTATTATGACAGACTTCCAATTTGACTAAACGATTGAATAGGGTAATAACGTTGTCGCGGTAGCCTTTGCCGAATTTGGATTTACAGCTTATCTAACACTTAAGATTCACACTATTGGCTTTTGCCTAAGTTTAGGAATGTGTGCGTTGTGTCTGTGCGGGTAAGTGGCCTTTCACCTGATCATTCAAATCTGGGAAAAGGGGTCTTCGCACCCGTGACACACAGCAGTTTCGATTTTCTTTTCCTCTTTCTCTATGTGATACACAAATTAACCAAGCGAATTCTGAAGCTCATGTAATGGTAGCTCTCTTTGATTTTAGTTCCTCCTTCTTCTTTGCCACTGCTTTACGCGCACTTCTCTTATTGCGGCTTCTTCTTTACGCGTAGATTTCAAGAGCTTTTCTAGGAGACTACAAAAAAAAACGCCTGGCACCAGTAAGTATACCATGAAAGTATTTTTATTTAAATTTTTAAAAAGGATATTCAAACAATATCATTTTGTTCACAATACATTCATTTAATTATCTATTCGGTTATTAATTACAACTTAAGCTAATGTTACGGAATTTACTTTTCCTCTTTCTGTCACATTTTTTATACCATCAATAGATTTTTACTTAATTTATGACGGGGGATGACGTGCATTGGCGTTAATGTATGAGAAGAAAAGAAAAGTCTCTCTCCTCTGCAGTTTATTGTGTACCATTCCATTTTTTTATTATTATCTTTGTCCCGTTGTTTTAAAATCTTATGTACAAAATTGTCCTTGTTGATTATAACAATTGCAATCATAATTTTTTTATCATTTATTTCCATCACAAGCACGCACATTATTTATTTATATAGATAGACAGATTTGTTTTTCGGTTTTAGTCCTCAATAAAATACAAATTACGTGTCTCTTTTTTTTATTAATATTTTCTATTCAAAAACCAAGGAGCGACTCCAAGTTTCTTTGATACAAAACATTTGCCATCTTTTCCAGGTTTATTGCCTTATAATTTATATATTTAAAATTATAAATTCTTTTCTTTTCAGTTTTAACATAACGTTAGGTGATTCATTCATCTAAAGATTTTACTTTAAAAGCACTACAAAAATACTTCGCGACAGTAACCATTGTTTCGTTCTTTTTAGGTAAAACATAATTAACAAAAACAATTAGGTCGAACAACCGATATCAGAAGTTAGAGACTTAATTATGTACACCGCACAGCACATTTTTATTGACTTTCACCAGACAAGACCAAACGTTAACTGAACATCCAAAACTCTCCTTTCAAACCTTTTTCCTTTTTTTCTCCTTCTTGCATAGCGGCAAGCTGCGATTCTTGCGATCACGCGATTTTGCATTACGCGATGCCGTTATTGCTACATTTTCGACAAAAACAGACCGACTGACACCCTACCCTAAGTTTGTTCGCGGACGTTACACAATATTAACTAGTCTTTAGCAACTGTTAACTTTTGGATGATAGATAATATGCTTTACATCAAGTCCAGTAAGACTAAAGCCTTATTTTTCAATTCTCCCCATGTCGGGGTCATTTAATCTCGTTGATCCTTTAGGTTCAATGCAATGGTCACATTCGATCACAAAGTCAATTGTTGTCCCTAAGTTGACAATGCCTTTGCTAAGGCTTGTCTTACGCTTTAAAAACTGTATAATTTAAATCGACATTTGTGAAACGTACCATTGCACATTCTCCCATGATTACGGACTTTATGGAGCAAGATGATTACATTTAGAGCCATTAAATTAACTTGTATACTCACTTACGTTATAGTTTTTTCGTGCATATAAAGTTTATGCGTCCAAGTACGTAATAGGCTTGTGGATTATGAAAGTGCGTTATACTATTGATCAGCTATTTTCCTGTAGGTAGTTACAGGCTAGGGTAGTTCTATCGAATTCTAGTTTTCGCCCTATTTATTACAAGTAAACAAATACATTTTGACCATACAGACCATTTACATGACCTTACCGGGTTTATAGTAGAATTAGTAGACTCATATACCGATCAGTTTACCGAATTTCAAATACCGATTAACAGCCGTACTATCCAAATTTAACATAAATTTACCACCGTTTCAAGTATATGAACGAACTTTTTACTTTATATATTAATTTACCGCCGTGTTATGTGCATGAAAATTTATATACTGTCGTATTATGTGCATTACCGAACAGGGTAGATCTGCCGGGTCATAAATATGCAAATTCATTTTAGTATTTCGATGTACACATCGCCATGCTATTTAACAAAATGTAAACTATCACACCCTTTAGAGTTATACATTGCTTTCTGGATCTACTTGCCGATATTACCATTTGTAACTCTTTACCAGGACATCATTTACCAATGAACGAATTGCTTTAATACCGCTTACCGCCATGTCATAGGAATACAAAAGGCTTTGTTGCCGTTTTGGTTGCGTTACCGCCATATTACATATGAACAAATTTAGTACCGTTTGCATCAATTTACTACTGTATTGTTATATTAAAAAAATAATTAACTTACCATATTGTAGGTAGATAACTAGGTATATTATCGCTTAAGATGATACACGCCCAGTCTATGACTTAAATGTGCGTAGAGCATATCCGTCGGGTTATCCCATTAAAGTATTTTTTTGTCTTACACTTGTACCTAGTCTTTTTATTCGGGGTATGCTCAGTTCTACCCAGGAAGTCCCTTTCCAAGAAAATATGTTAAAAAAAAACTCGTGGACCGTGGACACGTAAGTAAAATTGGCGTGGTGACTCGCGACCCGACTATTCAGTTCTTGCATTCTATTTGCTTTATTGTCCCTAACCGTTCGAAATGTCATTGAATAGAGTGGTTCCATCTGTTTTTCGGGGATGACGAATAAGCTAAGCCTCCAATCCCCTATCCATGAATTCTAGTAAACCTATCTGTTATTCAGGAGTGATGACTAAGCTGAGCCTGCCATCTTTTATCCGTAAGTCAAAAAAATAATATCCCTGTCAGCAAAGTCAAACACAAGAAAATATTTTGTCCGAGATCTCTTACTTCTTTGGTTGCTGTAACAGAAATGAAAGGCTGAGCGCGTTATGATACGCCCTTTTATAGTCACGATCACCATCGCTGTCCCGTTACACAGTTGCCTATTACTGGCTCGTATGCACTATACGTTTTATGTGTTACAATATCAATGGTTACTTATGTATGTGTTGTAATAATTCTTTATGAATGGCTTATATTAATGCTATGTTATGTATGTGTCACTATATGCTTATTGCTGGCAACTAAAACGTATTATCAGCAAGTAACAACTATTTTACAACGTTAATCTCTACATAACAAGAACAATTCAACGTGGTAGCCTTAGCACGTAATACTTCAGATATAAGGGTTGGTACCAAAACATATAGACCATTATGTGTATGCCTGCACCAAAGAAACTCAACGCACAATTCTTAGCATATTGACGAAACTGTTAATAAACAAGTAAACGTTTAGGCAAATGATGTTACGTGTGGTAACAATAAGTCAAAACCACAAGACCGTTAGGTATGTGTTTATGCATGGTATGTAGCACTTATAGTGAAATTGTAACGGCCGCGAACAAACCTCGGGTAGGGTGTCTGTCGGTCTGTATCAACCGCAAGCGGCGGATTAACGGCATGCCGTTAGACAAAATCATGCGATTTTGTGATACTGTTTATAAATCACATGATCTTGCGGGATATGAGTGTTTTATTCTCTTCTTTTTCCCTTTTTGCATAGCAACAGGCAAAATCGCATGATTTTGCGGTACTCCTTTTTTTCCTTTTGCTTTTGCAAGCATAGGCAAAATCGTATGATTTTGCGGGATCTATGCTTGCTCTTGTGAGAGTAGCGGCAAGCCGTTATAGAGAGAGCAACAGGAAGAAGAAGAGGGAAATTGAGTAAGAAGGAGAAGTCTGTCTGCGTTTTAAAATTTAAGTCAGAGGGGATAGTTTTAAGTTGAGTTGAGTGCTAGGCAGTTGGGATCTGAGAGTTGAAGGGTGAGCGTCAATAAGTGCTCTTGCTATTATTTTTTTGATTATATATTACTTAAAAAAAAAAA
>NW_023998432.1:7606283-7631076 GCF_014805625.2 Glossina fuscipes
AAAAAAAAATATATATATATAAATATGCTCTACCGGCCGAAAAGGGGCTTAGACCGTGACAAAATATATCATGCGTATATAACATGCGTATATATGGAAACGATGGGTCGGTAACAAAGTAAATATATTCAGATATGTAACCGTTAGTACCTTATTAATAAGAACAGTGCAATACAAAATCGTCGTAACTTATTAATAAAGAACTGAGCGTGTTAAGTCTATCATCTCGCATACGAGGAGCAAAAATATATATAGCGCATATAGGTCATTATGTATATGCCTACGTATGAAATAATGAAATATATTAGAATGTGTGTCCACAAGTAACCGTTTCGGTCCATGATCTCCTGAATGACATAATAAGTATAACACAGAAGGCAGTTAGGTATATTCCTATGCGTGGAACGAAAGCCACCAAAAATTCAATATTCAAACCTTTTCATGTTGACGTAACTGTTAATATACAAGCATGTGATTTCGTATGAGAATGCTAACAAATATAAATATAGACAATGCAAGATCATTAAGTATGTGTTCATACCTGTAATATTTTGGAATGTTAGAGGGAAAAACATTTCACGTACCACGCCTAGCATACTGACGGAACTGTTAATAGACAAGTGACCTTTTCAGGTACATAATTTTGCCTAAGACACAATTAAGTGTAAGCCACAAGACCGATAGGTATGTGCCTTTGCGTAAAATGTATGTTACTTATAGTTGTAATATGTCATCATATACATGGAGACGAAATAAATTTATGACCGTTAATCCTTAAATAATAATAATAGTTCAATAAGCTAGCTGTAACTTATTAATAGAAGAAAAGCGTTGAGTTATATGATTGCACACATAGAAGCAAAGCAAATATATAGGTGTAAACGATATCTACTTAATAGTAGGCATGTTCCTCAAACGCTTGCAACATGTTTATAAAGAGAATTTTAACAATTTTCCACAGGAAAAGATTGATAAGCATTGTTACAAATCGACATATGTTTGGAGACAAAGGAAATAATAAGGGAAATATACATACAAAGTATATTTCATAGTTCTAATACAATAGGTTTTGTTTTCTTTTTTTTCATTATTTTATTTTTGTAAATAAATATAGATTACCACAGGTTTGTACGAGAGGGGAACGGTATCACTTTAGTGTAGAATATCAAAGAGAAGATATTTTAGACCATTTTATTCCACCCTTACGTTCAGGAAATGGTAAAACGGGAGATACTTATACTTACACGCGGACGACAGACAGACCAGCCACGTTTAGGCTTTATATGCTTACAGGTAAAGGATACTTCGGACTATGGACGGACAATTACACAGACAGAATTTTTATTGCTATGGGAGCATAACACTTTCTTACACACTAAATTAGGTCACGCAGACCTAGTGTCCCACATACATGAGCAATTTAGAGATCAAAACTGAAACTTGCAAGTAAGTTTTCCCATTCATCTTCTTTTTTTTAAGGTTATAAAAGAAAAAAATATATTTCTTAATAATAATAATACTAATACAAATGAAAGGACGCACTAGGACTCGCGGAAACTAACTCCCACTTACTTCATCGGCCTGAATATCCTACTTTTTACTAGCATGTTAAAACTGATATTATTATGTCGTATTAAGAAAGGGTGTTGTAACTCATGTACTGATTGTTAAACAAAAGATTAACGCTAAACAAGCTACTAACGAGTTGTAATATCCGGAATAGCATAGGACGCCCCGTTTACACAATATAAGTTGGAAGAATATTGTTAGGCAAGTGCATCGTAAGTCTTAGCAAGAAATAAGGTAAACTATGCCGAATCTGTTCCGGAACAACCGCCAAAAATCAAAACCTCATGCTGCAACACGAACAAGATAAAATAGAAGAGCCAACCGCCGAAACTGACAGTGCAGACCCGTTTAATTCTGGATAACTGAAGTTACTAATTCATTCAATTCAAAAAATATAACCGTTAAAGTGAAGACATCATACCGATCAATAAATAGACGTCGTATCCACTTTGCCGATGCAAATCATATCATTAATAAGAAATGTAAATCGAGAAATATGTGGTAACGCAGATAGCATCGGTGTGATGATTAGAAAGTCCGTAAGTGTAGAAACCGTACGTGAAGACTGTCAAGGAAATGTTAAGCATTCAAGAATCTGATAAGTTCTTGGTGCTAAAATGACGATAATACTTGCTCCTGTAATGAAGAGAATAGTTGATATCTTCTGAATCCGGTGGCCGAGTGCTATTGAAATAAAGATGATCCTGTATGAATGCTGTTAGAAAACTGATAGGTTGGCCTCTCGAAATAAGTCATCGATGTTGCAAATCTTGAATGCTATATAAAGGAAGGGTGATTGACGGATCAACGCAAGATACTGAATTAATGATATTGATACAAAATTACGTTATAAAACCGATGGATTAAGGCCGTTCAACATGAATTGTTACTTTCGAATATACCGGATGTCGAATGAATGACATTAATAAAAGGTCCGTAGCCGATGGCCGATATCCATAGTGTCTTTAATAAACAAGATGCTGGATAAACGAATTTACAAACCGTTGCATTATCGCTGTCGACATGAATAAAATACGTTAAAAATGATTCTACCTTTCCACGATCCATTCTACCATCCATTGAGTTATTGCCATTGAAACGAATGAGGCTCTATAGCAACGACGCAACAAATAATTAGGAGATGGGCGTTACAATGAGTGGGACGCTGCAGACTGCGAGTGCTGAAAGGGGAGGAATATCTATCATTATGCCGTATGTTCGTTGCATCGGTTCCCGAGGAAAGAGAAATATGTGATGACAAAGGTAGCAAGACTCGGGCCCTTTTTTTTACGTATTTTAGTCATTCTCTGTATATATTACTTTTACGTATTGTTAACTTTTCTTATATATAATAATAGTTAACAATTGGAAACGTAGAGGGGTAGTTCAGTTGACATATATCGAATATGATCCTAGTTTCGTAGAGTTCTAAGATAAGTTATTATTAGAAGCATAACCATTCGATGTTCCTCGAAGATATATACTGTGGCGGTTAACCACTGAATTAGGTGAAGCAATTGCTAACCATAGAATGTAAGCCTCTTCTTTAGTATTTCCATTATAAAGTCCAGCTATAACGTGTAATCGGTCAGTAGGATTCTTTCTTCATGTTCATTATTATTAACATCGAAGGTAGCCACTGAGATACACCATGGCAATAGGAATAAATAATTTTTTAGAATAAGAAAAATAGCAACTTTCACCGAGGTATTTATTTGTCGCATGGCCTTTAACATGGTCAGAAAAAAATTAACAGAGACATAGAGATAAGGTCATATTGGTCGTAATCCAGTAGAGGGGTGGGCGGTCGAGATGTGTTATGCCTTTGCCGGCTAAGTGCTCACTATAGCTACGAACAAAGTAAATTACTACATTTACGATTTGAACCCACGACTTGCTAGTCGTAATTCTTAACTACTCAGATACTCATGCGGATTGATTGTGGGATAGTAAAAAACTGACAATTTGCGGTTAGTATAAATTCATAATTATCTAAGTTAAGACGCAGGTCACCTTTTCTGGTCGAAAAACTATTGCTTACTTTATTTCTTCATATATCCTGCAATAAATGATTGAAATTTATGCTCAATTTTTCAAACTTTTCTACTAAAAAGTTGCGTGAAATAATAAATTTAGACTCCCTACCAATAAAATTGATCAAATTACAAAAAAAAAAAGAAAAATTAATTGTCACTTATTTAACAACATTCCCATGAATTAACATTTTGTAAGATCTAACCTAGTTGATAAGCTAATATAAGATATTTAATTTTAATCGGAGGTTTTTATTTGTGGATTTTACTTCGCTATGTACGTTATATTTACTGTAAGAAATTTTGAAACTCTTTTATATCTTAGACAAATGTATAATATTCTTCAATAACCATGTGAAAAAGTTTATGTTAATTTCCTTTTTCGACAAAAAGATTAAACTTCAACCAAGCAGTGTTTAAAAAGAATTACCAAAAACTTATGAAGAAAGGAATGCATGGTAGTTTCTTTAAATTGAGTAAAGCTCAAGCAAGTGTCTACTGAAAAATTGAAATGACGTTACTTAAATAAAATATATCCCAAAAATTCTAAAATTAAAGAAATGAAATATATTTTATGTACATATCGTGTTTAAGTTTCGTTTATTACGATTTGTTAACACATTTATTTTAGTTGCCGAATATTTATTGTAGCACAAATAAATTGTAGCTATATATTTTCCGTTATACACAATAGATTTGCATAAGGAACAAAAGGAGCAGAAATTTTTTCAGTTATACAAAACAATAAAAGGAAAATTGAAAATGAAAAGCAAAACTATGAACTACAGCAATAATTAATTACTAAACGAACAGCATCAATACCACACTTTATGTAATTTAGTGCAGTAGTAATGAAATATGGCCATATGTGAACGAAGAAAACAAAATAAAAAATACATAAACAACATTTTGCTTGTTACCAATACGTATTAAATAGCACAACAAAGAAAATAGTGAATTTATACAATGGAATAAAATTCCTATCGACCGTGAAGAATTCGAACCAGAAAAAATGAAAATGAATTTGGAAACGCTCAAGATCCTAATAGAAAACAGAAGCTATTAGCGCTGGAAAGGAAGCCCACCTACCATAAGATATGTACTATATAATATGTCTCAAGGGGTGTTATGTTGTTGATTTTTATATTTACATTTCAATTCTTAGAGTAGATCATTGAAAATGTTGCTTAAACCTAGTAAACAAGAGAATGACATCAACCCTCAAAGGCGAATAAGTTATCTGTCCACCCTTTCGAAACCTTTAGAATGCGTAAGCTGGATAGTCTACGTCTGATTTCATAGATATGAGAAAAGATTTCGCGTACTTGGTGCATAGCATATATAGCAAAATAACTGGAAACTCGAAAATAAAACCGCATGGTACATGCTTAGTACACTGTTGAAACCGACATTAAATGGAAAGTTACTAAGATAAACGAAAAGTGTTCATGATGGTAAGTTTGATTCAAGGAAAAGGAAATGCAAATAATTAGAAGAGAGATAGTTTCATTCAAAAAGCAAACCAACGACCAGAATGTAACTAAAGACAGTTTCTTTTCCGCTAAAAATTTACTCCATGATTTCTCTGGAAATAATGACAAGCTCGAATTATGGGTTATCACATTATGCTACTAAAGCAAGATAATACAATAATACAGTAATAAAACATTCTGCAGTGCAAATGTAACCGATCGCAATTTAGTTCTAGTAAAATAATCTAAGTTTTACTTAACAAATTTATTAATTAATTTCGGATATGTCAACATTTTACAAGCTTAACAACTTTTTTACATTCTAAATATATCTTAACAAGGTTAGCAACCACCTCAAAAATTTTTAACACCCCCCTAATACCCTTCTCTAATTTCAACTTGGCTTGAAACGTATAACTTTACTACTATGAAGATTGATTCTTTCACATTTTTCATGTAGTTTCACAAGTAAATTATCGATTCGTTGAGCGATTTTCACTGGTTCCAATATGTCAGCTGATACCGGTTTTTTTTGTTTTGTTTACTTTAATAACAAACGTTTTTGTAAGGTACAATAAAAAGCTGCTCTAAAGCCTTCTTTACAGAACCGTTTTTTAAAAACACACAGGAACATTGTGTCGTATATGGGAGAAGATACCAAATTCAATTTTCTTTACAAGCTTGCATATTCACGCAAAATTTTTCTAGGTAGCCGTATTGGTATGAAATTTAGTAAAAAAAGATCGGTACCATTTAAATTTAAATTGGGTAATATAATTTTCTTCAAAACAAGGGTGGGTGATGAGCATTAACCCAAGCAGCGCGATCGCACTATTCAGATTTTATGTCGAAAAACCCAGCACATTTCGAGCATTGCGTTACGTATAGTCGAAGCCGAGCGCTCAGAGTTACTGACGCAAGTAGATCACACAGCTTCTTCTAATATAATAAATAGTACGTTTTACAATAGGTAAAATAGTACTATAATAATGTGCTTACAGATTTTCTTTTTCGATTCATTATACCTATTTAGGGATGCAGCAAATTTAGAAAACTTAAATAGTAAATCGAGATTAATTTTTTACTTACTGTGCCTGTTGCTTCGTCTAATCATTTTAAAACACACAATTGTTAATAATGAAAAGAATTATTAACTGAAGAATACGGAAGAATACGTGCGATCACTTCGCAAACTGCAATAAAAGTGACGCGCTGCTTGGGTATTTTCGTACATATATAGGGAAAGCGCGATCGCGCTGTTTGGGACTCTTCGACAGTGTTTTTTCAATACCTCAAATGGTTAAAGTAAATTCTCTATTTCTTCATGAGCTCCTTGATGTTTTACCAATGACTCATAATCAATACTGCTTGGCATGGAAATAGTTTCAGTTCATGACAAAAAATTAGCTGCCACATTATGGTTTCCCTCCATGAACCTACTGTCGGTACAGTGTTGTTCAATGCGATCAGTCTAATTGACGTAATCAGCTTTTCGAATCTTTGCCAGAAAGTACGCATAAGAGGCTTGCAATCTGATAGTTCGTGTTTTTCTATTGGCTTTACACGCTCTGAATTTAATAATACCCTTTTGATGTTATTAAATATTCTAGGAATCCTAGGAAAGATAGTTAACTTTTTTCAAATTCGTAAGCCTATAGCAACTTAATCGAGTATTTTAACGTGTTCTTTGTGTTTGCGAGTTTATAGAAGCGATAAAAGTATCGTCAATGAAAGTATAACATTTTGGAGGCTTTTTAGGACTTCGTTCACAAACCGTTGAAGTGTTTGTGCAGCATTATACAAACAAAGCGTCATTCTCGTAAATTCGAAAAGTCCTATTGGTGGATATTTTGGGTGTATCTGCTTCTTCAGCAGCGATTTGAAATTAAGTTTTCACCAAATATGTTTTAGAAAATACTTCCTTATCATGTAAATTAGCTGAGGAATCATGAATATATGGTATAGTGTGTCTATCCAGAACAGTAATTTTATTGAGAGGTTTATAGTCACCACATGAGCGATATTCGTTGTTAGGTTTTGGAACAAAGTGTAAAGGATATACCTAATTGCATGATATAGTTAAATTCTAAAAATTTAAGTTTAACCTCGTGTTTAACTTCTTGTAATGTACAGTAAAAGCTCTTTATTCGCGGGGTATATGTTCCATAAATATGCCGCGAAGACAGAAACCGTGAATACTGAATGGTAATTTATATGGAATTATAGGGAATATGTTCCTAGGTGACAAAATAAAAACAAACAAACATATAAAAAGATCAATTTAATTGAAGTTTTTGAACATTTTGATTAATTATCTTAAGGCTTAGGCAATGATTTGAAGAATTTTGTAACTTTCTCTTCTTTTCGCCGTTTTTAAAAGCTCCTTCAATTCTGACTGAAACGCAGCAGTGGCATTTGCAATTTGCCTCGTAAAAATAAGACTTCGTTCCACAGACGGATCAATGTTCATAACGAAATCGCATAGCCCATTTGCCATTCTTAAACGTTCACTAAGACTTTTCAAATTAAATGTCCCGTTTCCAGTGCTTGTTGAAGTCTCTTCTTCAATGGGCTGTGAATTTAACATTTCCTCCAAGTCGGTTTCAGTCAAATCTTCATCTTGCGAATCAAGCAATTCTTGAATGTCGCTTGATTTTATCTATTCGAACTCATCTCGCCCTCTTCCATTCGCGATTTCGGCTGTTTGCAGTCAAAGTTTGAACTTGCACAAATTCTTCGTCATTTTCGGCAGTCAGAGCAGGCCACAGTATTTTCCAGCATGACTTCAATGTGTGTGGCTTCAGTTCTTCCAATCAATTTTTTATGTTTACGATGCATTTTCCTATATCAAATTTCTTCCAGCATTCCATAACATTCATATCAGGATTACACTCCATATTATCCATTATGATTTTGAAGGTTCGTCTCATGTAATAGAGCTGAAAGGCGTGATTATTCCTTGGTCCATACGTTGAAGCAAAGCCGTCGTGTTGGGAGGCAAAAATGTAGCTTTTATATTTGGATTCATAGTTTCATGTTCGCGAGGATGATCTGGTGCATTGTCCAAAACTAGAAATGCTTTAAAGTCTAAATTCTGTTTTTTTAAATAGGTTTCAGCTTCAGAAACAAAACAATTCCGGAACCAGTCACAAAAAATAGCGCTTGTAACCCACGCTTTCTTATTAGCACTCCAAAACACTGACTGTTTGTCCTTGTTTTGATTTTGTAAAGCTTGAGGATTATACGATCTGTAAAGCATCAGCGGCTTAATGACACAATCTCCAGATGCATTAGAACATAGCATCAGTGTAACTCTATCCTTTGCTGCCTTAAATCCAGGAGCAGACTTTTCGCCTTTAGAAATGAATGTCTTGTTTGGCGTTCTCTTCCGAAACAGTGCAGTTTCGTCTGCATTAAATACTTGCTCTGGTTTGTGTCCTCCGTCAGCTACTAGGCTTGCACATTCTTCTGGATATCGCTCCACTGCAGCAGTGTCTGCAGATGCTGCTACTCCAACGATTTTAATCTTATGCAATGATTGTCTCACCTTAAATTTATTGAACCAACCTTCCGACGCTTGAAATTCTCCATCCATATATTCACCACTACAACTACCATCAGGTTCTTTAAAATGAGCGTAAACACGCTTTACCTTCTCCCGGACCATTGGACACTTGGGGGTACCCTTTTTTGCAAATGACTTTCCGAGGCGTATTCGATCAAGCATTTCAATTTTCACTTTAAGCGGTAGCACAGACTTTTTTCGTGTCGAAACTCGTTTCTCATTTTTTTTAGTTGACATTATAAATTAAAAAAAGAGCGGTAGGGACGTGTTACTCGATCGTAATTTTTGTAACGAATGTGAAAGACGAAACAATAAAACACGCAAATCGGCTTTTACCATAGAACGGAACAGCAACATTTAAAAATATGTATACGTACTTTATTCATTGAATACTAAGGTTCCTTTCATTCTGTTTGTTTATATTCTCATAAACATCGATCGCGGAAATTTATAGCCACGAATATAGGAATTGGTCGCATTTTTCTAATCCGCGAATTGTGAAACCGCGAATATAGGAATTGGTCGCACTTTTTTAATCCACGAACGGTGAAATCGCGAATGAAGGAAGCGCGAATAAGGAGCATTTACTGTACATGACGTTTATGAAACGGTGATTTTTCAAAAATTGAGCAGTTTTTAGGCCTTTTCTTTTAACTTCGACAAGCAATCCAAATTGTTCTAGACAGTCAAAACCGACAGTTGGTTGTAGAACATCTGCAATTATAAATTTCCACATAAATTGTCACCTTAAGTTAAGATGTACATTAAAAATTTTTTCTCCATGGGTGGGCTATTTGCAGGTAGAAGTTGGAATTGATTTGGACAGAAATTTATATTTTGCAGAATCGTCTCATACGAAACGTCGCAGTATTTTAAATTTTGCTTCGTCAGTTGCCTTGGACGAAGGATTTACATATTTGTCGTTTAATATTTGAACGATGCTTGACATTTTTTAACGAATGGAGCTCTTTTATTTGGACTGCGTCTTCTGTTTTTATCCTCTATGCAGTTTTGGAATTTAATTCCATGAATACGTTTGGATAACTCAGTGATTTGGACCTGAATATTACAAAGTATTTCTTTCGAACTCGTCGAAATCGTTGTGCTAATTGAAAGACAATCTAGGTGATTATTATACTTGTCTAAGCTGATTTCGCTGAATGACAAAATGGCTTTTATCCTTCATGGTAAACGTTGTAACCATAAAGATTTCAGTAGATCATCTGACACTTTTCCGGATGATAGTTAACGCATTTCATGTAAAAATACTTCAAGTATTTTATTACCATGATGAAAATTCTCTAACAATTATAGCATACATTTTTCTTTGGAATCTTGGAATTCGCCTAATAATTCGCTTTTTAGAGCTTCGTCTAAATTTTGGTTCGGCGGATTTTCGATGATATGACTTACTACGTTAAGAGAGTCGTTTTCAACAGAGTTAACTAGGGTGTGATATTTGACCGTATCCAGAGCAATTCCCGCTGTACAAAATGGTAAAAGAGATGGTATTTTCACGTAAAATATGGTTTTGCTGCAGCTGTAGGTCACTTATTCCCTCACCTTGTGATATTTTGATGATTAATCTTTATTTCTTCAATGGAAGCATCAATGCGGCGTTGTTAATCAAAAATTGTGACGAAAGAAACACTCACAATAATAATTTATTCCGTAACGCAGACGTAACCGAACACAATTTATTTTTAGATTCTAAATATACCTTCACAGAGTTACTCGTATCACAAAAAGAATTAATATTTATTTTAAGAAAACACCGATTTAATTGTCGCAAATGAAGTGCAAATCATTACCAACTGCTGCAAACCATACCACAAGATCATCGTGGAATCAACCTTTGCTTCAATAGTAATGAAAAAAAATCCATCAAAACTCTGAGTCTTATGTCGGTACCTAAAGTTGAGCAAAGAGTAAAGGTGGATCAAATGAATATTGCC
The DNA here is from genome assembly GCF_014805625.2 of Glossina fuscipes. Classification (NCBI taxonomy): domain Eukaryota; kingdom Metazoa; phylum Arthropoda; class Insecta; order Diptera; family Glossinidae; genus Glossina; species Glossina fuscipes. Next base: position 7,616,878 of record NW_023998432.1, read on the forward strand.
ACAAAACGCAGCGTAAGTTTTGATTCAGCAGGACTATTTTCTCCACTAGGAATTTTGGCGCCTGTTGCTATTACAGCCAAAATATTTATTCAACACTTGTGGCAGCTCTAACTAACATAGGATGGAAACCTTCTAGCAGATTTAAAGGCAACTTGGATCCATTTTTGCAAAATTTTGGTCATCTTAAATAACCTTAAAATAACGCAACACATATTCAAACAGGAAAACACCTTATCAACAATTCATTTGCATATATTTGATGATGTTTTTGAAAAGGCGTCGGGGGCTATAGCATACATTCCAGCTACATCCAAAGATGGCACCGTTATGACCCGCGGCACTTTTAGCTGCACAATTGCCATATCGCCTGCGAATGGATGTTCAAATAAAGAATCTACCAAGCTTCCTATGCTCTGATTCTGAAATTGTGTTATCTTGGATAGATTCCCGATCATCGTGGTGCAAGACATCGGTTGGCAACAATATATCACAAATTCAAAAAGAAACGCAACCAAAACAGTGGCGGCATATGAGTTATCAAGATAATCTAACAGACATTTTTCAACAAACTTATAGGCAAAGTTCCTTTTAGAAAGTCATTTGTGGTTCTTGGGCCCATCATTTCTACATACAGAAAATTATAAGAGTAGGAGAACGGCTAGAAGAATCAGCTTTACAGTATGATACAAAACATCCGGTGGTCCTTCCATACAATGACCTTTGGTAAAATCCCTCTTTAAAATAGTGCATGACGACAACATGACGACAAACACTACAGTCCACAAGGACTATTAGGGCTAATACGACAAAAATTTTGGGCAATAAAAAGAAAAATTCGTAAATACAACGAGGCTCGTTCTAATTACGCCACGAGATCATGGGAAATTTTTCAACAACAAGAGTGACACCTGCAAGACCCTCCATTAACAGATGCGTTGACTATTTTGGTCCTTTATGGACACAAAATCAGGGGAGAAAAGCCAACAAAGGCATACGTCGCAGTACTTTCTTGCTTTGTCATAAAGCCTACTTCGAGCTTGTCTCAACTGAAGCATTCACAGCAGCACCAAAACTCTTCATCAGTCATACAGGACGCTGTCAAAACATCTACAATGACAATGCAATGAATTTTGTTGGCACTGGCAACTAATTATTGGAACTCCCTAATTTACCCTTTACCGAGAAGGGAAAGGAATCAATAGTGCCAACATGCAGCTCGAAGGGAATACAGTTCTAATTTATTCCATACAGGGCACTCCATTTCGGAGGACTATGAAAAGCAATAATATAATCGGCAAAGTACCTTTTCATTCATAGTGTCAGTAACGCTTCATTAGTGTCTCCGCTATTTTTTTTTTTTTATTTTTTTATTTATTCATTCATTTATTTTAATTCTACTTATACATGAAACTCAACTAAACAAATAACAGTCGAGTTCAATTGGCACTTAAAGCAAAACTTATATTAAATACTAATAATAAAACTTGGTATAAGTACAATAAAACAGATAAGAAGGAAAAAAAAAGGAAAAAAGGCTGTACACAACCGGTATAGAGACACACTTACAACCGATACAGGACCAAATTGTAAATAAACCCCTAAGCCATCGCAAACATGCATAAGCTTGGCAATCGGTAATACTTAACAAGAATTCATTTTGCAAACATAACGACTTTTAAGGATAAAAGCTAGTTTAAGTAAGACATAGGTAAATCGCGCGTATTAAGCAATGTTGCTTTAATGGACTTTAAAGAGTCTGATAATGAGAATAAGTGATAGAAGTCATTTAGGTTCTTGCAAACTGCTCTGAGCGGATTAAACAGCTCATAATCATATTTACACTGACTAAGCTTAACCAAGGTAAAGTGCCTAGAGAAGCGGTTAGGGACATTAAAGCTTATTTCACCAATAATAAAAGCGAGGCAATAGCACCATTTATTAGTAACAAACCTACGTTTCTCAAGAGACGGTGAGGACAGCAGAAGCAACCTATTTTCATAGGGAGGAAGAAAGGCAATCGGATCCCAACCCAAATTTCTAAGAGCAAACAGCAAGAATTGCTTTTGAACAGATTCAATTGAATCTACATAGCACCTATATGAAGGAGACCACACAACAGACGCATACTCGAGTATGGGCCTAACCAAACACATGTACAGCCTTTTCGCAAGGTAAGGATCATCAAGCTCTTTAGACCATCTTTTTATAAAACCAAGCGCGGACCTAGCTTTGCTTATCGAGAGCTCAATATGCAAGTTGAAACGTAACCTATGGTCAAATAGAACGCCTAAATCTGAGATCGAATCGACGTCCTCCAACTTATGCGAATCTATGAAATACTGAGTAATGAATGACTTTCTTCTTGAGAAAGAAAGCTTCTTACATTTACTCAGACGTAGTTTCAGAAGATTCACAGAGCACCATGCAACAAAATTATCCAAGTCATCTTGAAGCTGATGTGATTGCGATTTAACAGAGAAGGAGCAAAACAGTTTCACATCATCAGCGTACATTAAGATGTGACTGGAATTACTCACCGATGGAAAATCATTAATATATCAACTAAATAAAATGGGAACTAAATGGCTGCCTTGAGGTACGCCGGACGTCACGGGGAATTGATCCGAGGTAATGAATTTAAACAGAACCCTGAAAGATCTATTGTGCAGATAAGAGCTTGTCTATTTCACTAAATAGAAAGGGAAGCCAGAGCCTTGGAGTTTAAAGATAAATAAGTTATGGTTAACCATATCAAACGCTTTGCTTAAATCAGTGTATATCACATCTGTGCGAGAGCCACTAGAAAAAGCCTTGAAAACATGACAAGTAAACTCTAACAAGTTAGTGACTGTAGATCGCCCTTTCCAAAAGCCATGCTGGTATGCAGGAATATACGAATTAATGGTAACGGCCAAATGCTGAGTCACAATTTGCTCAAACAGCTTAGGCAAGACACTCAACTTGGCTATGTCTCTGCAGTTCTCAACTAATTGTCTATTTCCACTCTTGTGGATAGGACTAAAGAAACCACTCTTCCAACACGAAGGGAAAACATCTAAATTCAAGAACAGGTTAAAAATCTTTGAGATCACACCACATAACTCGACAGCGTAAGATTTAAGTAAGGTCCTGGCGCACAACAATATTTTAGAGAACTCATCCTTTTAAAAACGTCATCGTCCGAAATTACCAAGTTAGGAATTGAGACAGAGTTAGTTATAGGATATGGGTAGTTTGCTGATAAATTGAAATTAGCAATCGAAAAGTTTCGTCGGAAATACTCAGCTAACACATTTTAGATTTCAAAATCATCCGAGGAATCAGAGCCATTAAAAGAAACATGAGAGGGATATGTGGAAATTTTTCTTTCAGAGTTAACAAATTTAAAAAAGTATTTAGGATTAGCAAACAGAGGGGATTTAATGAACTGAAGGTATCTGCAGTAATAATGGTGATTGAGGTGGTTAAATCTACGCCTCGCCAACAAGTAAGCGAAATAGTCGAGTGCAGAGCCGCTTTTCGAATATTTTTTGAATAGCGTGTTTTTTCTATTCTTTTAATATTTAATTGTCTTATTAAACCACGGAGGACGCCTGCTTCGAGGTCGGCACTGCTTAAATGGGGCAGATGCAGCAATAGCTAGATTTAATGTATTGTAGAACGATGACAATAAGCTTTGTATACTTCCGGTTGAGAAATCAAGCCTCATATGTGAAAGACGATGTTTTAGCAATACAATATTGATTTTATGAAAATCATAACATTTATTTAGAAAAGTTTGATTTGGCACATTAAGGCAGTTCAACGAACCATCATTCATATTTGAAAAGGAAATGCACATTAATGGATGATAAGGGTCCTCAGGTAAACTAAAAGGTGGGCAACGATTTACGTTGATATCAGGAAAGTTTGCAAAGCAGAGATCAAGCAGTCTACCATTACAATTAGGGGTACGATTATATTGAACCAAATTATGATCAAACAATTCATTAAAGAACACAACAGCCCTATCAGACGTTGAAGTAGGAATCAAACAGCCAGAATTATCACTGTTACACCAAGTGACTTGAGGCAAGTTGAAGTCACCCAATGCAACGACCAAATCGTTAAGTCTAGACCGCTTGGCTAATTCACAAATGAGGGCAGCGTGTTTCTTGTAAATGGAGATATCAGAATTTGGGGGAATATAGGAGCAGGTTACAAATAGCTGTTTATTAGGCATTATCACACGAATGGCGATAATTTCAACGTCAGGAGAAGTGTGAAATTCTATTGAATTGGACGGGACTGACGCAGATATGGCAATTAATACACCACCACCAATGCGATTCATTCGATCCTTTCTGAAGACTTGGAAGGAATTGTGAAAAAGTTCCGACGAATGAAGATCGGGTTTTAGCCAAGTTTCGGTGAAGGCCAAACAGAAAAACTCCGTGCTCACTTAATTTAGAAAAGTAGAACGAATTTTTGAATTAAGGCCCCTAACATATTGATAAATGAGAGGTAATGGGCCTAAAGAAACATTTAGTTTCTTGAAGGCGACAAGACTATTGCTTTGGTATTACGGGGACGATTTCGAGGGATAAATTCCGTAATCAAGGATCCTACTGGCCGCAGGGGTTTCTTTAACAACATATCACTGTTTTCAGTCGGAATTAGTATTTTAAAAGAGGAGATAACCCTAGATTGAGAAGGAGCCATTTTGAAAATGCTAACGCGCTTTAAGTTGACTGATGGGTCTTTCGCCGCCTGATAACTTTTTATGTTATCCACCGATGTTTCAAGTGCCAGTCTTTACACAAATATTGCTTTCCTGGGAGGAACTGTCGTCAAGCAAATATCATTAATTGGAACAGGAGGGTTCACGGTTGGGGAGTTTAGAGTTGGAGCGAATATAGATGGCGTTATCGCTCTTCCACCAACAGCTTGTGCGACTTGCTCAGTCTGGTGACCAGCGTTCACATTCGAACAGCTTGATTAGAGTGAGTGGCGGCCCTGGGCGGAGATACCCTTGCCACTTCAGCGTAGCTTAAAACGAAAGGACTTGCTGGCTTGTTTGTAACTATTTTGTTACCAACCGACTCAACAATATCGGAAACATTAACGTTCATTTTAGAGTTAGAGGGAGCGGTAACTTGTACCAACGAATCAGATTTGGAGAAACCCAGAGGTGACGTCCCACACGCTACGCTACGAGTAATTATTTTTCTGGCTTGGGTAGAAGATAAGTGCTCAATAAAACGGCACTCATCAAACCTAGACTTAATTAGCTCAAACTTCTCCCACAAGGAGCCGAGATGTCTAGTAAATCCCGACAAACCATTTCGCATCTCCGAGAAAAGTTTGTAAAAATCAACGTCCCGCTGCCTACAGTCATGACATGACCATCTTAAGCCTTTGGAAGGGTCAGCGACTGCGTCAGCAGCACGGCCGAGAATACCGGGCCAATTTGCATGCCCAAAGCGCTCGCAGAGCCAACAAGAAACGAATCTATCCGATTCCGGGCCTGTTTTTGCGCGACATGGTGTATGTAAGCACTTCATGTCAAGCCAACGAAAAGAAAGAAGTGAATCATTAAGCCAAAAAAGAAAAGAAATTCAAAAGAATCCACTACCCTAAGTTTATGTACAAATTTAAGAAATTTAATAAAACTTCTCCGTTACGCTGTCACTGTAACAAGAGAGCAAAAGAACTAGAGAAAGCAAAACCAAACTGGAAGCACGACAAAAAAAAGAGAGAGTACAAATAAGAAAAATTTTCTCTTAAATTAACGTAAGATCTACACTACTGAAGCAACGGTAAATAAGTCAAGAAAAAAGCTATTCACACCAAAGGAAGAAAATAAAAAAAGAAAAAAAAAAACTCAATCCCAGGAACCAAAATGAAAATCACAAAAATTTTAATATAAATCTTACACTTTACACGTTTAAACCTTTTATACTTTTACATAAACCTAGTTTTAAACGCGTATAAAACGAAAATAAAAAAATTTTAGGAATAAAACCAACAAAAGCGTACCGTCTCGCTCGCGTCAGTTGCCAGACTTGCGGACGAAGAACTGGAAACTATAATTGTCGAGATAGAAGCTATATTAAGTTCTCCCTATTTGACACCTGTGCCTAATGATCCTTCCGAGAGATCATCCCACTGAATCTAGGTGGTTGTGGTCTATTAGCCATTAAAACAGAATGCACCCTCAAACATGGTCTCATTAATTTATGTGAGCATCGATCCATACAAACAATACTATCATTATCATACACGAGTGTTGGTAAAATCTCAGAGCTATCCAACAATTCATAAACTTTAATCTCGCCAAAAACAACTATTCATTACCAACCCGATATGCAATACAGTTCAATGAATAGACGTCTTCACAGCGTAAGTTACAATCAATATAGGATACTGAAGTTCAACATAACTTCACCTAAACTCATAGCACCAGTGCCGCATACTCCGTAGTAATTATCAGCTTAGGTGCTATCATCATTGTTTCATACAGCATTTTCTTCCTCAAGAGAGCTGGAACTGCTCAGGCAACTGCTGTACCAAAACGTAAATTGTCCGACCGACACAGCCAATCATAGCGATGAAATAACACCTGCACCAACTTCCGGACAGAGCTTCACCGTTCAGATTTGAAGACATCCTGCAAGTCAATGCGAGGAAGAACGTTTAGTTCTAGCATATTTCTATTCATACATTTGCTCAATTTGCTTGGTTTAGTTAAAAGTGTTTAGGTTTGATATATTATTTATTCTTGTTTGTTTAATTGTTTTTTTGATACTATTACTGGTCTTAGAGAATTACTTTTAAATAAGCTTGCACTTATTTATACAAAAATGCAATTTGAGACATTTGAAGTGTCACAGTTCATATCTGCTTTTCGATTTCAATTTTGTTTTTGTTGCGCATTTACGACTTGCTTCAAGTGGGTGCATATGCACATCTGGAATTGTGCAAAATGTAAATGTAACAATTTATACAAAATAATTCTACTGTTGTTTAGGTTTGTTTTGGTTTTTATTATTTAATCAGATCTACACATTATCGGTTGCAATCAAGCTTTGATTTTGTATAATTTACCTGGTCTTTGATGTTGCCCCCCGGTGCTCTTTCAGCTACAAATGTTGAAAGACACCAAAGTTCAAAGTTAATATAGTTCAGATGCAACATCTGAACTAGATAACATTAACGATCTTCTCATAAACAATTGCTATGGAATTAATTATAAAAATGTTTGATATAGCCATAATTGCAGACAGCTAAGTGTCAGTATCGTTATTGCTTGCATGCCTATCTTTGACGCACAAATTGTCATTGGGCTATTTATAATTCCCCTTTTTTAAATTAAAGCGCTTGGGAAGACTGTTGCATGTATATATGACTGTGTGGTTGAGCTAGATGAAAAAGACCTTCTGGGATATAATTTTTGTTTGGTATGAACTGTGGACAAAGTAAAACTCATAAGAGCAGACGTCGAAAATCACATCAAAGAATTTCTCATACCCAGGCAAGGTGGGTTTGATTTTTATCAAATTTACAAATAATACCGGAATTACTAAACCATTATCAGCTGGCCCTACGACCTCGGTGACCGGTATGACGTGCAAATTAAGGGAGGAATCTGTAGGTATGAAATGTACAAATTACTCCTGCTTAATACAATTGTATTCAAGATCAGGACCAGTGGATACAAATGCTACATGAGATAGTAATGCATGATGGACCACAATTAAAACCACACCATCTCTTTTGTGAAAGCTATATTGTCTATAATCGTGATAATTAGCTCCAAAAATTATAATCACCTAACCTACACCCCTTCGTTTTTGTTTATTTTTGGGCTAAAAAATTTTAGGACGTCGTAAGTTGAAACTCAAATTTAGGGTTTAATTGACACAATTTTCCTTGTTACGTTGATTATATGTCATTGTAAAATTTAAGGTGTATGCCGGTTGATCTCTTTTTTCTTTCCTTTTTTTCATTGTGATCTAGTTATCGTTACATTATACAAAATTATTTCATCTATTGAATTTATTTCATTAGTCTAAAATTATAATAATAATAATATTTCATCTATTACATCTCCCTTTCATTCTGAGTTCGCATTTCGCTCACACAGCACACAATTTAATTTTTGGAAGTTTGTTTTTAATTCTTGATGATTCTTTTTCACATAAAAGTGTGCGAACTAACATACATAGTTGTACCTTTTACTGACGCACACAAATCCACATGTCTTTACTTATATGATCATGAAATTCTGCAGGCGTATTTATTGTAAATTCTTAGACTTGTTAACTAGGCGTAGCCTATTTGCAACTAAAAATTATTCGTTTTCTGCTGAATTAATATTATGCATGCATATATGTGTAAGTAGGTTTTCAAAGTCAACTATGTCACTAAATAGAAAACCAGAAACCCCCAAAATCATTTTTTTTCCAGATTACTAGCTACAAATTCTGTCTTTTCCGACAACTGCCTTAAGTTATTATTACTAGATTGCAGTATATACAATTAGTGTCATTACAATTTTCAGACCAGGATTCCCGGGTTAAGCTAACATATGGTAATTACAATTATTAGACTGCTGAAGTATTCCTCTTAACTTAGTGATGCATTCATGCACATTTTAATAAAATAACACATGTTTTTTGATACGGGAGAAATAGCTGCGGTAACAAGTTGGCACGCGTGGGGTACGATATGGAATGAACTCTATTATAAATACACCTCAGTCAACAGTTAAAATAATTTATTAGTGAAAGCATTCTTACGAAATTGTTACTCTAGTATCTACAACATTGCTCTTGAAGTGTAAATTTTAGACATTGATAAAATAAATGAGAATATTTGTGTTCTGAGACTACATACAATTAATAATACTACGAATTAAAGTATTATTGGCAACTCCACTTCAAACGGATGATTTTCGCCGGAGCGCCGGCATGTTCTGGTTTCACGTTAGTAATAGATTGAAGACACATCGTTTTTATGGAACGTTTAGAGGGATATTAAAAACTATGGAAGTGGATGGTCCACACAGTGACATTAGTCCCATTACACGAATTACGACGCATACCTGTACAAGCAGTGTTCAATATAAAGCCCTACTTAACAATGTTTACATTATGCCGTGTACCTACACGAAAATTACCGGCATGAGCAACAATATTTACAATCTCATCAGCTGATGAATGTATAGCTATCCAAAAACACCAGAGTTTTTCCTCAAAGGTGTAAGTTACTGTAGGTGATACTAAACTATTGATTCGTTGTTGTTCGGCGAATCCGTCAAAACAGTGTTAAACGTATAAAATTCCCCCTATCAATGCGGAATGACCCAGAATTTTTCGCTGGATTTTCGCCCTCGCATCATTTTCCTATCGCAGATCTAGCAAACCAAGAATGTCGTTAAGGATTTCAGACACAAAATTTGTGTATTGAGAGTCCATATGAAACATGTGAAACTGTTATAGTATTTGTGGTGAGAAAAATGTTGGCTGGGTAGGTTTTTTGTTGCCCCTAAGTGATAGCTCCGCTGTAAACATTGGGGATTTTCTTTTTATTGAAATGAGTGATCCCTTCTATAATCAAGAGTATATACAGATGCTTAAAACTGTAATCCCGAAACACGATTTTTCACAACGGTGTACACCATTACATATCTGAAAAATTGACAATCTGTTCAAAATAATATTTCAAAGAAGACGAGTCGACTTGTGTTCAGTGTAGTGCGTGTTTTCTATTCGTCTGCATTTTTTCAATTGTTTCGGTGTTTTCGGTGTTTTTGTGTATTTAACTTCTGTCTTTTCAGTGTTATTGCTAAAACTGGTTAACGCGGATATCGCGTATGTGCTTTTGTTTCGTCTATATATAATAAAAAATAGAAAACAAAAAAACAAAATAAAAACAAAAAAAAATTGAAAACATTTGACACTTTTCTTTAGTGGTTCCCCATCTCCTTGCACAGTTCCCAAACCTTTTCAAGTGAGTGGTTATTTCAAAAATAATAATAAATAGACAACAATAAGGCATAATGGCCCCGGGGCCGCCAGACAAAAACCCGAATAGATTTTATCTATTAAGTGATACATCCCCCCAAAGAAAAAAAAGTAAAAAATCAGATTTTCCGGTGTTGCCGATCAGCGATATAATCCCTATTGATAAAAAATATATTGTTATTTCTTCAACCGATGCTCGAATAACAATTTCCCAAATTAGCCCTTTTGCTATAAAAAAAGCTCTAAATAGCATTACAACATACATCGACTCGATCTCGATTCTACGCGATGGGAATTTACTGGTCCTCGCTGGGAACCCGCGCGCAACCGAAAAACTAATAAAGGCCAAGTCTTTAGCTAATCTATGTGCTATTTCAGCTAAACTACATGAGAAACTTAACTCAGTTCGAGGCGTAATTTATGTCCCTTGCTTAGAGCATGTGCCGGAAGATGAAATTGTTCGCGAACTGGGCATTCAAGGAGTGTCTGAAGCATATAAATTAACCAAACTGAGTGATGACGGAAAAACACGCTCTCCTACAGGCAGGATTATTTTAACTTTTGATCGCTATCGATTACCGCGAACAGTTGATGTGGCGTGGTATAAATGTAAAGTAGAACTATACATCCCACATCCTATGAGGTGTAAAAATTGCCAACGCCTGGGTCATACGGCAAAAAGATGCACTAATGCTGCATCTTGTGCTAACTGTGGTCATCCTCCACATACTGAAAGCTGTACCCATAGTTTCTGCATAAATTGCAATGATCAACACTCAGCGTTAGGCAAACAATGCCCACGTTTTGTACAGATGCGTGAAATATTAAAAATCAAAACAGAAAATTACTGTAGCATGGGCGAAGCGCGACGCACATACCGGGAAAGGAATCCATCTGTAGCCCATGGAATTGGCAAAAGTAATACCTATGCCGCTGTTGCCTCGCAAATCGAGCCTAGTAAGACTTTAACTGCAACTGCTTCCAATGAAAAACCTGTTCCACCATTAACCAAAAATTATATTGCGAAACCAGTTACATCACTTGCCAAAGATAATATTGAAAAAACCAAACCAACTGCAAATATTGAAAAAATCCAAACAACAACATATATGCTAAAATCTAATATACCAAATTCTCCAGAATCTCCAGCTCTCAACTTTATTCAACAAGTGGTAATGAATACATTCTTTCATCCATTAATCAACCTTCGAAAACCAAAGCAACTGCAAATATTGAAAAAATTAAAACAACAACACATTTTCTAAAATCTAATATACCAAATTCTCCAGAATCTCCAGCTCTCAACTTTACTCAACAAATCACAAGTGTTAATGAATCCATTCTTTCATCCCTCAATCAACCTTCAATTTCAAATTATTCACGTGCGCCAACCCGTTGCGCTTCAAATGTACCAAATACAGATTATTCTGCTGGTAAGAATAAATCATTCACGAAAAATTCCTATAGTGACCTTCTCGACGGAGACGCTGACATGTCAACTTAACTCTCTTTCCACTCTGCCTCCATGTCATTACAATTAAATAAACCTTTTAAAATTCTACAATGGAACATTAAGGGACTTATTAATAATTTTGATGAACTCCGTACACTCATAAATGATTTTAATCCAACCTTTTTATCGCTTCAAGAAACCCATTGTAGAAGCTCTTTTAATCCTATTCCACCTAAATCATATACTGGATACTTCACGAATGCTGATCAAAATTCATATTCCAAACAAGGAGTAGGTGTTTTTATAAAATCAAGTATACCTCACAAACGCATAAATTTAAGCTCAAATATACAAGCCGTAGCGATACAAATAATGTTAAATATAAAATTTACAGTGCTTTCGCTCTATATTCCACCTTCGCAATCGTTTTCTCAGCAAGAACTCTACAGTTTATTCTCCGTACTTTCACCCCCATTAATTATATGCGGCGATTTCAACAGCTGGAATACCATCTGGGGCTCAACAGTGAACAACACTCGCGGTACTGTTTTAGAAAAGGCCTTTTTTCAAAGCAACCTTTGCGTTTTAAATGATGGAAAACCAACGCACTTCTCAACTCATCATACTTTTTCACATATTGATTTAACATGTTGCTCTCCATCACTTCTTCCTTTGGTGTCCTGGTCTATTTCTCATAATCTACATAATAGTGATCACTTTCCAATCATAATCGATCTTAAACTTTCAACGTCCTCTGCTACTCCAGCAAAACAGGCCAAATTCCTCCTAGATAAAGCGGATTGGATCAATTACTCCAAACAGGTGGAGTCATTTTTGAACTCAAAGCCATTTAACGGAAACTGCAACCATGATGCTGCTATTATGTCTAAATCGATTCGCACGGCTGCTCATCTTTCTATTCCTCAAGCCAACACCTCTTTTAAACGAGCTAGGGTTCCATGGTGGAACAACACGCTTTCGTTTTTGAGGAAAAATAAAATGGATCTATGGCACCGCTTTAAGAGATGTCCTGATCAGAATCACTTGGCCAATGCTCTATTCAGGAAGGAATTACGGAAATCAAAGGCACTTAGTTTCGAACTTTTCTCGAGACGAATTCACAGAAATACATCAATGAAAGTTGTCTGGAACAAAAACAACAGACTTAATGGGACTTCAAACATGAACCAAATTTCTGCCATCTGCACTCCCAATGGAACTTTAACTGACGCAGATGAGATTTCTAATTACTTTGGAAAAGTGTGGTGCGAATACTCCTCTGACAGCAACTTCTCCAGTGCTTTCATTGAAAATAAAAGGACTCCAATATCTCCTTCAAAAAATATCGATAGATGTGCCATGTTCCTGGAAAATAGCGTATCTACCTCAGAACTTGGAAGTTGTCTCTCCAATTTGAAGGGGAAGACACCTGGTCTCGACCGCAACTCATAGCAAATGTTCAGTGCTATGTCTAAGTCTAGTAAAAAGAAATTACTGGACCTACATAATACGGTATTTATGACTGGCCATATACCCTACATGTGGAAAATGGCAACAGTTGTTCCAATTCCAAAGTCAAAAAATGTCTCCATCGCATCTGATTATCGCCCAATTTCTCTTTTATCTTGCCTCCCTAAGGCTTTAGAGAAGATTATGGCATCTAGATTATCTTGGTTTCTTGAATCCAAGAACCTGATAACAAAGCAACAAGTTGGTTTCAAGCGGGGTAGAGGATGCATCGACGCTCTGTTACATATTGATTATTTCACAAGCAAAGCAATTTCCGAACGAAATCACGTAACAATTCTCTCAATTGATTTCGAAAAAGCATTTGACAGAGTTGGTCTTCATGTTATCTTAAGACTCTTAAAATCATGGAATGTTGAACCCAAATTCTTCAACTACATCAAATCATTCATGTCGCATCGGCGGTTCAAAGTTAGAATCAACAATCATCTTTCTGATTCCTTTCCGCTAATGAATGGCATTCCGCAAGGATCTCCTCTCTCTGTCACGCTTTTCCAGATCGCTTTCAACGAAATTAGCGAAATTCTTTGCCGTGTACCAAGAGTGGAACATTGTCTCTACGCAGACGATGTATACATTTTTACAAAAGAAAAAGACAACACGAAAGCAATCAACATCCTCGAATCTATTGCATGTGAGATCTCCACATGGGCAAACTCGTCAGGAGCTATAATCTCTATACAAAAATCAAAAAAAATGCACATTTGTTTTCGACAAGGAAACCTACTGATGCATATTAACGGCTTACCAGTACTAAATGTGCAGACGCTCCATGTTCTCGGGCTCACGTTTTCAAACAATTATCGTTGGAAAGCACACTGCCTTCGTTTAAAAAACTCCCTTTTAAATATTAACACTATCGCTTATTTTACCAAAATGCTTGTGTTAAGCAAGATTGACTATGCTTTGATAATTTATGGCAATAGCTGCAAATCTAATATCAACATCCTTAAACCGGTCTATCACCAAGCCGTTAGAGCAAGTTGTTATGCCCATAAATAATATTATAATTGAAACTGGTCTCCCAACCTTAGAAAATAGACTGTATGAGTTAAAAGCTAAAATAGTCCCTAAGCTTCTTAATTCAAACAAATCCATTCTCGGTGATGACGTAAGAAAGATTATTATTGCGAAGAAAATTCCAAAGTCACCATCTGCAATTGACCATTGTTTGTGCATCGCAAAGGAATTGAACATTCCCTTAAAAATTTC
>NW_023998432.1:7661076-7693617 GCF_014805625.2 Glossina fuscipes
TTTTTTTTTTGTGAAGCGAGCAGTTCTGATTTGGGTTTGCAGTCATTAGCCAATTGCTTTTTTGAATTGTGAAAAAAGAAAGAAAAAAAAATAGAAAAACTTGGAAGAGTTCCTTATTTTATTTATGAAAAGAAGAAAATTGACTTTTATGTTTTACAAGATTATGAAAACCGCAGCGAGTGCATTAATTCGCCTCGTATTAAAATTGCAACGAATTAGGAATGTAATGAAAATAATCGTTGAACATTTAATATTTTTAAAGGATTCATAAGTAAAGAAATTCAGAGTGGTTACATTCCTGTTAAAATGGTTTCAAGTTTAGTTCAAACATTTTTCCAGACTAAAATCCATGCCGTGACCGACGTAAACCATATAAATATAAAAGGTTTATGATACTTACGATACAGGCATATGCGTGCATATCATTTGAGCCATGTCTTACAATCAAATCGACATTGAAAAAACGAAAATGTTATAGTCAAAGCCGGCATGTTTCCAACTTCTTAATGATCTTTTAAATCAGCATGCAATTGGTTTTGTGTATGTTCAACTTTTTTCGCCATCTTCTTGCCGTTTTATCATTACGAAAACCGTCTACATCAAATCCAATAGCTCTTACTACATCTGCTTTGATAATTTTGCGTTTGCAGAGGCATCGTAGTTCCGAAACCCTCGGTGAGACTCTAAAAGCTCAGCAAAGCAGCGGCGATATGTATTTACCTATATATCGAACGAAATTATTTAATTGTTTATTTTTTTTTATTAAAAATTATAAAAATTCGTATTTAATTAAAAGGACCAATGTATATATTTGGCGAGTTTTAAAATAGGTGAGTTAAATAATATTGTTAATTAAAATTAGTTATTTAGTATTAATCTTTAATTCACAATGTTTTCAACACAATCATTAATTTAGAGATTTTGTGATACACATTTTCGCCTTTAATTTATTATTCATATTGTTTATTTTAATTATTAATATGATTTCTAACTAATTTGCTTTGTTTGTTATTGGCTAGCAAAGCAAGTTTATTCATTACACCACACTTCCACTTACAACACATAACAATTATAAAAATTATCTAGGGCTAATTTATCGTATGGACCCCCCAATCACGGCGAGCAAGTCAAATTTTCTTAAAAGCTCTTTGAGTATGCTACACTAGCTAACTAAAAGAGGCATAATCAGCGGCCTGATTTATTGTCCACATGCTTCCCAACAACATTTTAAGCCCGTTTTTTTTAAGGGACATTCCGTTTGTTGCGATTTTTTATTTAAACTAGTTGGTATTGCCACAGCGAGCATGGCAATGGTCATGTTACGGTTTGGTATGCATTGGTAAATGGAGTCGAAAAATTAGTGTTCATGTATGGCATTGTAAACTAACAGGATTATTTAAGCACATTGAAGGAAAATTTGAAAGAAAAAGCTGACAAACTTAGTATATTGGAAACACCCCAATTCACCCAAGATAGCGACTTCAAGCAATTCCCATTTAGTTCAAGAATGGCTCTTATATAATTGTCCCAAAATGCCTCATCCTCTTCCGCAAATCACCAGGCATGAACCCCATTGAAAATATGTGCGCTGAATTCGACAGTCATGCGGCAAAACACGCAATCCCTTTCGTCCAAGACCTAAATAACAGGCTATAAGAAGAATAGAGTAAGATCCCTATTGTCCACACAAGAAAAATTATACAAAATTTGCCAAAACGTGTAAACGACGTTAAGCAAGATGGATACCCCACCAAATTATTTTTATTAATTTTTAATAATACGCTGTTTTTTCTTTGTATTCTTCCTGGTATTAAAAAAAGCCAACATTAATTTCACTTAATGTGACTCACTATACATAAAATTATTGGTCGCCAACTTTCCAGTCAAATTTTTCTTTACAATGCGTTAATAACTAAGAGAGATGTAAACACTAGTATATAAAAGGTGCTCAAATTCAAAACTATCATTTCCATAGGTCGCCGGTGCTGGAATATTCAAATAATCTCCTTCGACTTTATAGTGGACGCAAATGTTGTGCAGCGCTGCACAAATTTATGCGACTTCACCCAGCTTTTTCGGCTATAGAAGCTCTTCCGCACTTCCTGTAGAATACGCCAGCGACTTAGAGAAATATTCAAAAACTATAGTTGCATTTTCGAAATACTAAACGCTGTAACACTAACCTTTATACACACCAATGCTTAGACTATAGAAGGTATCCTCTGTAATTTTTTGACGCTTTAATTTTTTTTGCCGCTAACCGAGCAGCCAAGTATTGCTACTATGCTCAATCCAGCGGTTTTTTAGATAAGTTCTCTGATCGGAGTGCCTGCACACAGGCGTACCATGGAAAGATTCCAAAAATTTAAAATTGACTGCCATCGTTTTCATTTGATGATCGAAAATCTAGAAAGAAATGGTTATTTATAAACAAAAAAATGTTACTAATGTGCAAATATTCATATTACCCTCTGCACAAAGCTTTCTTTCTATCCTTAGATGATAACGTGCTTTGAGCAACATTGACAGTCGGCCGCTTTGGAAATACGGAACTTCTTCATAAATCTACATACAACAGTATAACACACTCGTAGACTGCAAATATTAGAAACAATTTACTTACTGGCTTTGAGATAGCCTTAAGGGGTCGGAAGCATCCCACAAAGCCTCTATCACTTGCCTCGTGGTGATCCTTTCTTACGCGTCGCAGTTGTCCTTGTTCTCCTCTTCAATAAAAGAAAGTCACAATAGATTTTAACTCGATATTTATAAAAAAAAAATGGTACTTTTACCAATTTTTTTCTTTGTCTTGACAATTCACAACTGTAATTTCGAACACACTTTTTTTAAGGTATTTTTAAATTAATAATTCATTGCCTTTACTTTTCTTTTACAGTTGTTTTCTTACACACTCAATTCTAAAAAGAGAGATTTGTGGTAACTTTTCTTGATTTATACTCAATCCTAATACTCACTCTGTACATACTAATACTCTCTCTATATATATTAATACTCAATACTTATACTACTTTGGTCTCAGCGACAGCAATTTTATTGTCGCCAGATTTGACGTAACTCAGAGAGCACATTTGGAGACAATCACCAACAAAATTGCTAACATGATTAGGTTTTATTGGTGAATGTCGCCTGCTTACATGATTACACCCCAGTATGCGGAACGACGTAATATTTTATATTTGTGCGCATTGTTGTAATTTTTCATTTTATTTTGAAACATTAGAAGTAGTCTTCTCCCATTTTCAACTTCGTAAAAATATTGTCTTGAAAACTTCACTGTTGTTCATTATAAAAAACAATAAAGTCAAACAGGAAGAACGTTCATATTTTTAGAGATATGTAAGAAATGTTGAAAAATTTCATCGTGGTTTTAATAACGTTTGCATTTGGTTGGTTTTTGTATGGAGCCCGTTATATATTTTTAGAAGTAGAGGAAAATGCCTGTCGCATGACATATATGTTCGGTGAACCCCAATTCTTGGTAACTTAAATAGAAATGTAGATGTGCATATCTTGATTTATACCACGAATCATCCATGAATCCACCTTATCCTACGCATTTGCTTAGCGTAAATTCATATAATTCTTTTAATTAATCTTCTCTTGTAGAAATTGAAATTCAAAGAAAATAAAGAATTTCCCCATTATGGCCTGTATTATTACTATGAGGGTCCGGTTCAGCAAAATATCAAATATTTAACGCTAAGAGGTGCTCCAGTGTTATTTGTACCTGGCAACGCAGGATCTTTTAAACAGGTAACGTTAGGTAACTTTATTCACTAACATTCGGATAAAATTAAAAACTTGTATAAAAAAGGTGCGCTCATTGGCTTCAGTGGCTTTGCAAAAGGCATTGGATAACGAACACAATATACAGTTAAATTATTTTGCAAGTATGGTGAAATTTAGTATTAACGAGGATATGTGTATGTATATGGAATATGCATAATTTTTCCTCTGCAGTTGATTTTAAGGAGCAATTATCTGGCTTTTACGGTGGTTATTTGGAAGATCAAAAGATGTTTTTAAAACTCTGCATTCAAGTCGTTTCAAACATATATGAAAAAAAGAAAAGTGTAATCATTATCGGTCATTCAATGGGAGGCAAAGTGGCGCAAGCGGTTTTAGAGCAGCGAGGCGATTTTACGAAAATCAATAGTATAATTTTTATCTCTTCTCCACTGGACATTCCCGTAATAAATCTTGATTATGAAATCCAAAAGTTCTATGTGAATAATGAAAAATTTTTGTCAATCAATCGTGAACGATATTTGGCACACAACGAAACGAATACTTGTGTTGATTTATATCAAAATGTTTCGTATTTTCGAAGCCAATCAAGTTTCATGGAAAATATCCTGATGATATCAATTGGTGGTGGTAAAAGAGATTTAATGGTGCAAGAATCCTTAACGATATCTAAATATTCTGACATACATGCAATGGTAAAACTTTCTGGCGTTTTATTTTTCCAGTTTTTGATTTTACTTCGTTTGCGCATAGACTTCATCAATACCAAAGGTTTGGTTGAGTTGCGATCACTTGTCCTCAGTGTGGTGTCTTCAGCTGGTTAAGGTCATTAATCGCTTCATTTTTGCTGTAGCTACCGTTGATTCTCGCAATGACGTATTCTATTTAGACGAAAAGGGTTTACGTGTTCAAGCAGCAATGAATTATTTTGTGGTAATATTTTTAAAATTGTTTCGTTATCGCATTTAAATTGTAATCCCAGAAGTCCTCTTACTGGTACGCTATTATATATTTATATATATCATGATTTATAATTCTCTTAGCGACGCGTGTTTATATTGCAGAATATATAAACTATCTACGTATTAAGTATTCGATATCACTAGTAATTTTGAATAATATATTAAGTAGTAACTTTTGTATTTTATGCATTTCTAGAAACCTCTAAATAGGCATAAGGTAATCGAGTTGTACTTCAACAGTAATTATAAATCCGTGTGGGATGAACAATCTAAAATAGTTTATGGAAAGCTATTTAAAAATGGTTTACGGCATTATTACAATCAGCTGCTTACAATCCAAAAATACAAAGATTATAAGGTACAGAAAAAACGTTTTTTTTACCCTTAGTATTAATTAGCTTTGCTGATAAATATTTCATCATTATTTACTTTTTAGAAATTTTTTATGGAAGTAACCGGTCTCGATGAGAATAATTGGCTTTTTGCGTGCTTAGAAACTTTCCACGAAGGTAATTCGCTTGGATGGTAAGATTAATATTTTGTAGCAAATTTCGACCTGTATGTTTGCAAAGCTTTTATATATTTTGTTAGTAAAAAAAGAAAGCAAAAACTCTTGTCTGATTTCTTTTAAAAATAGGATCATAGGTATTAATCTGTGGTGTTTCTTTTATACTGACAGTTATTATCAACTGATAGTTATCTACATTCCTCCTAAGTCTACTTTACGTTAAAGGAGATTTATTTATATTAATTTGTCCCTAATGTTTAAAACAAAACGTAGAGAGCTACGTTTCCGTAATTATATATTTTATTTATATAATGTATTTATATTACACGAGTTTAAAAGAGAAATGCGACGAAAACTAGTTAAGGCATTTATTCGGACTGCATACTTGTGCCGTTCCTATGTTGAAATTGCTTGTGCTTTTGTGAATAATAATTCACAAATTTCATTACTAAGTAAATCGATGTGAAGGTACGTAGAGATATTGAACATGAAATTTCAAGAAGCGAACTTTTGCCCGCCAAGAAGTGTGACCACTTTTTTACACTGGTAAAGTAGAAATGCAAAACACCAAAATGCTAAAAAATAAGTATTCAAAAGAGAGCAATTACTTCGCTCGTTACAAAGCGAAACTTTTATAAGTGAGAATCAAAAATAACTTTTGCATGGCAACGCAATAAATAAAATAGTGTTTTGGGTTTGACGGACTCGCAAAGAAAACATCTTTAGAAGATTTTTCTTCGTATTCAAAAAGTAATTGCGAAAGAGGGTAATTCATTTCACCCAGTCTTGAAATCTAAGCAAAAATTCCAAATCTAATTAATTAAAACAGCACCTTTCAAAGGATCAGAAAATGGACTACATTTCTGTCAAGAGACATTGGAAGCAATTAGAATGCAACCGATTTCGCTTGTTTGGATTTGCTTCTCTTTGGTCTTCTGCAGGACAATTTTAGCACAAAAAGTAAAGCAGCCTAAAAGTAGTCAGCGAATTTCTTGAATAATATTCTACGCCGTCATTTGACACAAATAATTTATGAATTTCAAAATTAGAATACAGACAAGGCGTTTAATTATTTGCATTGAAAAAATTGTAAAATTATATATAAACAAAATGTGAGCTAAGTGGTAATAAGAAGAAAGATTACACTATTTACAACGTATAGCAATTGTCGTAAGAGCACGTTAAGTGGATACGGAAGAAATACTTAAGATAGACCGACCCTTTAGTATACCATTCGATTCAGAATCATCTTATTATCAATTTAAATTTTCCTTTTCGTCTGTCTGTCTATTCGTGTAATTTTGTATTCAATCATAGTTTTCGGGATATTTTTGAAAAAACAGCAGTAAAATTTAGAATCTTGGCATAATAAATGACGAGAGAAAGTTTGGAAACGATCGAATAATTTCTTCAAATTCCTCTCATATAAACGTTTTTACAAACAATGAAACGTTACATATTAATAACTATCTCTTAAAACTCTGAAAATTAAGATGTACAGAACGATGTTATCAACGCATGCTATCCCGTCCAATTGGATAAGAATATATATTCGTCATATACAAAAAAAATTATTTTGTTTTGTAATTATAAAATGCTTTTTGCACCGTCGTTAATAACTATATATTATTGTTAAAGTGTCCAGTATCACGACTTTCAACTGCTTTAATTATAGAAAGAAAGTTGTTTGCTCCGATAAATACAAGACATTTTTAACATTAACATCGATTTTCAATAAAACATATTTTCTGCTTGTTCTTGTGACGTCGTTGTGATCAGCAAATTTGTTCATCATAATTTTGGTACTTTGCCAGCATTAAACGATCATGACGCATGCGGCAGGCCGCAGATTTGTACGCTTTCCAATATTCACAATGATTTACGCTTCTCTTTTGTTCATTTTTTTCTTGAAAATTTTGCCAATTTTTTTATTGTTTGATTGAAGCATTCGGTTGTTTCATAATATTTTCTAGACTTGTGGATTTGCCGCGTATATGTTGTACTCCTTTCAACTGTTCTGCGAGACAATAATTTTTGGCATGTGCAATTTTTGTAATTTCACCGTTTAATTGTTAGGATTATAGATTATGTTAGATTATATTATAACAGTGAAATGAAATTACTTAAAATAATTTTTGAATTGAAATGTAAAGAACAACGTTGTACGAAAGTTGACAGAAGTTTAAAGGTAAAGAATTTTTTTTTTCCTAATAAAAAAGGTATTTTTATTTTATTATTTTCGAGGAAGAAGCTTCAACACATTTGGTGTGCCTCGAAAATTATTTTTAATTTATCACTAAACCTGCGAACAGGGATTGCTGATAAGTGTTATAGACTAAGAAGATTTAAATTTTCGTGTTTTCTGCCGTACAAGAAAAGTCATTAGTTATGGAACAATTTTGTAAAAGAGTGTTGTCAATTTTCCACTGTCAATTAAAATTTAATAATTAATTTAAACAGATTGCCATAAACTCAGCACTGTTTTCTTTATGCACATTAGTTGTCATACGTTCTATTTGCGAATCAGTGTATTATTTGAGTATATTTTTCAATTATTTTCAACCTTTCGATTATGAAAAGAGATAACAAATTATTGATTTAATTATTTACTTATTAATTTTCAGAAGAAAGTAAAGTATCTTTATACTTTAAAAACGCTCTTCACTCTTTCGAACGCATACATCTTATGCATTTTATACTTTAAGTGTTGGCATTTTAAAAGATTTTTTTCCTTGAAAGCTTATCAAGGCAAATTGGTCTTTAAATTTTGCAGTGTGAAGAATCTGCCCGAATTTCTCGAAATGGGACGAAACAGCAGTTTGCAAAAGTCAGTCAAGACCGTTAAACTTGTTTCATTTTTGAAATCAGATAATTTGAAATGTTTTGCATATAGCACTAAATTTATTCTAACTTTTACACTTTTTTAATCTTGCTTCTAAATGTGGGAATGAAAATCTAGGGTTTGTAAGATATTGTCCGTTACAGCTTATCAATATCATTCGGTTTGCTCCATTATTATTATTATTATTATAATTTTAGACTAATGAAATAAATTCTTAGACTAAAACAAAAAAGACTCGCACTAGCACTATCAGCTCTAATTTGTAAAAGTTCATTAGATATTGAGCCTAGTAGTTTTAATAAAGTAATGCACTGTATTGATATTCTGTTCTGTAGCTGATTGTAAAATGTCCATAGGATTAGTCCCTCCAAATACAAAACTTTTAGCCACAGAAAAGTTAAGGTAATTACAGAGAATCTGCTTTGTAGTGAGAATTTGTCCACAATTGCAGATTAGGGAGGCAGACTCCATTGGTGGGTTGCAATTGTATGACCAAGGCTAATTCTCGAAAATATTTGGATCTCGATTTTCTCAACACTTGTTGGATATAAAGGGGGATTTAATTAAGGGTTAATAAAAGAGCTAGTGATGGTCCTGTAGATTTTCTTCTGTAATTTTCTCACAAGCAGCATACTTCGCCGCTCGAGCAGCCCGCTCATTTCCCAATAAACCGATATGACTAGGTACCTATAACATTTCAATTTTTTCGTCGGGTGTTGTAATAATATTCCTTAATTTGTCGATGGTGCTCCATCTTGAAGTCGAAGGATTCCGTATAGCTTGTAATACAGACAAACTGTCAGTAACGATGACAGTTTTGAGTTTGTTTTTATGGGAAAGGTTCGCAGCGTGAAGGATAACTCTGGCTTCGGTTGTGAAAGTTGAAGTACTTTCGTGAAATATGTGATTGAGAAGAACCTGTCCTGAAGGATTTACCACGGCACAAGCAGGAGGCAGACCACAAGATTTTTAGCCGTCTGTGTATAGAAGATGCTAACCAGTACTCTTCAGTATTTGGGTTTTTTCAGCAATTAGATTCCTGAAGACGTAATTTGGAGTATCTTCTTTCTTGTCCATAGACAGCGAAATCTCAAAAGAGCAGTCTTTCAAAATCCATGGAGGTTTAACACCAAAAGAGCGGAAAATTTTTAAGGGAATGTTTAATTCCTTTGCGACATACAAGCAATAGTCAGTTGCAGATGGTGACTTCGGAATTTTCTTCGCAATAATAATCTTTCTCACGTCATCACCGAGAATAGAGTTGTTTGAATTAAGAAGCTTGGGGACTACTTTAGCTTTTAACTCATAAAGTCTATTTTCTAAATCTGGGAGACCAGTTTCAATTATAATACTATTTATGGGCGTCGTCCGAAAAGCATAACAACTTACTATGAGGGTTCGGTGATAGAACGATTTGAAGATGTTGATATTAGATTTGCAGCTATTGCCGTAAATTATCAAAACAAAGTCAATCTGACTGCCTTGTTCAAATAGAATTTTTAACCGAAAACAGTGTTTTTTAACGATATTTGTTGGAAAACATGAGCCTGAGAATATGGACCGTTTGCACGTTTTGTACTGATAAGTCATTAATATGCATCAGTAGATTTCTTGCAACGCATATCTTCTTTCGACATATGTGCATTTTTCTTAATTTTTGTATAAAAATTTTAGCCACTAACGAATTTTCCCAGGTGGAGATCTCTCTTGCAATAGATTCGAGGATGTTGATTGCCTTCGTGCCATCTTTTCTTTTGTAAAATTGTATACATCGTCCGTGTAGAGTCAATGTCCGATTCTCGGTACACGGCAAAGAATTTTCGTTAAAGGCGATCTGGGAAAGCATAACATAAAGAGGCGATTCTTGCGGAATGCCGTTCATTAGCGGAAAGGAATCACAAATAATTGTTGATTCTAACTTTGAACCGCCGAAGCGGTTTGATGTAGTTGATGAATTTGGGTCCAACATTCCGTGATTTCAAGAGTATTAAAACAACATGAAGACACGATTCCGTTCGGAAATTGCTTTGCTCGTAAAATAATCAATACGGAAAGGAACGTCGATGCACCCTCTACCCCACTTGAAACCGACTTGTTTGAAACTAAGTGCCTTTGAATTTTTTAATTGCTTCCTGAACAGAGCATTGGCCCTTTCGTATAACAACAAATAATCGTTTTTCCTCACTAACTAAAGCGTGTTGTTCCACCAAGGAAGCCTAGCTATAAAATTTATCTTTCATCTTTTGCTTTACTAAAAGTTATCGTTGGGAAAAATTAATTTACCACTTCGTTACTCTCCCCATAATTAATTTGGAATTAACACACTTAGCTTGTCTTCTACTCTCTAAGTCCTTTTATTTGAAATCCATATCGCTGATATTATTGAGAAAAAAGTAATCCAGCAGGTCCTAGTGCCCACCATATTTATTTAAGAAACGACGCATTTTTATGCACATAACATAGATTCATTTGAAAAATGCAAAAAATAGTTTTCAACATTGCAGCTTGTTTAGCTTATGATTAATAACCATAAAACCTCAAAAAAGTAAAAAAAAGAAAATTTAATCATCTGTAATCTTGCGTGTGCATGGACTTTTTTTCCATTTTTTCGTATAAAAAGTAGCGTAAAGTAAATGTGGAAGATTTCAGCCTTCTATGGTTTATTATTTGTGAGTAATGGGCAAAAACTCACAAGTTTTTGTTTAGATAAACGAAGTTACGTTGAGTTTACATTGCCCTGCGAGCTTGCGCTCTGACTAATTTGTCCCATTTTCAATATCAATCTGCGAATAAAAACTTTCAATGGAATGGTAGATATGGCTCAATCAAGTCATAATATCATACTGATCAAGAATGTATATATTTTATAGTGTCTCTGAACTTCTGGATATTGCAAACATGATAAAATGTTTATATCCCCCATCCCTCAGTGATGGGTATAACGAAATTCGTTTTTGTTGTGATTGTTATATTAGACGAAACGTTTTTGCGGAAATCGCGCCTCACCATTTTATTAAATACGTTTTTGACTAATGTTAATTTTGTTGCCATGAACAAAAAGTTGGAAGTAATGTTTCTTATATTTATAACTAAGAGAATTAATATTGACTAAGACATATTTTAATGGCTTAATAATAAATTATTATTGGCAATAGCCGGTCTTATTAAAGGTATTTTATATAAAATAAAAGGAGTGTAGTTTTTACGAAAAAAGTTAAGATACGCAATTGGTTTCAATCAAACAAGTTGCCGGTAGATTCACCTTTTTTATTAATAGTCTTTCGCTTTTCTCGACATACTTTGACAGCATGATTTCGAACTAACTATACGTACCTTCCTCTCCCCATTTATAGATTTTATTTTACCGCGAAAAACAATTTTGCTTTCGCTTTGCAACATTTTGCTTTCTGGCATCTATATAACTTTTTTAAACTTTCCTGAACCTTTTTGGACATGCCGCTTTGTAGGTAACCAAAAGTATAAACACTTTTGGCAATTTTACAGGTTGAATTAAGTCTAAGTACTTTCATTATTTTTCCATTACTTTTTTTCAATTTTATAAAAATCGCGTATATCCAATCCATCCAGTGTTTTATCGATGATCAATTTAGGTGTTTAATTTTACACATAATTAACCCTTTCGTTATTAAGGTTTCTTGAGAAAAATGTCCACCGCAACCTAAGATTTTTTAAACAGAAAGAAATATGTCACATATGTGTGACGGTTAACAGCGAACGAGCTATGGCCAAGTAGACATTTACGGGTATTTTTGATATCAACTCGACAGGTCAATACAATTACACAAAAACCTTTCTTTATGTCTATGATAGACACATAAAATTTATCAATGTTCGAAAGTTAATAATTTTAATTTTTGATTACTTTTGATATTATAAAGTTGTATATTTTAGTAACAAATTTTTGGTATTGACTTCGTTTTAGGAAATTTTATGTTCTTTTTTTTTGTTTGCCCATTGACAATTTCGATCGCTCTTGTAAAATGAAATTGTTTGAATAGTGCTTTCCAGTTGTTTACAGAATACATGAAAATACAAGTAAAAGTACATTGTTATAATTGGGCAGCGGCTGATTTTTATGGGCCCAATCTCATTTCGCTTAAAAGAAGAAGAAAGATTACTTATGTTGTGAAAATATACCACAAATAACATCTCGTCATAACGTAAATTTTTAGTTTCAGAGGAACTTTTATATGGGAGGAATCTCACAAACTGAAGCGACGTCGTCTGTATTTGGTAATATTAATCTGTCTATCGAGAACTTCTTAGTTTTCGTCGATTTTCATCATAGTTTAGGCAAAATTATACCTTATTGCCGTAAGGAGTATTATTTATTAAAAGGCTCTCATAAAAGAAAGGGCTTCGAAAGCAGATTTATGAGTCAATTTTCATCACTAAATTGTGAAAATTTGACCCTGTTATATTCTTTGTTAGCATCAAATTTTGAATCTACGTAAATATGTGCGTCTATCTTTATGTATAATGAAAGTGCTAAACATTCTCCTTGTCGTAGAAATAAGGATATCAGCTTCCAACTTTGCAAAACCATAGGAAATATTTTAAAATTTAAAACGTACACTGTTTGCAGGACCAGACACAGGTATTTGTGGACATATGTGTAACACTCAGAAAGTCTTGGACCCATATTTTATAATACCGACCGATTCAGAATCATTTTCTCAATCGATTTAAGCTTGTTTATACCTGTGTCTGTTTGTCTGATAAGTTGTCGTCTTTCTGGAATTTACAGATCGCAAAGTTGGGACAAATTTGAAGGAATTTGGTATATTGGTATCGTTTGGCCTGAACACAAACGCTACCAAAAATATATTGGATCAAACTCCTTATGCGATCGCACTCCATATAATGCCTTGTTTTAAAAATGTTAAGAATGGTACCATTATACATCTTCTTTCACTTTTCCTAATACTGTCTTTCACTAACATTTTTAATAATATACAAAAAATTATACATCATTTTTATATAAATACATAATTTCCATGAAAGCCCTGATTAGTACACTTTTTTGGTTGTCAAAGATTATATAATTTTCGATAATAAGCCACAAATTACATTTCATTGTCTTAGACGGTCGTGATTTCGTGACCGCCCCTGTATGTTGTGGTCTAAAAACAAACCTACGTAATCCAAGTTGCCTATGGCTAGTTTATTAAGAACCAATTTTCATCAAAAAATATGAAAAATTAGCCCTACATTGGACCTACATGGTTGAAATTCGGTATGATTAATTTTTATGTCAAATTATTTTTATAAAAAAATTTTTATCACAAATTATTGAAAATTAGGTATTCTTATCATATAAAGGCTCAGTGTTCGTGGGAACAGTCGTATGGCAACGGGTTCAAAAAATTACCTTATCCGATCCAGTTAGACCAGTTTAGAATGCCGGAATATTACTAGTAAGCGATTTTTGTCGCGAAATCATGAAAATAACACTATTTTTTACATAACGGCTTATCAAAATAAGGCTTTATATGGGGTGGTTGAAAAAGTGGTCCGATTTCCAACACATTCCAAAACACGTCAGTTTATCAAATTTCATCAATTTATTTCGAAAATGGCCCTGTACGTTGAACACAAGAATAAAATAACTAAGAACATTATAGTCGGGTAAGGCCGACCATTAAATAGCCTACATCAATTCGCCCACTTTGGTAATAATACTCCAGATTATTTTAATGCAAAGGCGTTTTCATGAAAGTTCGCATATTTGAGGATGCCTAAAATATTATAGAAGGGCTTGTTTATCAAGACAACCCTTACGTATGCTAAGGTCTAAAATATATAGACCTATGTTATCCAAATTTCCTCCTGGTAATTTTGTTACTAAATTACTACTTTAAACTAATTTTCATCTCAAAACATTAAAAACTAATCCGTTTTTGAAAGGCTTAGTCTTTATGGGAAATGTTATATAGAGTGGAATCCAAGTATTATAGCTATGTGTTTTCAGTTTAGGCCATCAAAGTTTTATGTTAAATTATTATTGTGAGTAAAGTTTTATTACAAAACATTAATAATTAGGTCTTTTTGGCGTGTAGGGATTTACATTTCCGGCGCTTATATTCAAAAAATAGACCTGCGTGGTCCAAATTCGGTAAGGACAATTTCTTTGTCAATTTGCTTTTATGAACTAATTTTCACCATGAAGTATTGAAAATTGGACCTTCTTATTATATAAAGATTCAGTTTTCGTAGACATGGTTATGTAAGAGGGGGTTCAAACATGTGCCCTCGCTGAACCAAATATTTCATACCAATTTGGAATGGCGGTATACTATTACACAGCGAGTTTTGTCGAAAAATGTTGAAGTTTGCAATTTTTTGCATATGTGCAACGACGATATAACGGCTTTTCAAAATAAGGCGTGGAAAAAGAGCAGTCGAAGCACAATGTTAAACTATTTAAATCCGGGGTACTGGTTAGTCCAAACAAGAACGAATCACGTAGGTCTACATGAAAACTGGCACATTCTTTTGAAAACGAAATTTTGTAATGGTGTTTATGGCTTTCCCCTCCATAATGAGAGTGGTTAATCCGAGGCTTTCGTTGCAAGAAAATTTTTTGTTGATTAAGTAGGCCTTCACTTTGCTGTTTGATTTTTGTTGTACAATCCTTATTCGCGCTTTCTTTATTCTCGGTTTCACAATTCGCGGATTAAAAAATGCGACCCAATTCCCATATTCGCGGCTGTAAATTTCTTTATTCGCGGATTTTTTGTGACTGGTTCTGGAAGTGTTTTGTTTCTGAAGTTGAAATTTATATAAAAAAACAGAATTTAGACTTTAAGGCATTCCTAGTTTTGGACAATGCACCAGGTCATCCTCGCGAACTTGAAACTATGCATCCAAACATAAAAGTGACATTTTTACCTCCCAACACGACGTGTTGGGACCTGTGGGCTAAGGAATAATCCTTCAAAATCATATTGGATAATATGGAATGTAATCGTGATATGACTGTTATAGAATGCAGGAAGGAAATTTGATGTAGCAAAATAAATACATCGTACACATAAAAGAATCATTGGAAGGACTAAAGCCACACACATTGAAGTCATGCTGGAAAATACTGTGGCCTGCTCTGACTGCCGAAAATGACGAAGAATTTGTGCAAGTTTAAACTTTGACTGCAAACATAGCCAAAATCGCGAATAGGACGAGGTGGGTTCGAACAGATAGAATCAAGGAATTGTTCGAATCGTAAGATGAAGATTTGACTGAAACCGACTCGGAGGAAATGTTAAATTCACAGCCCATTGAAGAAGAGACTTCAACAAGCACTGGAAAGGGGACATTTAATTTGAAAAGTCTTAGTAAACGTTTAAGAATGGCAAATGGGCTACGCGATTTCGTTATGAACATTGATCCGTCTGTGGAACGAAGTCTTATTTTTACGAGGCAAATTGCAAATGCAAATGCTGCGTTTCAGTCAGAATTGAAGGAGCTTTTAAAAACTGCAAAGCAAGAGAAACTTACCAAATTTTTCAAACCATTATCTAAGGCTTGAGATAATTAATCAAAATGTTCAAAAACTTCAATTAAATTAATTTTTTTATATATATGATTTTTCTTTATTTTGTCACCTAGGAACGTATCCCCTATAATCGTATATAAATTACCATTCCGTATTCACGGTTTCTGTAGTCGCGGCATTTTTATGGAACGTATACCCCGCGAATAAAGAGCTTTTACTGTGTTATTATTTTTCTTGCCTTTTCTTGGGGATTTTGTTTTACAATCGGTCAGAAGAAGAATAAGTAAATAGGAAAGAAAAAAAGTATGTAGGAAAGAAACCAGCAGGAGAAGTGTGTGATGCGCAGCGCGTTGATGTTTAATTCTCGCAATCGTTAGCTTCACCATAAATTTATGTAACTGTTATAGATACCGCTTTAATATTTTTATTAAAAAATTCACTGTGTTAATATATAACCTGCTCATTGACATCTCGCTGTCTATGCCCAAAAAAAGATACTCCAAATTACGTCTTCAGGAATCTAATAGCTGAAAAAACCCAAGTATTGAAAAGTACTGGTTAGCATCTTCTATACACAGACGGCTAAAAATCTTGCGGTCTGCCTCCTGCTTGTGCCGTGGTAGATCCTTCAGGACAGGTTCTTCTCAATCACATATTTCACGAAAGTACTTCAACTTTCACAACCGAAGCTAGAGTTATCCTTCACGCTGCGAACCTTTCCCATAAATACAAACTTAAAACTGTCATCGTTACTGACAGTTTGTCTTTATTACAAGCTATACGGAATCCTTCGACTTCAAGATGGAGCACCATCGACAAATTAAGGAATATTATACAACACCCGACGAAAAAATTGAAATGTTATAGGTACCTAGTCATATCGGTTTATTGGGAAATGAGCGGGCTGCTCGAGCGGCGAAGTATGCTGCTTGTGAGAAAATTGCAGAAGGAAATTTACAATACAATCATCAACACTACTCTTCCATTAACCTTCAATTAATTCCAACTTTATATCCAATAAATGTTGAGAAAACCAAAATCCAAATATTTCTGAGAATTCGTCTTGGTCATACAATTGCAACTCACCAATGCATCTTGAAGAAGTCTTTCTCCCCAATCTGCAGTTGTGGACAAATTCTCACTATAAAGCACATTCTCTGCGATTGCCTTCACTTTTTCTTGGCTGGAAGTATTGCATTTGGAACGATTAACCCTTTGGACATTCTAAAATCAGCTTCAGAATCGAATATCAGTTCTATATATTACTTTATTAATACTACTAAGCTCATTGTCTAATGTACATTTATTTAAATTAGAGCCGATAGCCTGTGTTGCTAGTGCTCAATATCTTTTTTTTTATAGTCTACCAAAACGTGAAATATAGTTATTTAGGAACTTTCAGACGACTGTATTTGCGTTAATATCTCTCAAAGGTTATACCTCAAGCAGTAATAGTGAAGTCGTAACGATGATCTCTCGATGGTGGCGTCTCCCCAACTAAATCCATTTGTATATGTTCGTACCTTCTTTTGGCCATACGAATCTACAAGACGTGCGATTCGGTATGTTGATACTGACGGCAATGCTTGGAGCAGGTGTTGAGTTCTTTACTTATATCTGCCCAAAAATATCTAGTTGCACTGAATCGCCGTATTGATTTAGTGCCTGGGTGACATATGCCATGCATGTTTTCGAAAATAGTTTTTATTAACTTCTGTAAGACATATGGTCTCGGACATTTGCCAGAACATTTACATAGGATTTTGAAATTCAATACAGGAATTTTAAGAAATTTTAAATTAGTGTATAGTTTATTTAATATATTTTGTAATGTTTTTTGTTCGTTGTAGAGTATCTTTAAATGTTAATCTGTTGGCTTAAAGGCATCAATTTCAAACGCTCTTGAAAGTGTACCTGCCACGATATTGCTGTCTCCGCGTATGTATTGAATGTCACTAGTAAATTTAGAAATATACCCCATATGTCTGCTCTAGAATGTACCTACCTTATTTTCAGAACACTGAACGCCTACGCAAGTAAAAATCCTGACTCCTTCAGTGAAAATAAACCTTTTCAACTCAAGCAGCTATGAGAAACCACGTTTAATTGTTTTTCTTATTTTTACGCAATTTTCTAAAAAGCGTAAGCAAAAGTTTCCAATCTTATGGTTAATATTTGAGCTTTATTTATGCAGCCTAACTAACCCAGTCAGACTCACAAAAAAAAAAAACGAACATTTATGTACGTAAAAATGATAGATAAGTAATGGCGTGTCTTATCTAACAGTCTCATAGTCCGTTAGTTTACACCTATGTATTTGTTGGTCCATTACGTCATTGTCTATGGTTACATTCCTACGCACGCACACACGCACACATTTATAGTTTATCGTCGCGGAACCTATTATATATTTAGTTTGAAGTATTTGTTTTTTTTTTTCCATTATCACTTCTTAAAACTAATGTTATTTATTCCTTAGTTGATGTGTTCCTTGCATTCGACTGCAGCCTCAACATCACCGTAATCCATTTCGATAAAATCTTCAAGGGTTTTAATCTGATGGCGTCCTCTATGAACGATAACAAATGCACTATAGCCAAGCCTACCTTTGAAGCTGTACTTAAACACTTCATTGCTTTTTTTTTTCTTGATTTAATATTTTTTTCTATTTGTTGTCTTTAATTTACAACCCTACTTTTGTTAATTAACTTTTACAAAGTTATTTTATATTTTTCCTTAATAGTTTTTTCTTCTTTGGAAATTTATTGAAAGTAATAGTAATGGCGAATATCATTATATATTTTTACTCGCACATAAACAACATTTTTTTAGCGTTTATCCTTTATTTTAAATTTACCGACTTGTATTTGGTTTTAACGGAGTTTTGGAAAATAATTTTTCCTTCTTTTTTATTACTATTCAATATAATTTTACAAAATTAAAAGTCTTCTTTCACATCTTCAAGCTAATTTGAATTTCGTTAATTAATCTTTTTATCAAAGTTAAAACAATATAAAAATGAAGAGGTTATCTTTAATACTTTGAAAACAGTGTCTACTCCCGTTGATCTCTCTTTTCTTTTTCCTCCTGAGACTAATTTCTTTGTCAAAACCTACCCTTATATTATACCAACGGACTTCGGACTTCTTCTCATAATTCTCTCTCTAAATAGTGTTACTATGTGAGCGAAGAATAATGAAAAGAGATCTTAGTTAAGTCCCATTATTATGAATTAAGCTAATATTTTTGTTAAGAGCAAAGACAAAGACAAAACATTTTTATGTTTGTCAGGCCCAAGAAACTAGTAGTGCGTACATGTTTTCACTTTATTTCTAAAGATCGTCAATTTACCTTTGCTTTATGAATATATAATAGGAAATCTGACAAGTATCACAACATTCAATAAATTTCTATTCTGATACATATATATGGCTATACCTTTGACGGACCCCTATAGTTTCCGAATAGTACGAATCTTCAAATGATACGTGTCAAAATTTCATGAGATTCCGACCGTTAGTTTAGAAGTTACAGTTTGGTTTTTTTGGTCAATTTGGTGCGTTGGTGGTTGTAGTGACGAACTAATGATTTATCCATTGTCTTATATAGAATCAAAATATCCTTTTTGTTTCGCCTAACGGACACCTAGCAGCGCTCTAAATTGTCAACATATTGTTGTCAAAAGTGAGCAAACGTGGCACCTATTTCGAATAGAGCTTTCTCACTGTCAAGTGTTCGTGAAAAATAATAAATACACTTGTGATTTCTCTAAATTGTCAGTTTTTTCACGCACATTGTAGTCTGCCAAAATTATTATGTCGGCTTTTCTTATGTTTTCCAGAACAACTGCCGATTTGTGGTGACCACCCAGCGACTCCCATCCAACATCATCGATGTTTCTACGATCGCGTTTAAATTCAGTATGCCAGTTATTAATAACTGACTTCCTTTGTGCAGCGTCTCGGTAACGCTTATCAAGCGACTTTTTATCTGTTCGATAAAAACAGGAAGTGCTGTTTCTTTTCCTTGTTTTGAAAATTACAAAACCGGGGTCACTGTAACCTGGACACTAACTGTCAGAATGTCATGAAATTGCGACATGTATCGTTCGAATATTTGTACTATCCAGAAATCATATGGGTCTGTCAACAGTGTATGGGTCAGATCAGAAACTTCCTGAATGATGAGTTAGGCAAGCATATTTAAAAACATCTCCTGAAAAATAGATGAATCTGCACGTGGATCTTCTTTGATTTATTTCAATTAATTCGCTCATCTCTTTAAGCAACAAAGGAATTCCGATATCTCACTACATTCAAAATATACCGGCGCAGGATACATTCCGATCCGTAAGCTTAATTGATGTCGAACATGTTTTAAAATATTACCCCAATTGGACTCATATAATGATACGATTACCACCTACAAATAAAAAGGCAAGTTCTTGTACAATATTATGAATTCAACATATTACAATTTCACAATCTGTTTGCATTATATAATTTTAGGTTTCTTTTAAAATCGATATTTACAAAGCAAATGAACGTAAGATTATTTTGAAGGCTCCGCGATTTTCCTTTGACCGAAAAGTTCTGATAACTGAAACAACTCACGCAACTATGCATTATATGATTTTAATTCAAGGTAAAGTTTTAATTGTTATTTTCTATATAATTTTGACTAAATACGGTTTGATACGGAAAAAGATATTTTGTAGGTTCGAAATCGTTAGAATAGAACCGTCATGTTTTGTTGGAAGCTTTTTTTAGAAAATAATTTCTTTCTAAAAATAAGGGAAATCTCTAGTTTTAGAATTGAAGTCTAAGGAAACTTTTTAAGTAAGCAGGCTTATACAATGACTTTCAAACACCAGGTGAAATATTTCCCCATTCTTGATTTTTTTAATGTTGCAAATTGTCCAAATGATAAACCAAAAATCTGCCAGAGCAAAAGGTGCTTTCAGTGAAGACAGCATTGATGCTGTTGCTCGCAGTGTGCTTGATAAACCAACACAATGAATTATCTAATGTTTACATTAATTTATTGAGTATTTGGCGAATTTTGCGCAAAGATTTACATATACATCCTCACAAGATCCAATTAATACAATGTTTGGAGTTACACTTGTAAGAACTGCAAACATTAAATTATTGAAGTCGAAGTTTTCAGATCGATTACTTTCACGAAATTTTGCCGTTGACGGGTCACCTAGATCTTCCGGTTTAAATCCGTTGGCTTATTTTCTTTGGGAGTTTTTGAAAAGCAGAATTTATTTGGACCGTCCAAAAACAATACCAAATTTGAAAATCAATATACAAAGCGAAATTAATGGGTTAAATGAGCTTGTGTACACAAAACCTGCCCAAAGTTTTAGTGCTCGCAGGAAGGCCTATAAGCGCACTCCTTATAAACATTGTTCGTATGTAATTATAACAAGTCATGCTTTTGTCTTTAATAAGAGTGTCCATAAATACTTAAATTACTTTATGTTTTATAATTATTATAAGTACATTAAGAGAAATCTCCGAATGTTTTTTTGGTTAGCAAATAATAACTTTTTTAGTTTAATCATTAATTTGACTACAAAGCATTCGAATTACTGTTTTTCATGTTGAAATTCTGTGACAGTGGAACTCCAATGTAAACATTCCGTTTAGGTTTAAATGGTGTAGACTTAAACCACAAAATATGTATAGCATAAATGTCTATACTATGTCGTAATTTAAACGATGTTTTTTTAGATTTGGAAGAACCTATTTCAACATTGAGGTTTGATATTGAGCCAATTGCTTGCGTAGACAAACCTTTCCAAATCACAGGAAAAATATGCGTACCTTGGGTTCGTGGCTTCGAAAGATATAAACATTTAAGGTATTAACTGTGCAATTTAATTAACGTTTATTCGACATATATACCTAAACTTTGCATATTTACTTCAGCCATAATACGCTGGACAAAAGTATTTACGTTAATGTTCCTATACCTACACCGACGGGATACAACACCTCTGTGAATCCAGTATGTCTTGAACTATTCTTGGACCCACCTTGCCGTTATAAGATAAGGTAGTAAATTGCGTGAAACGTCTTTTTACAACATTAATTTCTTGTTTAAATGACATCTTTAATTTCGAGTAGTTGCTGAATATGGTTAGTCAAAACATTTTGTTTTGTTTGAAGTAAACTTGTTATGCCAACTAACTTAAATAAAGTATAGCCCCCTCGTCGATAATATTCGGCGTCGAATTCTTAAATCGTACCAAATTTTTATATTTGTGGCTAGCTTTTCACTATCTTAGTTATTATGGGTGTATCTGTGGAAAGGTTTTCACTCATTTATGAAACAGTGCGGTTGTAAGCGTTCCAACAATCCCTAACGCGGCTATAGGAAGACAATTAAGTTAACTTAAAATTGCATATAGAAACTTGTTGTCCCTTGCTCAAACAATTTTTCCTATTCCGAACCAGCTAGTTATAAACCAAGTCCCCTGATTTTGTGAAATATCTTGAGATAAAATTATATTCATACTTAATTGAGCGATTTTAACTTGTTTTTATTTTCTTAGACACGTGAATATTCATTCACATATTTGTGATTTAGAATTTTTATTTACGTTTTTGCATACATCAGTTAAATAACGTATCGAAATTTATAAACATATGCATCATCTCATTTCTCAGATATTTCTTCAAATGCTATTCAGTATAGGTGGCGAACGCTTGCTTATAATGAATTTCTTGTATTTGGCTGATAATCTAAGGAAACTAAAAAGATGAACCGATTTTTCAAAAATTTGAAAGAGATGATTGATTTTTCAAAGCACAACGCAACTGGTTCACTGAAAAATCTTACCTGTTTTATGAAATTCATTAATTGCGAGAAGAAAGTAAAAGATTTTTCATCTTTATTGAGGTTTTAGATTATCGAGTCTTGGTGTGTACAGATTTTTCTCTACTGTGTAGAATTTTATGGTAAATGTTTGCGGTGGAATTATACAATTTCGCTACAGTCTCAAATCCTCCTTACAAAGTTCAAGTGTTGCGAACGAGTATATTTCACACTTAACAATCTGCAATTTCCCGGATGTATTTGCTCTTACTAACCCACTGGGAATACGTATTCAGCACTTGTCTCTGCCCTGATTGGCGTTCACGCAAACACCATGATATGCATATAATTCTGTTAGTTTTGTATGCTTTTTACAACAACGAAAACCTTTCGTTAGACCGATACTTAACTGACGGCACATTACGTACATTAATGCATGTGTGAGATCGCAGTCTAATTTTAAAAATTGATAATAAAACATGAGCATAACCCATTACAAAAATTGAGAAGCATTTTCAGCGAAACACAATTTTTCAAAACTGCACCCAGCGTAACTTCGAGGGTTTTCATTATTATTTTATATTAAAAAAATGAAGGTATACTGGTGAAATATTATTTATTGTCAACAGAGAAAATTTAACTTTTTCATTAAAATCTAGCCGCTCACAAAAAAATCAATATAATTTATTTCGTAATCTTCGTTATTTTTAAAAAATACAAGCTACCAACTCTCAATTGCTGGCACCGCTTCGAAAATTGTTCAAGAATTTTATCATTGGTTGCCTGCGCATTTGACGAGTGTTCTTCTTATAATTTTAAAGCACGAAATCGTCAATTTTCAGAATCCAAGAAACTCGTGGTTTATCAAACCCTACGTTGCATTTTTTCAATATAAATCTTTTTATATAATAACAGGTATGGTCATAAACTTTAAGGTAATAAAACAGTATTTGTAAAAAAATTTCTATTTTAACTATCCTTCTTTTAGCATGTCGTCTCTTAAGAAAACTGTTAGCGCCATTTGAGATTTTACCGAGTGCTGCAATATCAAATTATACCATCTATATTTTAATTGTAATACACAGTACTGCCATCGTTGTTTCCATTTTGTTTGTATCTATAATTTGGATAATGCTGGTGTTGTACGGAAACCTGTTGTATAAAGTTGCATCCAAGTAAAGCCATCTGAAAAGAAAATTGTTAATTTACTTCATTGTTAACTACTTCATTCTAATATTACAGTTTAGTGGGCATATCCATACCTTTATCGAATGTGCTTACGCAGATGGTTCCAGCCTTACCACTGAGTTTCGGAATTGTCTTCATATCGATTGCCTATGCTTCATGTAGTGGTGTCGCGCTTGCCTTGGCTTCAGTATTCTATTTCGTAACGGTACAATAACGTGCCGAAAAGAGTAATTGTTAATAAAGGGCGTTTACGTTTACTTACAGTTGGCGAATACATACAAGCGCTACTTGCAAAGCTGGGTTTTAGAAAACTTAAATGAATTGCACACAAGGTCATCAAATAAGCAGAATGATACGGGACAAGCATCGTGTAATTACTGTGAAGGCTTAATGAATTTGACTTTCCATACAATAATGTTGTTACTCTTAATAACCATGACTGTAATAAATTGTGGAGTTACTATAGCTTGGATGAAGTCCGAAAGGTATATTATTTTGTTCAATTAATTTTGAGATCTAAGATTAATGTATGTTTGGTTTCTAAGCAATGGTTTCACATTTAGTGACCCCTTCCTGTTACCAGCGATCATTGTGTTATTATGCATGAGTATATTATTGCATCTAAAGGCTCCTCACATGTCGTATGTATTTTATATGTAGTTATATTTATAATATTCTGAACATATTCCGTCGTTTAGTTTTGGATACCATATCATCGTCATCACGCTTTACCTTTGTGCCAGTGCTTGCATACTTTACTGCCAGGAACATATATTTGGGCTGAAATATACTATTGCACTTGTCTACGTTCTTATTACAATTCAAGAACTGCTTCACTGTATTATAAAATGATGACTTTCTTAATATGTTAGGTCAAAGTTAGTACAATAAAACTTACTGCTTATATTGCTCACAGTTACTGATATATCACTAACCATCAGGATAATCACGTGTCTGAAAATTAGTTTTCGTCTGTGATAAAGCCAATAGTTAATAAACGTTTTTTTGCGATGACGTAAGATTTCCGTGTCTTTTTCGTCACTATCATTCATGTGTTAACGAAGAAGCAAAAAAAAGAAGCAAACTTGTATTTATATTTATATGTGGCTGTCAACATCCAAAAAGTAGCAGCTAGTTGTTCTGCTTGATAAATTGATAAACGAACCTTACTTTTAGCTAAAAGGGTGTGCGAACCACGGCGCATTAAAGAAATTTCAAATTTATTAAAAAGGAAATAGGCATTTCGCTTGTAACAATCAACATCCGCTGGAGTGAACGCATCTTGTTTAAGGCTAATAGAAAAGCTAGTTTTTTCTGCATTTTTTAAATTGATGGAGCGAACAATTATATAATGATAAGTATTCTTCAAGCGAATTATATGCATTGATTCGCTAGGAAGTCGCTGACCATTTTTAAAATAATAACAGAGTGTAGTGAATATGTTGTAGTGTGATCGAATATCATGGTTAATATGCATCCACTTTGAAGTGTGACAGAACTATGCAAAATTAGCATAATTCATTTGTAAAAAGAAAAAAGAGAATTATATCAGATGTCAACTAGCTGAGAGTTGCATTTCGTAATGCGATACAACGCTAGGCGCCCTAATCAAATTAATCTTTCACAGTTTTATGCTTACGCTAGCAATAAGATATTTTGAGAAATTTACGTATAAAGAGCCATGCCAAAATTAAATAAAGTCAATTGTTATGAATTAACTATTCAACAAAACGTTTCATTCGCTGCATTGAAGGCGTTCCAACTGCCTACTTTATTTAGCTAGGGACAACTTCTAGCCGATCTCTGTGTTGGAAGCTGATCGTCTTGACGGAAACAGCAGAGCAGTTTAGAAACTTATTCTGCATGAATACCAAAATCACCCAAAAAGATCCATAGAGAATCTTTCTATAACTTCTCCACACTGCCACCAACATTCATTACAATATAATGAAATATTTTTAAAAATCGAAAAAAAAAATATTAAAAGAAAATATAAAATGAAAATGTATAAAAAGTGAAAGATAAAATAATCGTAATGGTTTTATGCATTTTTTTGAAAAATAACCAAACGGAGGCGTATAAAAAAACTTAATTGTATTTTTTTAATTTATTAATTAACCAACATCACTACACTGCAGCGTAATAGACTTATTATATTACATTATACACATATTAATAATTTGCATTCTATTTGCTCCTTTTTGTAACACTAACATTTTTTTTATATTCCATTTTGCGATTTTCCCAAATTAATAACCTTGCTTGTAATCACGTATTTGAACGCCAGCTTCGTCTCTTCCCTCTTTTCAGCTAGTTTTTCTCTACAAATGCGACAACATTCAGCAAGCTTTTGTGTTCCTTGTTTGTTGCAGTGTATCCACGTATTGGTTATTCCAAGTTAGTATTGGTTGTTTAGAGTTGCATTTATAAGAGAAAATAACTGAAAATTCAAAACAATAAACACAAACAAGTAAGAAAATTAGATCTCCGCTTACTCCAAAAATATACAAAAAAAGGAACAAAATTCTCATCCTCTATAATATAAAGAATATTTACCACAAATGCTACAAAGTTGCGTAAACAGGCGAAAATTTGTAGGTACATTTAAGATGTGAAACTGGCCATGAGTTTGTATACTTTATGGAGTTTCTGAAACTTGTTTCTGCGAGTTATAAAGGTATTGAAAAAATAATTCAATTTCAATAAACTATAATGTTAAGCAGGCGGGGTCAATTTTTCCATTTTTGTGCGCAAATACTACAGCATACCAGAATATGCGTTCAAATTGTTGTACGTTTATTTGCTATAGTTTATTAGTAAGGAGCAAAAAAAATTTTTCATTCTCTTTGAAAAACAGATGTGTTCTCAGTTTACGTGGCGCCGTAGGCGTGTCCTCCAATACCAAATTGCTTGCAAGAACTTTCACTAGTTCTGTCAAGTTTGAGCTCCATAGCTTGGTTTTTGCGGCTACAACAGACATTACACAAACAGACATGCTTAAATCGATTTAGAATTTGATTCTGATCAAGAACATATATACTTTGTGGGATGTCTGATGCTTCTTTTGGGTATTGCAAATATTGTAACGAAACCCCTTCATTCTTCGGTGATGAATATAAAAATGTTTGAGCAAAAAATTTTGAATTTGTGAAAACTAAGTGATATATTGTTGATTACTAATAAATAATCAATATATAAATATTGGGCCGAATTCTTCGACACCTCATTTTACATCATTTGATGCAAGAGAATTCAACTATGCAGCAGAGAATTGCTATGATATACATTTATATTCTCAGATGTAGATTTTTGCAAACGTTTTGAATTTTTAAAACATATTTTAAATACGTTTTGTAAGCCATTGTATCCAGGAATAGTTTATGGACAGTATATACCACATTGATAATACCTTTATCCACAACTTTGGAGATGTTGGTTTGTGAAAACTCGCCGTGAGTTCATGTCATTGTTTCTTGAAAGCTGGGTTGCGATGACAACAGTTGACTGTAGCAAAGAAGTAACACAAATGAGTTAAAAAGTAAGTAGCGTTAATATGTAATTTAAAAACTTGCATTGAGAGCGCAGATTTACACAAGAAAATATTTTATAAGATGAATATATACTAGAACGATTATTCAGTTTGATGGACATAATTTAACTCTCACGGCTTAAGTAGTTCTTCTTCGTTTTAATGCCTTCACACATAT
Organism: Glossina fuscipes; assembly: GCF_014805625.2. Classification (NCBI taxonomy): domain Eukaryota; kingdom Metazoa; phylum Arthropoda; class Insecta; order Diptera; family Glossinidae; genus Glossina; species Glossina fuscipes. The sequence goes on from NW_023998432.1 coordinate 7,688,396, forward strand.
CATATTTTGCCTTGTATCTTTAAATCTTTCATTTACAGATTTTTCGTTTTTACTAGCTACAGAGAAATTTGTGTTAAATCTTTATTAATCCCATTTATATCGATACTGCTCATAATTAATGTTATTGATACTTTAGAAGCTACAATTTTCCACAGTTTTTCATAATACCCAGCTCCTTCTATGCACATTCTGTAGCCTATTACTCCTATAATTACCTACATTTGAAACAATAGCGAGAACAACAAATTTTTTTTAGTGAAGCACAAGACGGAAACGGTTGGAGTCAAAGAATGGTAGCGCAACACTGAATATATTTGCATAAAAACTTAATGCGGAGCAGGAAGAGTCTAAGAGAGGGCAAATATATCGCGCGTTCAGTATATACTTTTTTCTATTTGGCTCTTTATTTGTACTTGCTGCTCCATCGGTTGCTGTTGGGTTGTGATCTTCTTTTATCTAGTATCTTTTAATCCAGTAGATTGATGTCACCCTATGGATGTATAGCAATTATCAATTTTTGGATTGATAAGATTTTGTAAAATTGAGACTAGGCGAGACAAAAAGTTTATTTATAATTACGTTGACTTGGAAACAGAAATACAGCAGTTTTAATAAAGACACTTTATTGATTGATTGGGATGAGTTTTGTTGCAAATGCGAAAGATTTCGTATAGGCTGTTATAAGTACCGAAAATATCAAATATATATTTAGTGTTGTGAAATCCTCTGCACGTAGAAATACGATGCTCAGGTGACTCTTTCGTGTGGCACTTCTTACATGTATCAGATGATGCCCATCCGACCATCTTTGATTAAACTTTGTCATATGTAGGAATGCACAAGGGTTTGCTGAGTACTTTAATCTACAATGTGGTAAAGTTGGCGCCCGAAAGAGGTTTTAAGGTCATGAAAGGGTGGGTCTTGTAAAAGAGACGATCTTCATTTGAAAAGCTGAAGAAAGTTCTTCTGAAAATTTGAATTTGTTGAATAGTTCCAATGGTATTTTACCACAGCGAAACCTGCTACTGTTTCATAAATTTTGAAATTATTGTTTTGGTATAACCGAAGTCTTTCCCCACAGAGTTCCAACTGTGGAAAATTCTTTTTTGTATTGAAAATTGAAAGTGAAAAAATTTAGATCCATTTTGCATTTGCTTCTTACAGAGTTCCAGGCTGGGAAAGTGTTGACTTTGCCGAAAATGCGATGCAATTTTTGACAGTAATTTGTGCAGCACCTGGAGACTTTGCATTCCCTAAAGCCTATCTTCCCGAAATGCGGCCGTCTAATAATTTTTAGTTTCACAATCTCTTCAGTCGTTAAAAGTAGCTCCGTTTCGGAAAACGGCAGTTCTCTAGATATGGTTCTTAGAATCGGCACAGCGGCCGAGGGGGAAAAACCTGTGCATTGTTCGAGTAGTTTTTTTCGAGAAGTTAGTATTCCTTTGGTAAGATTGTTTTGAAAGTAGTGGAGAGGGAATATTTTTTTTTTAATCGTATATACGATTTGTAAATTATGAGTGCTATTTTTGGACAGAGTCCCGTTAAAAAGCAAGTTATTGGTTTAACGAAGTTTAACGCCGATTGAGAGGCGTTAATAACTTCAGAGTAATGTCAATGATCGTACCGAGGAATTTATAATTGAAGCTTAGGTAGAGGTTTTTACAGGATTCAAAAAAGAAGATTAGTAGCAAGATTTTCAATTGCTTCTTTAAAAGTTCTTCCACCACAAACTAAAAGAGCAAAATATTGCCTTTGATGAATCTTAGTCGTTTATAGATTAAAGAGGATGGGACTCGGGTAGTGGCTTCAGGCGTGTCCCTCCTAAATCTTGAGCGTGTCAGAACCCGTAGTTGGGTTGCGAGTTGAAGGAATTTTTAAAATCCCAACCAAGTGTTGTTTTACAATATCGAAGAATTTGACCTAAGTTACTCGGATTCACACAGTCACAGGCCTTTGTTTGTTTATTTTTTTTTTGGTATGTTGAACAGAGATGGACTAAGCCAATGGATTTGTGGCTTATATATCCAAATAACAAACTGTTGTAATTTTTAGTCACGATTATGTATAAAACGTAACAAAAAAAAATTAGAGCGGCCGTAATAATTGGAGTGAGCATGTTAAATGTAATTGTGTGTGTGTTTGTGTAATTGTGCTTGTTGAGTTCTTGAAAGTTAAACAGTGTTGCAAACTTTGGCTGAAAACGAAAAACAATGCTATGGTAATAGAAGATTATTAAACGCAAAAACGAAAGAAAAAAAAGGAAAGAAGAGGAAAAAAAACAAAAAAATTCTAAAAGGATAAATTAGCTTTTCTAATAAAGCAAGTTAGTTCCCCGAGATGACGTACATTTTTTGCTGCAAAGAGATCGAGGAGACAGCCATATAACTTGAAGAAGCTAAAGGAATCTCTAATGCCATCAAGCCTGTGACATCTGAAGATTAGATGCTCAGCAGACTCAACAACATTCCAAATTTCACAAACATCACATGGTATAGCGCGAATCATTTTTAAATAAACTTTGTCATAAGTGTGACCACTCATGAGTCTATAAAGAATTTTGATTTCCCAGGAATTGAAGGAAGATACAGAGAAGGGTTTGAATTGAAGTGTGGGATTTAATTTACAGAAAAGACGATTGGATTTAACGCGCGCGATTACTTTAAATTCGTCGTTTAGCTGTTGAAGGATGTGGTTGCGAATTGCCCGAATTGCTTCATTGGGAGTATATTTGATGGACAAAATTGTCCCATCAACATGAGCTCTCCCTGCATGAAAGTCGGCTTTTACATTTAAAAAAAAGCCGCAATGGCCAGGTACCCAAACGAGGTGACAGTCATCCACTTGAGATTCGTGCAACGTCTTGTGAACGTCAAACACATATTGATTTTCTGCATCTCTTTTATTTATTAGAAGTAGAGCTGACCTGCTGTCGGAAAAAATAACAAAACGTTTGATACCATCGGAAATAGCAACCATGATAGCATGTCGAATGGCGAGCAACTCAATAAAAGTAGAGGAAAGTTCCTCTTCCACTTTGACTCGAATTATTGTTTCAGATAGATGTTTCACGACCGAGAAGCCAGATAAATCATGTCCGACGGAACCGTCAGTGGCATATATATCATATCCGTTGTTGTAATAAAAAAGGAGCTTTTCTTGGCATAACAACCTTATACAAGAGAAGTTGACATTTTGTTTTGAGGTAGAGATCGGTTCAAGAATGTTCAAGAACACTGCATTTGCTGGTAATGAAATTCAAGGGGGGAATTGAATCTAACTTATCAAAATTATGACGAAGTTTTTGATAGCAAAAAGTATAGCTGCAAGTGACAGCATCACTGAGTGATATAATTTCCTGAAAAGAGGAAGCATTTATCATCTTGACTTTAATTAACTCCCTGGCAGTGCAAAGAAGGGCTCTTTCGGAAACCGGCCATTCACCAGATATGACATTGAGAATATGTTGAGGAGTTGAGGGGGTCAGTCCAGTACAACGCTTCAACATTCGCTTTTCAAATGCTTGTATATGTTTTTCAATATATTTTGGGAAATTTCAATATGTGAAATGTTCAAATTCAATTTTGGACATGACTAGAAATTTGTAAACGGTCAAAGCATTTTTGGGAGGTAAGCCTGCCTGATTGTGTGTCATGAGTTTGATGATGTTGCATCCAGACTGACAATCTTTGAACGCCTTTTCATAATGCCCACGAAAGGTTAAGCTGTCATTTAAAATTCTCCCAAGAAATCGAAGAGATTTTACCTGATTAACTTGGGTACCTTTGATAAGAAGTCTGATTTCACGTTTAGAACCTTTGGCAAAATAAATAGTGTTTGTCTTGCTGGGATTAAAATATAAATTAAGATCAGCGCATGCATCGAAAAACAAGTTCGCTTTCATCGAGAGCTGCTGGAAAAGATGAGTCCGCAGATACGATTAGAAAATCGTCTGCATATCGAAAAATGTGAGTTTTGTCATCTTGAAGATCATGCAAAGAAGCTGCGTATAAATTAAGGAGTATGGGGCTTAAACAACTGCCTTGTAGGATACCACCGCATATTTCAACTTTTTCGGTACCCATCACCAACACACGCTTGGATAAAAAATTAAGTATCCACAGCCGCATTTGAATAGGAATCGAAAAGTTTAGGAGAATTCTACCGAGCTTAATAAAGTTGACACAGTCATAGGCTTCGCTGATGTCCAGGGAGAGCATGACAACCATTTTCCCTGCTTTTTTTAAGCTGGCTATGAGAAAACACAGTTCATTAACGCACATATTCGTAGATTTGCGTTTTTGATAGGCGTAAGACCGAGCTGGAATAATGTTCTTAGTTTTCAGGAAAGCAGTTAGTCTCTCCTTAACCATGAGGTTGATAGTCTTTATGAATACAGATATTAGTGAAATTGGTCTGAAGCTACTTAAATCATTTAAGTCTTTATCTGGCTTGGGAATGAGAACTATTTTGATAGATCGCAAATCTGAGGGTATAAAGTTAATGGACCAGCAGTTGTTAATTGCATGCAAAAGAATGCTGAGGCTTCCTCCAGACAGTGCTCTGAGCATGTCATACTTGACTCCATCACAACCTGCAGCAGTAGCTCTCTTTCTGGAATGTAAAACATACATTAGTTCATGCAATGAAAAGGGTGTGTTACTGCTACTACTAAAAGGAATTGAAGGCATTGTAATAGGATTAACAATTGGAATGTAGCTCTTGAGCATATCTAAGTATTTTTTATTATCACGGTCATTCCATACAGCACAACCGCTTGATTTTCGACTAGAATGTCGATGACCATTGATATAATTCCAGAAGGAACGTGGGTTGCCGTTACCACATAACTCTTTAATAGCGATGGCTCTATGTGCCCTTTTCGCCTTTCTAACTGCAGACCTCCATTCTTTCAGTATTTTCATATATTCAATGTAGTTGGCTGGATTGGCATATTTACTCATTTTTTTTCTTGCAGCTTGGTATATGCGGAAAAGTGTCGACAGGGAAGGATTCCACCAAGGTTTAGGTGAGAAGGACTCAATGTCAGGGAAGTTGGTTCTAGCAGACATGATCACAGACTGAAAGGTACTTTGAATTGATGATAAATCAGAAGGAAGATCAACTTTAGACAGACGGTCCATAAGGAAGTTGCGTGAAATGAAATTTTCTATTTTCTTGACGGAATTGTTACAACTGTGGAATATAATGGGGAAGTGCTGACT
>NW_023998432.1:7703617-7707370 GCF_014805625.2 Glossina fuscipes
AAGAATTTAAAAGCGTACATACCGAGGTCGTTCACTGAGAGATTTGGAGTTATTCGAAACATCCCATGCACATATAGTGTCGATGATATAATTAATAACGCCGTATCCGATATCCCGATTAAGTCCGCCGTCCGTTTCCAAAGAAGAAATCCCAACAACAAAGACGAGTGGATTCCCACAACCAGGATCAAAGTTGGCTTCAAAGGGAGAGCCCTCCCTAAGGCAATAAAATTTAATTATTGTAATCTGCCGGTCGAATACTTTGTACCCACTTTAAAGCAGTGCTTTAAGTGTGGCAGATACGGTCACGTATCTAAATTCTGCAAAGCTAAAGAGAGCAGGTGCCTTAACTGTGGAAAGTCGCCGAACGGTGTAAATTGTGAGGCGATGAAGTGCTTGTCCTGTGGCTCAGGTGAGCACAACGCTCTCGATAAGTGTTGCCCTTATAGGGAAAGCGAATCAAATATCAACAGGATAATGGCGATTAAAAATCTTTCTCATAAAGAGGTCAAAGAGAATTTTTCCGAAAATTATTTCGAATGTCTCGATGACAACACTTATGACGGCAATTTCCCTCCACTGGGGAACACGTCTGCAATTTCGACCAAGGATGATAATCAAAATGCCAACAAAATCTTAACCAAAAATAAATACAATGCTGTCGTCAAAAGGAAATTGGTTCCCTCCAAATCTCTTATCAATTCACCCACCAAGCCTTCTCCCAATACACCCCCCAAGTCGTCTGGAGCAAGCCTTCTTGGACCGAAAATTTCAAACAACTATTTGTGGTCTTCAGAACTTGAAAGATTAATTCTCACGATTCAAGAAAGTATCCGCCCGATGATCCCTCACAATCTTATTAAAGAATTTGAAGAGAAAATGTCTGTCTGTGTTATTTCTTGCCCCGTTCGAGCATCCAGTACTGCGAGGAAATCCGCTGGGGTTCTTTCTCAAATTTCAACATGATAACCTTTTTACAATTTTTTTTTCAAAGTGTCCGACGTAACCTATCTTTTCTAGATTTTTACTTAAACTCAAACAAGATTGATTTTTGTATCTTAAGTGAAGTTTTTCTGAAAGATGAAAACTGTGTCGAAGTTAAAGTTTCGAATTATGCCTCAGCCACCAAACGCCGAAATGATGGCTATGGTGGTGTTAGTATATTAGTTAAGAAAGGTGTCAATTTCAGACGTATTCCCTATAACTCTGCCGTTGACATCATCATCATCAAAACCATCAACCTGAAACCGAATATTTTCATAGCCTCATGCTACTTTCCACCCAGTCTCGATGTGCAAACCTTTCGTGATGAGATTCAAAGATTATGCGACTTTCTTGACGGTGAACAAAATGTGATTCTCGCTGGAGATTTCAATGCAAGACACCGCCTGTATGGCGATCAAGTCTCTACCAACAAAGGCAAAATCCTTGTAAATGCCATCAATTCCAGCAGTTTCAGTGTCTTAAATAACGGCAATACTACCTTTCACTGTAACCGGAGCGGTCGCACGGCGAGCAGTTTCTTGGATCTAACTTTCTCGAACTCAACTATTTTATCTTTCAACTGGAACTCGTCCAATGTTTCCATTGGCAAAAGTCAGCACTTCCCCATTATATTCCACAGTTGTAACAATTCCGTCAAGAAAATAGAAAATTTCATTTCACGCAACTTCCTTATGGACCGTCTGTCTAAAGTTGATCTTCCTTCTGATTTATCATCAATTCAAAGTACCTTTCAGTCTGTGATCATGTCTGCTAGAACCAACTTCCCTGACATTGAGTCCTTCTCACCTACACCTTGGTGGAATCCTTCCCTGTCGACACTTTTCCGCAAATACCAAGCTGCAAGAAAAAAAATGAGTAAATATGCCAATCCAGCCAACTACGTTGAATATATGAAAATACTGAAAGAATGAAGGTCTGCAGTTAGAAAGGCGAAAAGGGCACATAGAGCCATCGCTATTAAAGAGTTATGTGGTAACGGCAACCGACGTTCCTTCTGGAATTATATCAATGGTCATCGACATTCTAGTCGAAAATCAAGCGGTTGTGCTGTATGGAATGACCGTAATAATAAAAAATACTTAGATATGCTCAAGAGCTACATTCCAATTGTTAATCCTATTACAATGCCTTCAATTCCTTTTAGTAGTATCAGTAACACACCCTTTTCATTACATGAGCTAATGTATGTTTTACATTCCAGAAAGAGAGCTACTGCTGCAGGTTGTGATGGAGTCAAGTATGACATGCTCACAGCACTGTCTGGAGGAAGCTTTAGAATGCTTTTGCATGCAATTAACAACTGCTGGTCCACCAACTTTATACCCTCTGATTTGCGTTGCATCAAAATAGTTCCCATTCCCAAGCCAGGTAAAGACTTAAATGATTTAAGTAGCTTCAGACCAATTTCACTAATATCTGTATTCATAAAGACCATCAACCTCATGATTAAGGAGAGACTAACTGCTTTCCTGAAAACTAAGAACATTATTCCAGCTCGGTCTTACGCCTATCAAAAACGCAAATCTACGAGTATGTGCGTTAATGAATTGTGTTTTCTCATAGCCAGCTTAAAAAAAGCAGGGAAAAAGGTTGTCATGCTCTCCTGGACATTAGCAAAGCCTATGACTGTGTCAACTTGATTAAGCTCGGTAGAATTCTCCTAAACTTTTCGATTCCTCTTCAAATGCGGCTGTGGATACTTAATTTTTTATCCAAGCGTGTGTTGGTGATGGGTACCGAAAAAGTTGAAATATGCGGTGGTATCCCACAAGGCAGTTGTTTAAGCCCCACACTCTTCAATTTATACGCAGCTTCTTTGCATGATCTTCAAGATGACAAAACTCACATTTTTCAATATGCAGACGATTTTCTAATCGTATCTGGGGACTCATCTTTTCCAGCAGCTGTCAATAACCTCTCGATGAAAGCGAACTTGTTTTTCGATGCATGCGCTGATCTTAATTTATTTTTTAACCCCAGCAAGACAGACACTGTTTATTTTGCCAAATGTTCTAAACGTGAAATCAGACTTCTTATCAAAGGTACCCAAGTTAATCAGGTAAAATCTCTTCGATTTCTTGGGAGAATTTTAAATGACAGCTTAACCTTTCGTGGGCATTATGAAAAGGCGTTCAAAGATTATCAGTCTGGATGCAACATCATCAAACTCATGACAAACAATCAGGCAGGCTTGTCTCCCAAAAATGCTTTGACCGTTTACAAATCTCTAGCCAGGTCCAAAATTGAATTTGGACATTCCACATGTTGCAATTTCCCAAAATATATTGAAAAACGTATACAAGCATTTGAAAACCGAATGTTAAAGCGTTGTACTGGACTGACCCCCTCAACTCCTCAACATATTCTCAATGTTATATCTGGTGAATGGCCAGTTTCCAAAAGAGCCCTTTTTTGCATTGCCAAGGAGTTAATTAAAGTCAAGATGATAAATCCTTCCTTTTTTCAGGAAATTATATCTCTCAGTGACACTGTCACTTGCAGCTATACTTTTTGCTATCAAAAACTTCGTCATATTTTTGATAAGTTAGATTCAATTCCCCCCTTGAATTTCATTACCAGCAAATGCAAAGTCTTCATGAACATTCTCGAACCAATCTCTACCTCAAAACAAAATGTCAACTTCTGTTGTATAAGGTTGTTATGCCAAGAAAAGCTCCTTTTTTATTACAAGAACGGATATGATATATATGCCACTGACGGTTCCGTCGGACATAATGTATCTGGCTT
>NW_023998432.1:7707380-7753459 GCF_014805625.2 Glossina fuscipes
GAGTCAAAGTGGAAGAGGAACTTTCCTCTACTTTTATTGAGTTGCTCGCCATTCGACATGCTATCATGGTTGCTATTTCCGATGGTATCAGACGTTTTGTTATTTTTTCCGACAGCAGGTCTGCTCTACTTCTAATAAATAAAAGAGATGCAGAAAATCAATATGTGTTTGACATTCACAAGACGTTGCACGAATCTCAAGTGGATGATTGTCACCTCGTTTGGGTACCTGGCCACTGCGGCTTTTTTTTAAATGTAAAAGCCGACTTTCATGCAGGGAGAGCTCGTGTTGATGGGACAATTTTGTCCATCAAATATACTCCCAATGAAGCAATTCGGGCAATTCGCAACCACATCCTTCAACAGCTAAACGACGAATTTAAAGTAATCGCCTGCGTTAAATCCAATCGTCTTTTCTATAAATTAAATCCCACATTTCAATTCAAACCCTTCTCTGTATCTTCTTTTAATTCCTGGGAAATCAAAATTTTTTATAGACTCATGAGTGGTCACACTTATGTCAAAGTTTATTTAAAAATGATTCGCGCTATACCATGTGATGTTTGTGAAGTTTGCAATGTTGTTGAGTCTGCTGAGCATCTAATCTTCAGATGTCACAGGCTTGATGGCATTAGAGATTCCTTTAGCTTCTTCAAGTTATATGGCTGTCTCCTCGATCTTTTTGCAGCAAAAAATGTACGTCATCTCGGGGAACTAACTTGCTTTATTAAAAAAGCAAATTGATCCTTTTAGAATTTTTTTTTTTCCTCTTCTTTCTTTCTTTTTCTTTCGTTTTTGCGTTTAATAATCTCCTATTACCATAGCATTGCTTTTCGTTTTCAGCCAAAGTTTGCAACACTGTTTAACTTTCAAGAACTCTACAAGCACAATTACACACACACACACACACACACACACACACACACAATTACATTTCACAGGGCTAAGCTCAGGCTACTGTGGGGGTCACTGGTGGCGGATTGTGATCGGCCTGCGAGTACCCAAAGGTATATTAGTAGGTTAGCTGCGAATAACAAATAAGCAGTCCCCGACCAAGAGCGGCAGAGGAGGAGGGGCGGCTGAAAAGGCCGCATAACCCTGCGAATCTTCGGTGACAGGACGAGTAAGCGCCGTCCTTGAAATAGGTGCTCCCCACTCTTGTATGGGGTGGCACCGAGGGAGAGAATCCTTCTATTCTACGAAGCCTAGGGATAGGCATCAAGACCGAGCCCGGTAAGGTCTTGATTATGGCATACCGGAACATGTACCTGAATTGATGACTTTGAGCTGGTGGTGGCAGTATTCCGTTACCTGAGTAGGTTGGAGTGACACCCACCCGAAATGGCTTTCGGGCTAATGCTGACTCCGCCCCCGCCCCGTTAAAATTATGGCAAGTCTGGGAAGTACGTTCTAGGCCGCACCGTTAAGTTGGTGGGTGTAGGCCCAGTTGAGATGAACTCCTGGCTAATGCTGGACCTGGCACTGAACGCTAGTCTCATAAGGGCTTGCGTCAACCCACTGCATGGCCTCACTGCTTGCAAAGATAACCATGGGGTCCTAACAGCAACTACACCAGCGGAACCGGATAGCGGCTTCCCAGTTGGGGCCCAATTCAAATCAAAATGTCTACAAACCAAAAATCAAACACACCAACAGGCATTAGGGGTCACGCCGGCGCTTTGAGCGAAGAGAACCCCTTCAAAGTGAGCGGGAGAATAACGAGGTCGCCAGTAGGCGTGCAAACGCAGCCTCAGTTAGGATAGACGCTCCCAGAGACGCCAAACCACACACTAGTGGACGTGGAGGACGTGGCAACCTTCGTAAAGCTGGGCGGCTACATAAACGATCTGGTTGCGATGCTGCAGGAAAACGATGGAAAAAGGCGGCACATAAACCAACAAATGCGCGACACAATAGACGGCATCAAAACGATGTATGAAAAATGCCGGCTTGATAAGGACGCCGCACGCACTTCTCGCAAGGAGACTAGGGATAAGAGTATCCAAACTTCCTCGCACACATACGCACAAAAGGTGATGGAGCGAAGCGGTGGGGTCACGCCGCTACAGTATGCAAGCGGGGAGAAGCGAACACAGCCTGGGGCGAGTAAACGTAAGCAGCCCGGGGATGCGGACACGCCGACCGCCAAACGTCGTAACGTAGCCATCACGGGGGCCGCTGAACAGCACACCGCTAGCGCCCCTAACGGCCAGCGCCCATCGAAGGACTTGGAGTGGCAGAAGGTCAGAGCGAAAATGAAGAAGAAAAGAAAGGCAGATCGGCTAAAAGAAAGACCTGCGAAGGGTAGACCCGACGCTATCGTCATAGCAGCTAGAGGCGAGCTCTCATACGCGGATATGCTCCGTAAAGTTAAGGACGAACCGCAATTAAGTAAGTTTGGTGAGGCGGTGCAAAAGATAAGAAGAACGCAGAAGGGCGAGCTTCTCTTGCAACTAAACCAGAGCGGAGAGAAGGCGGAAGAGCTGAGAGCGGCAGTGGGCTCCTTTTTAGGAGGGGAGGCCGAAGTCAGGTGTCTGAAGCAACGTAAAATGGTCGAGTGCAAGGACATCGACGAAGTCACCACCAGGGAGGACATAAGCAGCGCACTTAAGTCCCAATATGGGGTGGCATCCGCAGAGGTGGTCAACTTAAGAAAAGCATATGGCGGCACGCAGACGGCGCTCATTACCCTACAGCAGGAGGAAGCCGCTAAGCTACTGGCAGGCGGGAAATTGCGCGTAGGCTGGGTGATCTGTAGGATCAGAGAGCGCACACCTTTGTTGAGATGTTTCCGATGCCTGGAGTTTGGGCACATAGCAAAGCAATGTGCAGCTCCATCTGACCGGTCAAAGGCTTGTCGGAGGTGTGGAGAGGATGGCCATATTGCAAAAAACTGCACTAAGGACCCTTCCTGTATGTTCTGCAGAAAGACGCCGAATCTAGATGCTAAGCACGTGGCGGGAAGCGGGAAATGCCCGCTGTTCAAGCAGGCACTGATCGGTAAAGCGCGGAAATGAGAATAATGCAGATTAATCTCAATCACGGCGAAGCAGCTCATGACCTACTTCGGCAAACGGTCGCTGAGAAAGAGGTGGACCTGGTACTGAGTGAACCATATCGCAGGGCAAGTCAAGGCACTTGGGTAACCGACGCGTCCAAAAAAGCAGCAATTTGGGCGCCTGGTCCTATAGCACTCTTGGATGGGGACTGCCAGCACAGCGGATTCGTCAGGGCGACAGCTAAATATATATGCTACTATAGTTGCTACGCTCCTCCAAGCTGGACACAAAGCGAATTTCAAAGCATGCTAGATGAACTCGTCGCAGATGCCCGGGAGAAGCCTTCCGTATTAATTGCGGGGGACTTCAATGCTTGGGCCTTTGAGTGGGGCAGTAAGGCCTGCAATGCGAGAGGACGCAGCTTGCTGGAGGCTTTCGCCATGCTGAAAGTATCTCTTCTGAACGATGGGCAGCGAGATACGTTTCGTAAGGCAGGAAGGGGCTCGAAAGTAGACCTCACCTTTGTTAGCGACAGTCTAGTGGCCAGATGCAAGTGGTCGCTGAGTGAGGAGTACACAAATAGCGATCACCAGGCCATCTTCCTCGACATAGCATCCAGAGAGAACAGAGGTAATAGGTGGAATAAAACTACTGGGCCGAGGTGGAGAGATGCACTTTTTGACGAGGATGTCTTTAACACTATTATGGACTCCTACGTGGGTGGAGACGGTACAGCTGGTGAACTCCGGCAAAACGTAGCGAAGTTGCTGGTACAAGCATGCGACGCCGCCATGCCCCGAAGACGAAATACACGGAGAAGAGGGTCTCCGTGCCATTGGTGGACCGAAGAGATAGCGTCTCTAAGAGCGAACTGCTTGAAAGCCAGAAGAAAAGTGCAGCGCTCGAGAGGTAGGGAAAACTTCAATGAATTGCTCCTACTCTACAAAGACCTGCGCAGTGACTTAAAGAAAGCCATAAGGGCCAGCAAAAGGAGAAGTCTTGAGGAAATATGCCAGGATGCCGATATTAACCCATGGGGAACGGCATATAAAGTGGCCTTGAAGAAGGTCAAAGGACAGAAGGCACCGCAAATCACGTGTCCGCTCGCGCTCCGAAGAATAGTTGCGACACTTTTCCCGCAGAGGCCGCCGTATGTGTTGGTAAACCTCCTCGGCAGGGAAGAGGAAGCCATACCAGCAATTTCTGCCGACGAGCTTTTAAGCGCCTGCAAGCGGATTGGGGACAAAAAAACCCCTGGACCAGATGGAGTCCCAAACAAGGCCTTAAAGGCAGCGATACGTAGGAGGCCAGACGTCTTCATGATGTTGCTGCAAAGGTGCCTGGAAGAAAGGACGTTCCCGGACGTGTGGAAGATCCAAAGGCTGGTCCTTATTCCGAAGGCCAATAAGCCACTGAACGAGCCATCGTCATACCGACCCATCTGCCTGTTGGACACAATGGGCAAGGTATTGGAAAGGGTCGTATATGAACGCCTGCTAGCTGTGGTTGAAGAAAGACGTGCTCTCTCGGATAACCAGTATGGATTCCGTAGAGCGCGGTCTACAATAGATGCCATAAGCCACGTCGTGGCGCTTGCCTCAGACGCCATAGCCGGTGACCGATGGAGGGGCGGTGACAAAAAGTACTGCGCCGTCGTTACGCTAGACGTTAAAAACGCTTTCAACTCGGCGGACTGGGGGCTTATCCGCAAAACCCTCATAAGGATACGGGTTCCAAAGTATATACTTGAGATAGTGACAAGTTACCTTTCGAACCGCACGTTAGTGTACGACAGCGACGATGGAAAGCAATCGCTTAAAATATCGGCGGGTGTTCCACAGGGGTCAGTCCTTGGTCCTCTCCTGTGGAATATAATGTACAACGGCGTCTTTGAGCTTAAACTTCCTACCGGGGCAACGATCGTCGGCTTTGCCGATGATATCGCAGTCGTAGTGACCGCAAAACACGTCGCGCAGGTAGAAGCGAGAGCTAACGAGGCTATCGTGAAAGTGAAGTTGTGGCTAGAAGAGATGGGGCTGGAACTAGCAGAGCAGAAAACGGAAGCAGTCCTAATAAGCAGCAGAAAGAGCGTGGAAACATGCTGTATACGAGTCGGGCAGCATACGATGCGGTCATCTCCTGCCCTGAAATACCTTGGAGTTATGCTTGACCATCGACTCAAGTTTAAGCAGCATGTTGAGTACGCTGCTGAGAAAGCTGCCGGCATCCAGGCGTCACTAGCAAGAATCATGCCAAATATTGGAGGCCCGAAATTCACCACCCGAAGGGTTATAGCCAAGGTGATAACCTCAGTCATAATGTACGGAAGCCCAGTTTGGGCCAGTGCACTGAAGGTGAAGGCAGTGTACCGAAAGATGGCGGCAATACATCGCCTTAGCGCCCTGAGGCAGATTTGCGCATTCCGTACCGTGTCGGAAGAGGCAGCGCTAGTGCTAGCTGGCACTCTGCCAATCGACATTCTGGCCGATGAGATGAGCCGCATCTACAAACGGCGTCGCGGCAACGAGCTCCCCTCACACGCTACAAGAAGCGAGGAGCGGATGGCCTCGTTAAGGATTTGGCAGTCGAGGTGGGAAAGAACGACCAAAGGAAGATGGACGTTCGTTCTTATCCCTAACATAAGACGTTGGGTTGACAGACGGCATGGAGAAGTAAACTATTACTTAACCCAGCTTCTGACTGGCCATGGCTGTTTCCGGAAATATCTTCACAGATTCGGGCACGACAGTTCGCCTAACTGCCCGGTATGCGAGGATATAGAGGAGGACGCAGAACACGTAATGTCCTACTGCAGCAGGTTCGAGAATGGAAGGCCTCAAGTGCCACCTAACGAGATAACAAGCGCAATGGTTGGCAGTGCAGCAGCCTGGAACGCCGTAGACGCATTCGCCAGCAATACGCTCGTGGAGTTGCGACGATTGGAGAGACAACGGGTGGAGAGCAGAGGGAGTGGAAGCCGATAGTGCATTCCACTGAGGTCCCACCATCAGGAGCGTGCTAGCGACAACCAGCCCCCGCGAAGTAATACCTAACGGTGGTCCCGCGGGGGAGAGTGGTAGACGAAGTGTGTCTGGGGGGTAGTTTTTAGTACGTATGCGCCAGGGATGGCGAATCGTGCATGCTGCTACTAAGACCCAGCAGTATCTTTCGAAGATTTTCTACCTCCAGCTCACAGAGCAAAACAAAAAAAAAAACACAATTACATTTAACACGCTCACTCCGCGTTGTTACGGCCGCTCTTATTTTTTTGTTACGTTTTATACATAATCGTGACTAAAAATTACAACAGTTTATTATTTGGACATATAAGCCACAAATCTATTGGCTTAGTCCATCTCTGTTCAACATACCAAAAAAAAAAAAAAAAACAGAATATTTTAAATTTGTGAAACGTATGTTTATTAATTTTTTTTTTTACTTTTTGCTCCAATTGCCTAGATAATATTCTTAATTCGCTTAACAGCTTCTAATCAATTGTGTATCATCAATCTTTTCGTACGGCATCATATTCTGCTGTGATGCATAAAGCTCAAAGGATTAACAAATAATAAAAACCCATCAATCTACTGGATATATTGGTGTTTTCGTCTGTAGGCCTAATCTCCTCTGATCCTCTGCAAGTGACACTTAAGTGTGGCTCTAAAAATAACACAGTCCGTAGTTCTATATTCAGATAAACAGAGAGAATACTTGCAGACTTCATGCGTTATAACGCATATAATTCGCAATAGCGGAAAATGCAAAAATTGCAATGACCGGCATCAATCATTACTCCATTGGGAAAAACCAAGTAGGAACCACGAAGTTGTTGAGGTACATAATATCCAACTAACGCCATCGACCTACACACAACACGCTGTTAATTATCCATTGAGTACGTCAGCAGTTCAGTCACCCGATTTATATACCTCTCTGCAACAGAATCCTCTCACTTATGTTCTTAACGTGGCACAAAGAACAATAATTGCCAATAATGGCAGACCAATTAGTTGTCGAGTAATATTAGGTTGAAGATCGCAAAACCACGTCATAAGCGAAAGAGCTGTTCAAAAATTGGGCGTATCTTCAAAACCCACCGCCATATAAATTGAAGATTGGCAACAACAACAATAATGCTCATCGACAAATTAATGTGACGGTACGATCCAAATTGGAAAATTACTTTACTCGGCGTGAAGCTATCTTTCTTTGCGATATTGTATCTAAGCCACCCTGTTATTTCTTGGACATAACAGACTGGAACTTCCGAAACAACATCAGTTGAGCTCATCTGCTATTTAACAAATCCAACCATGTAGAAGTACTAATTGACGCTGAAATAGCTACACATAGCCACACATATTAAAGCTCAGAAAGATACAATTGGACAACAATTTTCCCACACTACAATACTTAGTTTTTGGTCGAATAATTGGGGGACGAGTATCAACTAAAGATTTAGAACAACCCACATGTACAGTGGGATAACCGACGATGACCTTGAATGTAAGGTAGAACGTTTTTGGAAAATCGAATAAGTACTGGAATTAGTACTGGAAAAATGGCAGTTTTGGGGGAGCCCAGACAAACAGCCATAAAGCGATTTTACGAAAGATTATTACTTAAGGATGAAGTACTAAAAAGCGAATATACCAAATGCACAGATGAATACGAATCTCTAGGCCACGTGACAGGAACTGATGCTAATATTATATCAGCTCCATGTTATTTCATACCACAACAGGGTGTGAAAAAGAAAGAAGGTGATTCTATTAAATTAAAATTGGTGCTTGACGCATCACAATACACTTCATCTGCATTATCTTTAAACGATTTTATGTACACAAAACAAGTAGTCCAAAGTGAACTGTCCTTAATATTAATTCGCTTTCGAATACTGCGGTTGGTGTTCATCACTGCTATTGAGAAACTGTATCGACAAATCAAGGCGTGGTCGAAGTGGATCTTTAAACTACTATAGCTTAAATACCGTGACTAAAGGAATACGGGCTGCTTCCACGCTTAGAATTGTGTGCCGCACTGTTTATTGCTCAACTAATGAACCGCGTGAGAGAAGATCTTAGTTGCTTCGACAAACCTACTTTTTATTGAACTGATTCTCAAATCGTTTTATCCCTGATATATATATATATATATATAATCCCAATCTAGCTCATTTCAAACATTTCCCTCTTGGTAATCTGAATTCTGAGAAGCTTCTTTAAAGGGTAACGCTGCCCACATGCTAATTGAAGGAGTAATGTCTGGAGAATTTAAGAGGTCCTACAATGGTTCTACGCACGTCTATGTTTGCACAAAAATTGACAGTTCTGGCTTAATGAGTCAAGGTAATAAAACAAGGTAGTTGCCGTTCAAACAGCATTTTCTCCAAATGCCGTTGATATTCAAAGCGTCATTTATAATATTAATTGTAGGAATTTTTGACAAAATGAATGATGATATTTTTCGGTGATGGGTATAAAAACATCGAAATTTGTTATTGATAAAAAGTGAACATAACAAGAAGAAAGATTCATAAACTATAATATAAACTTAAAAAAAAAGGATGTAAAATTAAGTCGTTGCCGTTTTTTGTGGTAATTGAGGCACATGAACCTTGGACTTAAACGAATGTTATGAAGAACATTATCGGTGCAGTTATTGAAGAAATAAGAAAAATAAAAACTTTTGAAGAAAACGATAAAAAATGTTTAAATACAATATAAAATTTGTTAAGATTTCGTAAAAAACAAAAAAGGCTTAGACACGTTACAACAACTAGAAAAAAAAATTTAAAAAAATATGTTAAAAGTTGCAAAGATTACATTGAAATTTTGTAAAAAGAGAAATGTTAAATCTTTTGAAATAAAACATTTGTTATGAAAAGACTACAAACATAGAAGAAATATAAGATGAAGTAACCGAGATACCTAACCTGTCATTTTTGTTGGAAGAGCAAAAATAAATAAGAATGTTAAATATAGCAGACAGATCAATAAATCGTAAGACTACAGGAGCTTTGTAATGTGGCCACCACATGTTCAAGCAGAAATGTGATCATGATTATATGATGAGTCTTTGTGTGGCAGCAGTTTTTTTTTCGATTTTAAAGTTATTTGTCTAATTTTAGTTTATCTTACACTAAAATTTTTATATTATCTGATTTGAAATTTTGGTTTATCCTACGCCTTATTTTGTAAGCAGCGAAAAACAAGCTATAAAGACCATTTAATTTTAAGTTGAAATATATTTATCAAATTCTTTTATTCTCATGCAGATACATATGCTCAAACAATGCCACAAAAAAATAAAATGGAATTACTCTATATGTTTTTTTTACATTTTGTATCTAATCAAACTTTTTTATCACTAATCAATAAACAAGCTTATTTACTTTTATATTAACTTCCTTATTGTAAGTTCATATAAATGCGTTGTTTATGTTTAGGTTCATTTCTTTATGTTTACTTCTAAAACGATAGGTATTTCTTTCTGTAAAACAATATAGTAGCGTGGTGGCATATCATGTTTACCACTAGGGAGTTTTTAACCCGAAAACGAAAATGACGCCTCATTGTGTCAACTCCCTTACTTATGAAGTTATGCGTGTAGCAACTATGGGAATTTGTCGCCAAAAAGTGCTTCGAAAAAGGTTGAGCTTACCTGATATTTAATAGATAAGCCTCACAATAGAAGATAAAATACCTGAAACGGGAAGAAATGGTGACTTTTCCAATCTTTATGCAGATTGCCAAGCAGGTTACTAATCAAATGAGAAACATAAATATATAGTAGGCGAATTGTTTAAACTTTTAATCTTCCTAAAGAAAGTAATTTGCTAGACTACCATCTAAATCTATTTCATTTAACGTGAAGTGAAATCTGAAAATATGTGGAATTTTGTCACTGTCTCTTGAAGAATTTGAACTGCACTTAAACATATTGTTACGAAAATCCCAAATCCAGTTAATTTCAGCTAAGTAATTTTCCCTTAATAATAAATTCCCTTAAGAAGGAAAAACCAAATGAGCATTCGTAGGCAGCTGCAGGCCGATGAAAACGATTAGCGGAAAAGCAGACAGGTAAAAGCTAAGTGGACATTCGCAGGCACGTCATGCAGGTGCAGGCTGGGATTAGAAATAAAACCATAAATTTAGGTATAGTAACATACTTGTAAAAATGTATATAAATAGACTATTTGTAGAAGGGAGAGTTAGTCGGGCAAGAACATAGAAGTTGAGAGTACGGCCAAAATAAATAGTGAATAATCTTACATTTAAGGAACATAATTGTAAATAAATGATCCTACTGTTAAGGAATATAATTGTAAATCAAACAAATTTCTCTTGGTCAATATCTACGATCCTGTAATATACGGACTGTATCTTACAAAAGCGAATTTCATAAAAATATAATTCGCAATACATGCCGGTTGCGCATTTGCCTACGCAAACTACCAGCTACGTTTGGCTTAATCAGATACGACATAATATCTTAATAATGTACACATAAGTTTAAGTTTGTTTATTTTAGTTATAAGTTGTCTCATTCTGGACACTAATTATGTATCTTTTAGTTAACTAGCTCCCCTTTCAAAGGCGTACCTTGAGAACGATTTGCGTGAGAGTTATGTATGGCTTAGGTCATTCGAAATTTATTTCGACAGAATAATGGGAACATAAGGCGCAAATTTGACGTTTGTTTGTTTACAATGATACAATCAATAAGAAAATCATGCAAACGTAAATAAAAGCAAAATTATGTCGAATTTTTGCTAAACTGAAATGAAGTGAAATAGTTTCATATAATTTATACAATTTCATATTTTCTTGTTTTAGAAAAACTTTGAATTGCGGACTTGAACTTTAAATATACATTACTTTATTTTTATTTTGTATAATATATTAATACATTAACGTATGTATTTACCTATGAAAGAAGTATGATGTTTCAAAATGAACTGCAAATCAATCCTTAGTTATGTATCATGTAAATAAAAGCCAACTTTTTAATTTTCACAAAACATGTTAAATCGGATTTATTATTTATAGTTTCTATTTCATTACAATTTAAATGTGACGATTTTTACTTCCTCATTCATTCGCCTCAACTGGGAGATCTCCAGCGAAACCTTCACAACGTTGCCAAAATGAGATGCGTGAACTGCAATAGTTAAATCCTAAATTCTCGAATTTTGCATTCTATAGTGCACGCAAACGGGTTGAACGGCTGCACAAATGCAAACTTTCCTATCTTCCTTGGATCGTATCTGGTTTTCCGCTCTTTCATCTCTAAAATACGCTGTCGACCTTCAAAAATATGAAAGCTTGATTCGAACCTTTATATAAATCGTAGCGTCCCTTGGCAATATTGCTCGCCTGGCATGTCATTGTATTTCTGTTTGTTGGGTCGGTTGAAGTTTCGCATGGCGTCTTAACTCCGACTCTAAGGAGCATCTGCTATCACCTAAAAGTGTTTGAATGATACAGTTACGCCTGATATTACTATTATTGCTTAGCTGGCATTACTATTCTTGCTTGCCTGGTACTGTGTATTAAAATAGCTTCTCCTGTAGGTTTTTTATGCCCTTACTCACTAGACTCCTGGGTTCTCATAGGTTTCCTCACAAGAAATTTGTAGTTCTCGGGGTCGATCGACATATTTTGAAACTGGACATACCAATAGACCACTAGACTACGTTGTCGCAGAATGGCATAGTAGGGCCACAACACAGATACCATTTAGTGCCGAGTAAATAAGGCATGTTTTGTTGTCAATTCACTGCCAAATCACTGCCTATTTTAATTCTTTTTCTATTGATTATCTTCTTTTTACTTTCTGATTTTTAATTTCTTATTCATGAAATCTAGCACTTACAGAGTTATCTCCTCATTGGGAAACACAGGACACTGGTTATATTAGATTTCATTTTCGAGTTTCAAGTTTTTTAACTATATGTATACTCAAGAGGTGCAAGAAACGCTTGTAACGGCCGCGAACAAACCGTGGGGGTCTGTCGGTCTGTATCAACCGCAAGTATCGGAATAACGGCATGCCGTTAGACAAAATCATGCGATTTTGTGGTACTGTTTATAAATCACATGATCTTGCGGGATATGAGTGTTTTATTCTCTTCTTTTTCCCTTTTTGCATAGCAACAAGCGAAATCGCATGATTTTGCGGTACTCCTTTTTTTCCTTTTGCTCTTGCAAGCATAGGCAAAAAAAATCGTATGATTTTGCTGTACTCCTTTTTTGCAAGTACAGGCAAAATCGTATGATTTTGCGGTATTCCTTTGTTCTTTGCTTTTGCAAGCATAGGCAAAATCGTATGATTTTGCGGGATCTTTGCTTGTTTTTGTGAGAGTAGCGGCAAGCTGCTATAGAGAGAGAGAGCAACAGGAAGAAGAAGAGGGAAATTGGGTAAGGATGAGAAGTCTGTCTGCGTTTTAAATTTAAGTCAGAGGGGATAGTTTTAAGTTGAGTTTGGTTCTAGCGGAGTTGCAGTGTAGACCTCAACGAGTGCGCTTGCTTTTCTATTGTTTTTTGATTGTACGGCTGAGCCGTGGTTGTTTTTTTCTTTTTCTGAAATGTGGGCTCAAACTGAAAATTGACCATTAAAAATATCAAAAGAAAAGAAATAAATAGAAAAATACGCGAAAGAAAAATTTTGTGCAATTGAAATTTGAAATAAATTAACTCGGAAAACATCGAAATTCAAAAAAAGGATAAATTTTAATTAAAACCTCAAAAAAAAGGATAAATTTTAATTAAAACCTCAAAGTAAAGCAACAAAAGCGACGTGAATGACATCAATGTGTCTTTAGTTGGAATTAACAAAAATAAAACTACAAAAATGAAATCTAAACCGTTTTTTTTATTAAAAAAAAGTAACAAAAAAAAAAAACAATAAAAAAAAGAAGGTGGAACAATTAAAAGAAGCATAAGAGAAGCAAGGCAAGAGTAATGGCTGCACCGTTCTTTCAATACGTTTTGTTTTGTCAAACAAGAAGCAAAAAAGTTTTCTTATCAAGTGAATAACGTAGAAGATTATTGGTAAAAGATGACCTTTATGAACAAATGGTCAGAACAATGTTTTATAATAAAAAATAGAAAAGGATTTACATAAAAAAAAAAGAAAAAAAAAAAAACCAATACAGCAACTTGACAAAGTAAACGCAATTGGAGTAAAGAAAAAAAAAAAAATGCACGGCTTAAGAAATTTGTTCGGAAGAGAAATTAATTAAATAAGATAAAGAAAATTGTAAAAATTATTTATAAAAACTCAGGAAATTGCTAATAAAAAGGTTCTTCAACATTATCATTAAAAAGATCCCAGTTTATTATTGCAAACAGCGTTTACACGCGTGCACCTACACACACAACAATAGAAATTAAAGTTTTTATTGGAGTGGAAATGGCTTATTAGAAAGAGGAGGAAGGATTGCCGATGTAGCAGCTACCGCGGCCGACACTGCACCGACGCCGATGCTTGTATTGTAAGTCATTTTAGTCTATTTAATTTTTTTTTGCCCCCGATGAGTGGCTAAGCGCGAGCTGCCACCGCTGTGGCTGAGACGAAGGGGTGTGCATATGATGGCACTGTAGGGAGGACTACAGACGGTTACGTACTGACTTACGGTGGACAGACGGACGGTAGACAACCGACGGGACCTATTCATCTTTTTCTTTGCCAGGAAAATATAAATGCTCTGCCGTTACAGCTAAGACCGTGACACGCTCTCTCAAAATTGTCAAAAGAGGCGTAAGCAAAACTGCCCACGCTTTATGTTAGTTTGGTGGTGCTGAGTTAGTATTGGTTGATGAAGCAACAGGGGGCAACATATAATAAAAATTCAACACTTTGCTGAATCTATTGGTCTTATTGCCAATAGTCCTAATCAACTTTACTAAACAACACGAAAAAACGTAGATAAAGTGTAATAACAAGTAATGCAATAATTAAGTAATGTTGAGGAATATATATAAATCAGGCAGAACAGTTCCTTTCCCCATGTTATGTTCTTTGAGAATAGAGGAACGCCGACCAGGGCAGAAAAGGAGTCTAGTAAAAGGCAGAAGGCGTCTGCGGGACGCTTTAAATCCTCTGACGTTATCCGAAAATGTGTAAGTGAATGATTTTATACATATGTTAACAATGTAGGTTTTGAAAGACTTTCACGCGTCAAAAGACGTTTTTGAAAGCATTCTAGGAGGAATTGGCACGATTAACTTTCTGTTGTGCCTGCTATGTTTTTGTGACACGGTGTTGTAAAACAACTGATTCAATAAATATGACACTTACATTTATTTTCCTTATATACTTATTTATATATATACATTGTTATGGCAGTAAATTTTTGATTATCTGCATTTCCATCATATTTTAACGGCGTTATTGACATTTCGCTAGACGCTTGGAAATTGAGTTGGGTAAGTGCGGAACTAAGAACCGGCATATATTCTGCACATTCCAACTGAGCTGAATGTATTGAGCTAGCATACATAAACAATAAATCCTTTTTAAGATGATTTGTGAAAAATAAAAAGTTGGCTTTTGTTCATATAATACAAAATTAGGATGGATTTGCAATTCATTTTAAAACAATATAAATTATTTATATTGTTATAAATTTCGCTTTTCTAAGATACAGTCCGCATTACCAAACCGTGGATACTTTGTTCAAGAGAAATACAGTTCTTTTATTTACAATTATATTCCTTTAATGTAGGATTATTCACAATTTATTTTTGGCAATACTTTCAACTTCTCAACTTAAATATTCTTTTTCTACTGACCCTCCCTTCCACAAATGTCATATTTATATACATTTTTGCAAGCATATTACTATACCTAAATTTATGGTTTTATTTTTAATCCCGCCCTGTTTTTCCGCTAATAGTTTTCATCGACCTGCAGCTACATAATCAATGCCCCGAATTGTGCACGCCTCTTCTTTGCAAACGTTTATCAGAATAAGTTATATCACGAAACTAGAATCTTTGCCCATGCAGATAATAAAATGAACAAGCAGGCAATTAAATTGCCGCTAATTAACAGTGTCTACTGTTATTGATAGCAGAAACATGAAAAGCTCGTATAAGAGTCTCCTAGTTTGAATCTTCAACAAAATGTTGTAATGTCTTGTCATTTAATCGTCTCTGAAGAAACAATGGTAAAAGCAGGCTGTGCAACAAGAGGAAATGGTAAGCGACATCGAAAAAGCAATTGGCAATATTGATGAGGTACCACACGGTTAGAAGACGTTATCTACCAGAGAAAGTGCGAGGTTCAAATTTCTCTATGGCAAACTTTTGATAAAACGCAGAATGTCATACGAAATGACCCTTCGCTGTCAGAGAATTACCTTCTTATTATCGAAAGCTTGCACAAAACCGTCGGAAGTGTACATAAAAAAATGGGAGTTAACAACGATTGCATCTAGCCGTTGCCATCGCAAGGATTAAAAGTGGTAGAAAATACCTCAATAATTCAACAACAACAAGTTATTTATCGTAGAGGACTGATTCGACAGATAATCGCCAGAATTACAGCCCTTCAGAGGTCCTTTAATGGCTCACCGTGCTTAGAAGAACGTCAACGGAAATTTTAAGTTACTAAAACTGATACAATGAAAAAGTTGTGGTCACAGATGTAAACCTTTTACGATGAAGCTTGGCAATAGTTGAAAAATTTCTTAGAGTCAAATTTGAAGTGAAATGAATATGACGACTTGTAGAATTCTGTTCAACATTATCTCATTAAACTATCGATAACGGCTGACAAATAGCAGGAAACCACAAATTATGTGCAGCCAAAAGTTACAATTTTGCATATTAATAGAAATTAGTTGGGACGGGTTTAACGTTGTGAATTATTCTCGGAGATGGTTGACGAGCAATCTCTCTGAAGCGCCCAAGAATGTGGTACCTCTAAAGAAACGTATATGGAGGAGCCGGAAATCTCATAAACCACTTACATCTAACACAAAATAAATATTCTAGTGCTTGGTCACTACTTAAGGACCGATACCACAATAGATAAATATTAGCGGCTACATTGGTGGAAAAAGACAGTTATAGCGACTTCATCTATAATGGCAATTAAATGGGTGCCCGATACAAATACGAAAAGTTTGCTAACCTTACAAAATCTGGACATTGGTACCTCTTCTTGGAGTTCTACACTTTAGCAATTGATGAATAAAAAGATAGATCGAAATTTTTATGCTCGTTTTTTACAGTCCTCACCCAAATCTAAAGATGTGATTCTTGGACATTTTTAGAACTTCATTTTCAATCAGTGGAAGTTGTCGGCTTAAAAAATATATCAATAAATAATGCGGTTTCGTCAATATATCAAATGTTAGTTGCAATGCGTGTAACATGCGCAACAATATTTTTAATAAGTTGTATCAATGCAACAAATTTCTGCACGTGTAAAAAACAGATAGCAACAGCAAATTTCGCTGCGGGTCGTCATGAATATATCTTGTTAGCCATTGCAAAAGCGATAATCAAAACAACTGACGGTGTCTTACACAAATTCAGGGCAGTACTCAATTCTTGTTTGTAGATAATGTTACTAAACGTCTTATCAAAAGGTCTTCGTTTATACTAAAGAAAGATGTAATCTGCAATGAAAAAGCTAAAAAAAGTCAACTCACCACATGAGTGTCGAGATGATATTGGCAGAAAAAATGTTCATGACTAATCTGGAAGTATACATACTTCCAAACGTCATTCAAACACAACCAAGTTAAAACTTTACATAACTACCTCGAACATTCCGAGTCATATTCAAATGATGGATCGCTATCTCAACAAAGCAGGCAAGATAGACACTCTTCTCAGCGTGGAATTCTATTTCAACGTAACTCAACTTAGGTATCAAAAAATTTAGTGAAGGCCTTCCAATACTTCAAAATACTTTACTTGGCTGGGATGTAAGCGGATCAATCGGACCACACATTATTTTAGTCTTTCATATGCACTTACATGGATAGTATTTAACAGCATCGAATTTGAACAACTCTGGAAGTTCGCGAGATTGAATTAGACAAACAGATTATGTAAGGAAGAAAGACTGTGTGAATCACATTTTATTTAGCATGTCCAGACCACCGCAAATGGCCGAGGGAGAACACTACTTCTTCACTTTTAAGCCGGATAGTATTACTATAATGGTTTTTTATGCATCTGGAAAAACAACAACAGTGTACTTGTTAAACTTCTAATATATACCGAGCCAAATGACCAAAGCGAGTTATACTTGATCTTACTGCCTAAATTTTTTCCCGTAATAAACAACCGGGGAGATAACCCATCATCAGGTATTAATTACTACAAAGTAAATAATGTGATTTCAAACTAAAAACTGTCATTTGTAACACACGACCAACACCTTTTCTAGTTATAAATGTCTACAAAAGATCGCGGATGAAAAATCTTTAATTTCTTGATACAGATCTCAAGTGATATGGGGAACCTTTTATGTAGACGATGGCCCTGCAAGTACAGATAGTCGTAATTGCTGCAGATAACCAAAAGGAACTAACTACAATGCTCTCTAAACAAGGATTTGACCTAAATAAATGGTTCGCAGTTGTTAAGACATTCCAGAAAGCGATCAAAAGTTGGACTTATCTTTCGAAAACGGCAGCGTCAATACCTTAAAATGGTTCGGAAAATTACGGCTGCCTAAGACTGACAAGTTTTTCCTTAAGGTGAAATTAATTTAGTTATTCAGTCTCAAAGCAGATGGCAATCCGATTTTACAAACTACTTATTCCCATTGATTTATTAGCATCTATATTTATTAAAGAAAACATCTTTTCTCAAAAATAATTGCAACTGAATTTAAATTGGGACTATCCATTGCTCGAGGATCTTCATGAAACTTGGAATACGTCCAAAAATGACTAAGATAAACTAAGCAATTTTAAAATGCCACGCCACATTTTCCACGTTGAGATTCCAGCAAGAATTCATCTTCACGTGTTTGCAGGCTCATCTGAAGCTATCTCAACTGTTATGTTCAGCAGGCATGACTGCACAATTCGCACTAAGAGTCAAAATGGATTTCAACCTGCAAAATCATTCAGTTTTTTTATGGACTGACTCTGAAATCGATGAATACTTTAAAGCTTTTGTAGCTTACAGTAGTTTTAATTGTCTTTGGGACTAGCCGGCCAATAGTGCCATGTAAAATGCAATGAAAATTGCCTGACATATTGAGTACAGGTCTCCGTATAGCTAACGTGTCCGCATGTAGTTTATTGTTCAAATATTCGCAGACCCAGAGAAGAGAAACAATAGAATATTATTGGTGGCAACGAGCAACTACGAAGTCATGTGCAATGTTCAATATAGAGGCTCGTTCAAAATGCTCAAATTACTAAGCGATAGAAATAAAATCTTGTCGCGATAGAAATCAATATCCCAAATCAAACATAATTTTTGGAATTTGCACGAGTTGCAACAAAAATATAAATGGAAAAGGTCGTCGCCTAATGTCACACCTGTAGATCATATTAGGGGCAACAATCTGCCAGTAATAAAGTGGCCATTGGGAAGAATATATCACTGGCAGCCAGATAAGGACAGGGTCGTGAAAGTAGCTGAAATGAAAGATCTTCTAAAATGTTTAAGTGATCTAATTGCGAAAATTATTCCACGAAAATGAAAAGAAAGAGCCTATGAGAAAGAATCCAACCATGCTTCGATCTATGTAAATGAACCCTTTAATGCTTATCATGCTAATAATGTTACTTATCATCACTCTTACCATGTGCAAAAACTTGATGAATAACAGTAAACGCCTTCTCCCATGCAAGGCTTGCAGCAATGGTGTCCAGCAATTTTACACCATTCAGTGTGCAATGCGTTGAACAATCTTAGCGAGACGAGAAGCGATTTACCCCAGCAGAATAAATTATTTATAAGCGGCCGACTTAGACAATCACCATTCAACATTATCAGAAACGTTGAATGTTATTCGGTGCCTTAGATTCAAATTATGCAAATATATATTTTACCAACTTTTTCAATAAATGCATATTTTAAGGGAAAAAACTATCAAAGCGCATGCAACCATGTAATATTTTGCACTGTGCTTGACATGGGGGAGAATGTTAAGAGCATTATGGACGTAATCCTACTTAGCACCACAAATGGCATGATAAAATGTTTAGTTAGGCAAGATGTTTGTTACTATACATTATATTTATGTTCATTCAACTTCTTCACATAAGGAAAGAACACATACCTATCTAACGATTACATTGCATTGGTCAGTGACCTCATATAAATTAAATAATTAATAGTTTTATGGTGATTTGAAAATTTGTTTTTGTTCTTAATACTGTATGTACTAATGCCATTGATAAAAGAAGTGTATGTATGTTATATAACATTTCTGCTAAAGTAAGCAAGATTATGTATTTCTCATGGAGAATAATATCATATAGTATAGTTACTCTATAAACACGTAATGAAATTGAAACAGTCATTCCATTAAAAATGTGATTTTTACTCCTTTTTTTCGTAGTGCGTACATAGCGTGCATTCACAAAAATGAACAAAAAAAAGAAGCAAAGAAGAGAGAAGAAGTGTTATTTCTTCGATTTTACTTCTTGCGTTTTATTTAATCTAATTTATTACGTCAGCTGAATCACGCCGGAGAAAAGTGGGTTAGCCTCTACCCGCCGACGTTACAATATTCAGGATGTGCAATAATGATTTGTTCGAGAAATTCTTCGCTTAAATGAGTACTGGAGAAGCCTATTTGTAATTTCAGTTCAGCACATACAGATTTGAACGTTCATATTAAACTAATCCGAGCTGCACGGGCAAACGACGCCTTATAACCGAAACCAAATTAATGACTAAGGACTTTTGCAACTAGTTCTCCAGTCTTTTGAGTTTCAACAGCATCGTCCGCTTTATACTGTAGCATATTCAACTTATCGCAATTTACCTATTTATTAATTTTATGCTTTTATATATTCTCACATATCGGCTCATCGCATTGTACCTGTTTATTAATTTTATGCTAAGTATACACTTTCATATATTCTCAAACACCGATTATGTTAAGTATACATTTTCACATATTTTCACACAATGTCATTTTAGTAGTGACTTAGTTTATTTAACACGTTAAGGACGGTGCAGTTTTTCCTATTTAGCATAAGCATTCGCTTGTGAGCCACCGGTGGTACACGCCGTCCTTAACGTGTTAAGCCAGCATATTTATTTACTATATAAGACCACTGACCACTATAGAGTTAGCTCAGAGTTAAGCCAAAGTTATGTCAGAGAACCATACCATTAAATAAACGTCAAATTATTTTTAAATTAAATGTGTTTCACTACAATACTTTGATTTTTAAAATTGTTTCGATTTAAACTGTTCTGGTGTTCCGTTGCTATTTTCAGCACCATGCATTACTGACTTTTATATTTCTAAAGTATTGGGGTCTTTTATTAGATTATTCGAGAGCAGCTTGACGGTCACACAATCACAATCTCCTTCTTGGCTCTTAATATCATTGCTGCTTCTGGTATTCTACATTTCTTTTGAATAACTGAAACTCTCTGAGGATGCATTTTGGACCTGTTAGAATCCCATTTGTGTGTACAGCATCTATTTTTATGATCACCGCGATTTCCCATAGAGCGTGAACCACATTATATAAGATCTTTTATTTTTTATCATGACACGCTGGTTCGCAACACCTCTCCTTGTGTCGTTACTTTAATCATCCTTCTATACACGGTTGTCGCATACTTGCCCAACTTATGTTTATACATGAACGATAATCCGTTATTCTCATCATTTGCATAGCTCATCCATACTATGGTCCCTATCATAACTTAATCCATCTTTGTTATCATATTCATCAAAAAAAAAATTACCAAATAAAAATAAAATTTATTGGCCAAAAAAGTTTGAGTTACTCGTGAAACAAAAATTGCACAAAGAAAATTTATTTTTCAAAATTCCTGCACCATTTTTTTGATTGGGCCCTTAAGTTACATCACTTATCGGCTTAGGTCATTCAAACCCACCAAACCAAAAAGAAAAAAAATGTAGATATGCGAAAAGCAAGTTAGATATTATTAAATGTACATAAATAATCGTTTTGTGTTAATTAATATACAGTCACTCCAAATCAAACTCTCACACTGTAGTAAACAAATTTTATCGATAAATCTAGCGAAAATGAAATAACATTACAACGCATGTTATTTGATATTTGAGTGTATTCATTCATTAAACTACCAAACTCAGGAAACCAAATTCGAATTAACTTTTTTTAATTAAACCAAACTAAAAAAACTTCAACCAGTCAAAAAATAACGCAGAAACGGAAACTCGGACGTCGTCAAAGATTTGTTTTTCCAGTTGTTATATCTTATAAATAAATATTTTTTTGTAGTCCGTTTTCCTTTGTAATCATTTTAAGAATGTTTGCTGTGGATTCGACCAATTTTTTGCAATAGTAGGGTGATATTTTTCCCATTCTTGCTTTAAGACTTTTTTAACTTTCTTTTGCTGGAAATCGTATACTCCTGAACGCTTACGTTGAGATAATCGTACAAATTTTCTACTGGGTAAATGTGAATTCTGAGATAATGTCCCATTCGTAGAGGAAGTTCTATAGCAGCCAATATCGCTGATAATAAAAGAATTTGTTACACGCCGTGGAGCAGCCACCGAGAAGTCAATGAAAATGCCGTGCAGGAAGACAAGTATAGAAGGAAGAGTTCTAAGCTACAAAATAAGAACCAGCCACAAACCACCCCACATCTGTCAGACAACCTACAGGCTTAAATCGACCCATAGCCCAAAAACAACCAACCAACAGTTGTAACGTAAGTACGCCTTATAAACTTTATTTTATAAAAGTGAAGAAAATATATATTTTGTTTCTATGTACATAATATTATTTAACTATAATTGAAATTAAGGAGATTCCCAAAGAAAGGAAGAGTATACACAAATACATATATACATATAAATCAAAGATCAAATGTATGTATGTATATATGTATTTGCATTACAAAATTTTCCGCTTTCCTTCCAGTTACAAAAAGAGGAAAAAAACAAAGTGTGAAAAATTTGGGGACAATCCAAATTTATGTGTTTGATCAACACTATGTTCATATCTTAACAATGTTTTAAAAAAAAGAACTAAAGGGACATATAATACAGGAATATATATGTATACATAATATAAAAATATCCGCTGCAGACATCTGCTAAACGCAAAAAAGCGAAGCAATAAATTTCAGAAGATATATGTATATATATACGTGATAAATTTTTTTTCAAAAAAATTAAATACATACGTAAAAACAAAAGGTATATATACATATATACATAATACCAGAAAGTTTTATCGACAATTCAAATAAGTGAACTAGTTAATCTGGATCCAAATTATTTTATTTAAAAAAAAGTTTTAATCGATACCCGATTTCACAATGACCGAACCACAGATCTTTACGGTCATTTAAAATATTTGAACAGACTTGCCGAATTTACCGGTAACTATCAAGGCTTACACACGTTTACGAATCTAGTAGACAGAGTGCACCGTATATTGCAAGCATACGATGCAACGCAATACTTATTTTCAGACATGATTAAGGCTAAACTAAGAGGAAAAGTTAGGGAAATCATGGAAGTAAACTACTAAGCATAATCATAAACGCAAAATCAAGAACAGCCTTATAAGCAACATCGGAAAAAATATAGTATGAACAAATTATTCGAGAAATTAAAAAACTTGACTTTCAAAACAAATAGCAACAAATTCTACAACGAGCTCAAACAGAAACTAACGAGCTTTGATAGGAATATGTTAAAAGCGATGGGAGCGGATTTGCCAAAAGAAACATGACAACAGCAGTACACGTGAGAGACCTTACTTCACTCGAGAGGCAATGGAAATCCTTTCGAGGTTTTCAAAGGTTTTCAATTAGTTCTTGATATCAGATTTTTTTCCTTTATGTTGGAAGAGTAGTTTTCTTATTCCGCTTGATAAATGTGGAAACAGACATCACGTAGAGAACTATAGAGGCATCGCCAAGTTGAGTGTCTTACCTAAATTGTTTGAGAGAATTGTTACTCAGCATTTAGCTTTTCCCAATAAATATTATATGGATGATCAACTATTACGAATCTCTTAGACTTTACTTCCCATGTTTTCATGGCTTATTGTTGTAGTTCTCAGACGGATGTCGTATGTACTGATTTTAGTAAAGTGTTTGACTGAGCTAACCATAACTTACTTATCTTCGAAGTCCGTTCCTCTGGCTTCCCTTTCTACTTATTGAAATGGATAAGCTTTTATCCGCATAACATATCCTTCAGGGTTCTTATTAACTTCGTCACTCCGGATGAATTTCCCGTGATATCTGGCGTCCCTCAAAGTACCCATTGAGGGTTTTATTTAATATGGACATTAATAGTCTCCTCTCGTTGATTAAATCCAGCCAAATCTCAATGTACGCTAACGATGTTAAACTGTTTCCTTCCTTTTCCTTGGAATCGCAATCATATGAAATAGACTGAAATAATTTGGTTACATGATGCTCTAAATCTAAAGAAACGGGAAACGCTTTTCCTCTTAAGAAGGAAGCCATTCAATACTGAGTATTTTATTGATTCATACAATTTGGAAAACCTTCATTGGTTCATTGATTTAGGGATTCTATTCGTCCAAAGATTAGGTTTTGATTTCAGACTTCTTGAGTATGTCTCTGTTATGTGGTCTCTTCCTTATAGAAGTTATGTACATTGAATTTAATCAGTTCAAAAGCAATCTTTGTGTTTAGGCATAGGGACCTGCTTGTCTCTCTTCCTTCTTATGAAAATAGATTTTTTTGTTATCCTTACCATCACTTGTGAAATGTTTCTTGGTGTTCCCTTCTTAAGTAAGTTAATTAATGGTATCATCGAATTGTCCCTGTACTTGGTGAGATAAGCTTTAATATTCGTAATCGCTTCTCTAGGCACTTTATTTTCAAGATGAATACTAATGACTTTACATTTCTCCAATCCTTTCACAATATCAACAGCACTAGTTTTGGGTTAATTTGTTGCAGTTCTGATAATATTTCAAATTTTGCGTTCTTTAAGGTTGTTTGGTTAGCCTGATCGGTGCTTATTTTCTGTGGTATTTGCGTTATTGTAATTTTTTATAATAGTATTACCAAAGCACCATTTGTGATGATTTGAGTTTTCATGAAAATTGTCTACGTTTTAAGAAACAAAACTGTAAAAAGTGAGAAATTTAACTACACATTTTTGGAGCCTCTCTCGCGTTATGCAGCTGGTGGTTGGCGGGAAGATTAAACACAATTGGCAGAAGTTTTGCGGAAAACGGATTAAAAATGTCGCGATGAATTTAGGTAATGAACAGTTACTTGGCAAAATGTTATATAAGCAGAGTGTATGTGAAATGTAGAGTCAGTCGAAAGTAAGTTGAAAAACGAGTTGAAGGAACTCATCAATTATCTAATTGATGAATTGTTACTTAAACGAAAACAACTACAAGAACTAAGTACCTTTAACTTAAGGTGTTTTTTCGAACCTTGTAATAATATTAGGAATATTCGAATTGCCGTTTGTTGTACAAAAACGCCTCACAAAAATATGAAGCGTAAAATAAGAAATTGCAAACACCAAATTTTGCTAAAATGTATTCAAAGGCCAGTTTCGACATGCGAAAGTTTTGCCAAAATTTACGTGTAGCGATTTGTATATTTTAATTGACATTGTCGATAAATATCATTTACTTGCAAATTTTCGGGTAACGTAAGAGAATTTGAAGCGTCTCGCAGAACCTTTTTACATCGCACAAAACTACTTTTTCATTAATCTCGATATTCCTCTACTACTAAATAATATAATATAAGAAAAGAAGCTATTCTGCCTGATATGCATACATTTCTAAACATTACTTGATTATTTAATAACACCTTACTTATCTTTTCCTTGTTTTGTTTAGGCGATAAGATCGATAGTTATATAAGATAGATACGAGTTTTTATTATTTGTTGGCTCGTTGCGCTTTATCAATGATAACAATGTTCTCCTTTCGTCGGATAAGCAGATTTGAAATTTTAGCGGCATCTGATAAAGTCAAGTGTAACACGCCAAGAGTGGATGGCTTCTCTCTTAGGTTCTTGAAATAAGTTGAACATGGTCTTATGTTGTTATGCATTAGCTATATTGTATTTTTAACCACATTCTTACTAAATGTGCTCGTATTATTCCTATCAGGAAAAGTGGCAACTCACTTAATCGCTTGAATCTCAAGTCGGTTTCAATCTTTCCTATTCTTTCAAAGGTGCTTGAACATAAAATTAAGGAAAAAAATATGACCTCTCCCTCCCCCAATGCGAGTCTCAGCACAATTTTAGAAGAGTGTAGCGCCACTTTTTTGTTACTGACACATGTACTATTGATCTATGAACTCATTCAGTACTTTCGAAGTCAGCTGCTGCTCTGATAAAATCCTACCTCTCGGATCGCTTATAATTTGTATCTGTGGATGCAACCAAGTCGAAGCCGTTAAACTCAGGCAGTGCCCAAGAGTTCGACCAATAGGCCTTTGCTCTTCATCATACATATGAATGATTTCTTCAAAACGTTCAACTTAGTTTCTTGTAAGGCGTATACATTTGCTGATGATTTACAGACTTTATTTGTGGGGCGTGTTTACTTTGTGCGAAGAGGTATTGCGTCTCATTTTTTTCACCTTATTGCTTTATTGCTTTATACGCGTTTAAAGTCTAATTAATTATGAAAGTGTTTAAGTTAGTTGAATTATATTGAACTTTTTGTCGTCATACTCATCTTAGCTTTTTCGATTACCACTCGGTGCTTTTGTTAATAAGTCTCATTTCTGTTTTTTTCCTGCTTGTTACTTTGTCTTTAGGTGTGTGAAGTTTGCGTCTAATCTGGTAGATAATTTTTGTGAACGTGACAAATATTTTTGTTTTTCATTTTTTCACAATCTCTATCTGGTTTTTTGTTTTTTGACATGAAGTGTTTCTTTACATCGTGTCGAATAAAAACTGGCACTGACTCTGAACGACTTGTTGGCTTTGCGAATGTTTTCGTCATGCGAAGTGTGCAGGTAGCTTAGTAGCACTAACTTGGTGCTTAAAGCAAAACTTATATTAATTAATATTAAAGCTTATTATAAGTACAATAAAACAAATAAGAAGAAAAAAAAGAAAAAAAGCTTGTACACAACCAGCATAGAGCCACGCTTACAACCGGTACATGACCAAATTGTAAATAAACCCCTAAGCCATCGCAAACATAATAGTTAACAACAATTCATTTTCGAATCGTAACGACTTTTTAAGGTTAAAAGCTAGTTTAACTACGGCATAGGTAAATCGCGCGTATTAAGCAATGTTGCTTTAATAGACTTTAAGGAGTCCGATAACGTGAATAAGTGATAAACGTCATTTAGGTTCTTGTAAACTACTCTGAGTGTATTAAACAGCTCATAATCATATTTACACTGACTAAGCTTAACCAAGATAAAGTGCCTAGAGAAGCGGTTAGGGACATTAAAGCTTATTTCACCAATAATAAAAGCTAGGCAATAGCACCATTTATTAGTTTGATTACAAAGGAAACACCAAGAACAAACCTACGTTTCTCAAGAGATGGTAACGCCAGCAGAAGCAACCTATTTTCATATGGAGGAAGAGAGGCAATCGGATCGCGACCCAAATTTCTAAGGGCAAACAGCAAGAATTGCTTTTGAACAGATTCAATTGAATCTACATAGCACCTATATGAAGGAGACCACACAACAGAGGCATACTCGAGTATGGGTCTAACCAAACACACGTACAGACTTTTCGTAATGTAAGGATCATCAAGCTCTTTGGACCACCTTTTTATAAAACCCAGCGCGGACCTAGCTTTGCTTATCGAGAGCTCAATATGCAAGTTGAAACGTAACCTATGGTCAAATAGAACGCCTAAATCTGAGATCGAATCGACGTCCTCCAACTTATGCGAATCTATGAAATACTGAATAATGAATGACTTTTTTCTTGAGAAGGAAAGCTTCTTACATTTACTCAGATGTAGTTTCAGAAGATTCACAAAGCACTATGCAACAAAATTAGTGATTGCGATTCAAACAGAGAAGGAGCAAAACAGTTTCACATCATCCGCATACATTAAGATCTGGCTGGAATTAACCACCGATGGAAGATCGTATGTAATGTATAAACTAAATAAAATGTGACCTAAGTGGCTGCCTTGAGGTACGCCAGATATAACGGGGAATTCATCCGAGGTGATAAAGTTGAACAAAACCCTGAAGGATCTGTTGTGCAGATAAGGGCTTATCCATTTCACTAAACAGAAAGGGAAGCCAAAGCCTTGGAGTTTAAAGACAAGTAAGTTATGGTTAACCATATCAAACGCTTTGCTTAAATCAGTGTATATCACATATGTGCGAGAGCCACTAGAAAAAGTGAAAAAATGAAAACATGACAAGTAAACTCTAACAAGTTAGTAACTGTAGATCGCTCTTTCCTAAAGCCGTGGGGTGCGGAAAAATATACGAATTAATAGCAAAAGCCAAATTTTGAGTCACCATTCGCTCTTGGGCAAGACACTCAACTTGGCTATGCCTCTGTAATTCTCAACAAATTGTCTACTTCCACTCTTGTGGATAGGAATAAGGAAACTACTCTTCCAACACGAAGGGAAAACATCTAAATTCGAGGACAGGTTAAAAATCTTTGAGTAGTGGGAAATTCAATTGAATAGGAGGGAACTGCCGCAGATAGGGTCATTAAAACGCCACTATCATTGCGATACAATCGATCATTCCTGAAAACCGGAAACGAACAAACTACGAAGGTTCCGTTAATTCAACGAACAAATTTTCTTGGAACGGACGGCTGGATAAAGATAAAGAAAAAAACCAACATGGTGCGCACATCACGGATTTATAATTTTAAGAAAGATGAACTCACTGCTGTTTGCGCAGAATTCGGCCTGGAAGCGTTAAATACCGTAAGGGAGATGCGAAAAGCGCTGGGAGTACAAGCAGGCTCTACCAACCCGAGTAAACAGACAATTGAACGCCTAGAAGAGCTAGAAACTTAATATACGCCCCGCACAACGTTAACAGTCGATGATAGCGGATATCGAGCTATTAGTCCCAGACGCGCAATTCAAGAGCTAACGTTAAGCAGCAGTGCTATGGATCGAGTGCGCAAGTGGCCAGTTAAGCATGATGGAGCTACAAACCCTCTCGAATTCATCGAGCGGATCGAAGATCTCTGCGAGGCATACGATGTATCACTTACATTAATGCTAAAAATCATATTGAGTTATTTACTGAGCAAGCACTATTGTGATATAGAAACAATTGCCGACTCTGGGTGGACTGGCAGGAATTTAAAAAGGATTTTATAAAGTTCTTCCTGCACTCTCGCTACTTTTTATTAGATGACCAAATCCGACAAACTTATCAGCAGCAGGATGAAACATGTAAAGCTTATGCATTGCGGATGCAAAACTTAATGAGTCACACGGAATACACAATGCAAGAGAAAATTAATCGCATATATCGGAAAAGTCGACGAAAATACTAATTATTTATCGGACAAATTGAACGCGTTAATCTATCCGAGATGATTTCTTTAGCAGAGCACTAGGAGGATATTCCCCCAGAGCAATTCCAAGCCGAGCACCACTGGCCGAATGCCGCGATTGAACCAATAAGCCCGTCCACCAGCTGACGATGGAATCCGACGACGAATTGTTTGTTATCAGTATACCCAAGGAAGATACTATGCACAACACTGTCCAAACCAGGGAATATTCTTCTGTTGGGAATGTGGACGCAGAGGCGTTGTAACAAATGTCATTGTCGGTTCAATGGGCAGACCAGACCTCAATTTAGAGGTATGGTCATGGATGATAACGAAGACATCTACGAGCGTACCCTCGAGCGGCCGGAATCCCTGAAGTTGCGCGTCGAAAGGTCATCCATAGTAGCCAAAGTAGCCATTGGCGGGCTATTGATTAAAGGTGTAATTGATGGAGCAACTAGAACTATAATCAAATCTAGCCTACAAGATGTTATACCATTCGTGTCAGAGGCATTCAACAAAGTCACGATAATCCGTATAGCCAACGGGACAGTAAAGTACAGGCATCGGGAACTCGTCACCACGGTCAGCGTAGGGGAAATTCACTTTCAGTTACCGTTGATAGTTCTAGACGACGTAGCCGCCTTAGGCATAGATTTCTTGATCAAAACACAGGCAACACTAGTTATCAGAGAAAGGGCAATACAATTTGGCGACATGGTACAACGACCCAAAGATTCATTATCAGCAAGCCCTTCGGTAATATAACCAATCCAGTTCATGGCATCACTAGTGTGAGAGGTCAAACTTCAAACTCCGTGGTTGAAATCAAACACGACACTTTCATCAAACAAGCTTCAACGAAAAGAAAAGACAATGCGCTCCCCACCCGCGTGGATCTTCCGAAAGAACCCGAGAGAAGAATTAATAGAATTCACCAAGCACCGCGCGATTACGTCAGAAATAAGTTTAAACCCAGTGAACACTCGGACAAGTTTTCACACGCCAGGTCTGCGGTAACGTCAAACTGGTGTCTCACAAATATTACGTCTTGGCCTGACAGAAACCCAGACGCAGCGTCAGAATCGGCCACAGACATCGAAAAGTTCTTACAAACAGTGCAGTGACGCGCTGGATGTAGCTACTACCCAGAAAAAGAAATAAGAATATGCGCCCTGTAAAACAAAGAACATTCAAAAAAAAGGAAAATAAGTATAGAAAAACAAAATTAAAACAGAAAATCATGAAATAACGAAAAAAATACAGCAGAAACCAATTTCCCTTTTTTGTATTTGTGATCCGTCCAATCGTAAAAGAAAATGAGAAGAAAATAAATGCTAATAAAATATTCGTATAATTTTTATGGACTTACTTTTCGCCATTCTTTGTTTGGGACCAGCAAAATTCTTGTATATTGTCCTTTTAGATGACGTTAAATTAGTGCTCGGGCACGCACTTGGCTGACTGTCTTTCTTAAAGTAATATAACTCAGTTATTGCATCCTTTCATTTGTTTATTTTTGCTTTGTTGAAAACGCTTATTATTCCACTTCATATTGTTTTGTTAAAAATTCTATATAATTTCGATTTTATTTACCCGTGTATGGCTTCGCAGTTGATTATATCTGTTAGCAAAAGTTTTTCATCCTCAGCCTTTCATTGGGATATCGAGATCGTGTAATCAATAGTAAAACGGTCTCTCAATTCGCTTAATCTCGCTTTACACTTTTCAACTCGAAAATATCGAAGTTGGGTTCAACTATTTCGATATAACTTCTCAAGCGTTTTTTTCTCCACTTTATCCCGAAAGCCTGGGAATTAAAATTTAAGCTGTTATCTTAAGGGACATCGCACCATATTTACATTAAGAAGGCTTTGAGAATGTACAAATAAAAATAATAAATAAATTATGATGGTGGTTAACCACATCTTGTATTTGGTTGGCTCTTCAAGTTTTTTTAAAATTGCGCTCGCAGGTTGGGTGGGCTAAGTAGCGTTACATGCCATCCACTAAACCCATTCATTCTAAGGTAGATGGTGGTAGGCAATTTGACCATATCACTAATAGATTAGAACGTCTACGCTGGGCGTGTATATAAGGGCTTTTGACCTAGATGTCCGTTTGAAAGAGAATTTGTTTCTGGTGACAGACGACGCAGTTAAACTATTGTTGTCATTACTTCTAGCACGTCCACCGTCACAAAAAATTAACACGTGGCTTCACTATTTTTCAGCAAAATATCAGAGGTCTTAATAGTAAGTTTCGCTGTTCATAAGCAGCCAATACCGCCTACGATTATCATGTATTTACTTTTACCGAAACGTGCCTAAATGTCAACAAATTAGGTTTTAAAATATTTTGATTGTACGTAGGCAAGATAGACACTTCAACAGAGAAGAGGCTGTTCTGTTAGCAGTATGAAATTTCTTTTCATCCGAATTAGTATCTTTTGGTCATTCGATCAATGTTGAATTTTTATGTGCCCATATCACTTTAGAGAATAGACATATTTTTATATCTTGTCCCATCGTCTAATTTAGCTATATATATAAAATACCAGTCATTCTTAGCTAAAAGTTGAAATAAACCGCTTTATTAATCGCATTGGGAAACTTTAATCTTCCACAGGTATCATAGAGTACCGATGGACGGTTCATACCGATTAATATCGTCTTATACATCTAGTACGTTCGATGAATTTTTTGAAGTTATATGCAACTTATGCCTATCCCAACTTAGTACTACCGTTAATACTTCCAATAAAGTTCTTGATTTAATCTACCGGATATACCAGTTTCCCGAACTGATGCATTTGTTCTTTCTGAAGATGTTTATAATTCTACAATTTCCTTTTGTTGGATATTACCACTAGAAATTTAGTAACGGACGACGCCAAATTTAAACGATATCTCTCCAGCAAAGCAAAATTTTCCTTAATTAACACTAGATTATGCAATAGAGTTGTATATGCCGGCGAGTTTAATTTACAGTACCTACTTTCTGAATTCTATGGTTTAGTAAACGAAGCCATTTCAATTTTTGTTCCCTTTATATTTGCTAAACTATGCAACACTTGTCCCATTTGGTTCTCAGACGAGCTGAGTAGAATCTTCAACGAAAAGAACAGCCTATTTAAAAAGATTAAAAAGTGCGCCTTAGTTGATTTTTTCCGTTATATTTTCGCTAAAAATACATGTTTTATAGTTAATAAAAGATGTTATAGCGATTATATGCATGAAATGTGTGCAAATTTTACAACAAATCTTAAGCCGTTGTACAGATTCGTTAAATGGAAGCGTAAAATACAGGCGAATCTAACTTAGATGCATTATGGTAACAAGGCATCGTCTGAGCCTGTGTAAATAGCTAATAAGTCGGATCAGGTATACGACGATCCTGCTTATCCGTTTGAGATAAAATTATTTGACATCTTTCACCGATTTGTTCTTACCAAAGGAGAAGTCTTTATGGGTCTACGAAATTTTAAATATTTCGCTATTTTATTTATCAATGATATTCTTGGTGTCATTCAGCACAGTAATATTTCAAAGTCTGGCGATAATGTTAAGATATTTCATTCTATTCGAAGTGTAATGGATGCAAAAATTCTTACTCGTGATTGGTATACTGGTGTAAAATTAACCTAATATCGCTGAACCTTTCCAAATGCCAAAAAGTGCCATTCTCTAGATCATCCTGTTGATTAGACCTACATAATTTATGAGAACAATATTGGGAGTGTGGTAACGTAAATTAATCTTGATATTTCAATCTTTCAAAAAATGAACTTCGAACCATATTCAGTTACAAATGAAGCAATAAAGCATTTGCTGGAGTTTGTAAAAGCGTGGTCGAAGTACTTTGACGATTCCTATATAAAAAAAAGTTTGTATTTAAGACGTGAGTATGCGTGAGTTGTCTGCGCTTCAAGCTATTCTTGTCAGATAAGTAGTATAGAATCAATTCAAAAACAGTTTCTCCTTTTTACCTTGCGTGGACTACGGTGGAGTACATCCTTACCTCCCCCGGCCTATGAAAATCGCTTAAAATTAATTAATTTATTGAAAAAAGAAAGCAGATTTTAGGAATGTCCTTTATTTTTGAGGTGATAAAGAGGGATGTAAGTTTCCAATTTTTGCTCAGTCAATTATCTTTAAACGCTCCATTTCGCTTTTCTAAACATTATGTGATAATTAGGATCTCTCAGCAAATATTACGAGATTTTTACGTGTTGCTGTAGAACCTTGAACGACTTTTATACGCACGTTTCATTTTCTGATACGGTAATCTCCTTTAAAAGAAAATTTCTAATAAAACTCCATATTCGTGCCGACATTAATGCCCATTCGGCACAAAGTTTTACTTGCGGTTGTTCTGATGTAAAAGGAGAAACTTACCATACTCTGCGTTAAGAGAGCAAGAATACAAAGGCTAAACGAAGCATCCGTGCTATGTTTTTCTTAAACTAAAAAAAAAAATTTATATTTTCAAGTAATGTGGGAGGACTAGAATTGCCCCATAGACGCCTTCTCCATCTCATAACAATTTTTTTGCTGCGAATTGCAATTTGTTCCATCAATGTACAAAACGATGTTACAACGTATGTTGTCTAATATTTATATATTCATTAACATTCCTTGATAATTTATTAATATTATGTAACAATGTTTTACGCCAAGTCTTTCACAAACCAAAAGTTTCCAGCTTTGATTTTGTAACGATTATCTACGCAGCTTTAAAATTAACTTTTGTGGTAGCTTTTATTATACACGTTTTTTTCTAAAGCAAATTTCTTCAAGACGTTAGCTATTTTGCTTGCGTCTGAAATTATTGAATTGAGAGATGGTATTTGGCGGTGGTTGCATATATAAATAATAAAAAAAGGGAGCCCTCGCAGCGTACAACGAATGCCTTTACGTATGTGAATCAAACGAAAGGAAAAAACATTTTTGTCATTCATTGCAACCATCTGGAAATTTTTTTCCTGTGAGCACAAATGCGATGAAGCGTCGGTCAGCTTGTTTGTTATAATTATAGGTTAACACAGATATTTCAGAATTGAATATAGAATTTTGAGCTAAGTAGGTCTGCTTTACCGCGGTAGAGACTGTTAAACAAAACCCTCAATAGTATTACTTTCTGTGTTAATACCATTCAATTGTTTCTGAATTTTAATAAGTTTTTTTTCGTAACGATGTTCTACCATTTATTCGCCATATCGTTGGTGGGTTAATAAAA
This sequence comes from Glossina fuscipes, assembly GCF_014805625.2. Taxonomy (NCBI): domain Eukaryota; kingdom Metazoa; phylum Arthropoda; class Insecta; order Diptera; family Glossinidae; genus Glossina; species Glossina fuscipes. The sequence continues at coordinate 7,741,272 of NW_023998432.1, forward strand.
AATTACTGAAAATAGATGCGAAAAAGAAGAAGAAAAATAAAAAATCATATAACAAAAGCAGGAAAAAAAAAATTATTTTTGGTTTATTGAAATACAAACTAAAACTATTGAAATATAGATCATAAGTAGTAAAATTTATATATTTATTCTTCACAATATTTGCCTGAAATGTAAACTTTTCTGCACGATTCTGACCGTTACTATACAAAATAACTTCTTGGAACTTTGTGCAGAAAACTTTAATGAACAAAAAAAAGAAATTAAAAGTAAAAATGAATAAAAGCTTGGAGAAGCAATCAAAAACTATATATAACAAAATTTAATATAATAAATGTACAAACATATCATTCCTTACTTAAAATTTCTTACAGCAAGTATTTTTATTCCGATATCAAGTTTTAATTGTTTTTCTTCCACTTGCATTCATCGACCTATTATACACTTCTGTTTCTCGAAATGGATTTTTATATCGGTAATGGCAGTTACGTAGCGAATTTTCTTCGTTGTATATCACTGTTGGGCTTGTTGACGAAGTAGAACATCTTCTTGGTTTTTAATACTACATTACTTCTTTTTATTAAGCTTCCGAAAAAATTTAAATTTTCATCCTTAAAATTTGTTCACAGCCGACTTGTTGGAAATTTTTTGATCTCGATAGCTATCAGTCAGAACTGTCAAACCTGCCAAACGGTTATATGTAAATTTAAACACTGCGAAGCAAACCCGTATCGAGTATAACATATTCTGCTTTTTTTTAAATTACAAAAGAATTAAATCTGCATTTGAGGACATTTGTTACATGCTGTTGTGAGGAGTAAAGATGACTCGCTGCGAATGAAGGCGAAGGGGCAATTTGGGAGACTTTGAATAATCAACATCGCGGAGGAACAGTAGACTAGACAATGATGACGGACGAAACTCTGGAAGGATAATTAAAAGAAGTTTCTTTTCGGGCGATAGAGTCATATGTCTTTGCATTCTTTGGACGATATAATTGTCACTGACAAAACCTTGGGAGCACATACGACAAATTTGAAAAAGGTTGAGAGAAGGAAGCCTACGTATTAATACAGAAAAATCATTAAAACTAGTCTACGATGTTTGAGCCACATTGTAAGCGACCACGGAACCCAGTAAAAACGGCGACAATCAGAGAGATAGAAGCCCACAGAATGCGAAGAAAGTCCGAAGATTTTTAGGAATGGCGTCATGGTGTGGATGATTTGTGCCACAATTTCTAGTCGTTGGAGAAATTTTAACCACACTTATCTGAAAGGGGGCTAGCCTTAGGCCGAAGAAAAGCAAATCGCAAATATCGTCTAACATACTCTCCTGTGATGGCATGTCTTAACTTCAGGTAGAGACCTTCCATGCGGACGGATGCTACCCTTGGGGGTGGTGTGAATATAAAACAATGATGAAATAAAACGCGTCATTGCTTGTGTCAGCTATCGGCTAAATACTGCAGAAAGGAGTTATTCCACGAAGGAAGAGGAATGTTTATCCATCATATACGGTTTGCGGAAGACCCTATTTTGAAATTCGTAATAATTATTTATATTATATGCCTGGAACGACTGAATACTCCGGACAATCCGTCTGGACGGATAGCTCGCTAGGTGCTGGAGTTATGGCAGTAGAATTTCCCTGTGTAATCCTGCCGGGGAACATAAAATAGCGGTTGCATTATTCGGTCAGCTGGTGGAAGTAGCACAAGAGGCCTTTCAAGAAGTACGTCATGCAGTAGTGAGTGTGTGTAAACAAGAAAATAAAGAAGAAGCCGGCTGGAGAAATGAGTGCGGAGCTATCAACGAGTCCGTGGGAATTCGTATGTATTGACTTTGCCGGCCCATTATCTAGGAGGAAAACATAAAACTCAGCTATACTGGTCTTTATGGGCCTTTTTTGTGCCCTCGAAATGTCTCATTTCTGACAATGAGGCCTAATGTACAAGTAACCGTTTTCAAAAACAACTCCAAAGTATTGGAGCTCATCGCTCTATACTCGCCACAGGAAAACACCAAGGAGGTTAGCAAGATCGAATAGAAAGAAGAAAAAAAATTACAGTAAAAGAAAACTAATCTATTAGGAAAGAAAATGCGGACAAAGTTGAAATCTAGAGTAAGAGAGTTAAACAGATCTATGTAAATGATAACTTTTTCGTGTGAATATGGATTGATTGAATTATGTTAAATATAAATGGTTTGGTTTTCAAGCAAGAAAAGTATTGCACACAACTTAGTGGAATTAAAACTGTACAATAGTGCTGAATATACACATTTTAAGTTTAAAAACAAAAATACAATCCGCCTACAGATAAATTCGTAATAAAATTATTTAATTTTCGTCTTAACACACACGCACAACTCACCTAAAAATTTCTTTTACATTTTTTTATTGTATTCCATACGCGCGGTGCTGACCGGTTAAAGAATGCTCAAAAAGCCTCCTTTAGCCAAATTTTTTTACTGTCAATTCGTTTATGTTGCTTTATATTAAGGCAGCACAATTTCTTTCTAATGAAGTAATATAACTAAAGTATATAACGTCTAGTTTGTAGGAGAAACTAGCCAGTTGAATACATCAAAATATTACACCAACAACGTGGAGCGTCCGGATCACAAGGAAATCTTTGGATGCTAGTGAATCACTTCTTCTCAGAATTCTTGTTAGTATTTTAGATTGCGAAACACTTAATTATTATACCAATATATTTCTTCTCTGCATATTTAAAAACAGTTTAAGGACTATTTTTATCCAAAAGTGTACATAATTAGACACTAAGGATATAATAATAATAATTAATTATTCAAAAAAAAAAACGAACTAGATTATAATGGGTTTAGGAAATTCCCTTTGTGCAATCACATATGGAATTGCAGAGATAAATATAATTTTCATAAAAGCCTCTTCAGGTGACTCCCCTCCTCTGCCAAAACTCGGCCGACAAAATATAAATTTTTTTTTTGCATAGAAAAGGCTACTAGACGACCGTTGCCCTTCCTCATTCCTCGAACCATATATCATTCTTCCAGCATTTATGTGAAAGGAATATGTTATATCTACACAGTATGATGATACGATTCTTAACTGACTTTAAGAAATTAAATCTGAATATATGTGGAATTTTTTTAAAATAACTAAAGGACTACAATAAGTGTATAACAAGTAACATATTTCCACTTACTGTATTCACCATGTACGATACATATGGTATTATTCATCTGTTAAACGTCAAGCGTGATGTTTTGACAGTGACGACTTCGCAGGAAATACACGTTATTGTATATCAAAAAGTCACAGAACACGGGGGTTCATGTTAGTATGCCCGCATTCTGTGATAATGCCTATACAGAAGGTCCTTTTAATTACTCATGATCTTTCCCGTACATCAGACAGCGGTATTGGCAAAATTTGTCAGAGAGTTATTTCTACAAGAACACAAGTCAAAAGTAAAAGATATAAAATTATTTGAAGGCGCGTCTAATACAATCATTCTGTCCAACAAGACATGCAGTCAAACGATAGCACCGTAAATATACGTTGAACAGCCATATATTATGTGTCTAATTACGATAAATGCACATCCATACACATGATGATCATCTTTCTGAAAATTTATATAAATTGGTATCAATCCCAAATGTTGCACAAACTCATTTTTTATATAAATTCATTAGTAACGATTCTATTTGTATAAATTTAAAGCTTTCGGTTTCGTTTGTCTAAAGTAAGTTTTAAATCTTAGTGCTAGTTGTTCAACTTAACGTTATTGGTTGTGTATACATACAATGCTTTATGTTATAAATTTATTCTCTATTTAACAATAAAGTGACATGCTTTCAAAATAAAATTTAAATTTGTTTTTTAAGCTTTTCATAGAATCCATTACGATTCACAGTTGATAAGATTATGGGGTTGCCACAATCATTTTTAACTTTTTAACCTTTCAAAAAACTTTATCATTAAAATAATCAACCAATTGTGAACCGTGTAAAGACGATAAAATACTGTTTTTTTGAATATTATGTTTTGGAAAGGAAACTTTTAATAATAATTATTTACTGTTTATTTTTGACTAAAGGAAACATCCAAAGAATATCATTATCATATAACATAATTTATTCGCAACACTGCGCAGGTAGAGGTGGAATTAGAAGTATTCAGGCATTTTATGTACACAGTTTTAAAACCGAAATGTAACGTACTTTAAAAGTGCATATCATAACTTGATAGAAAATTTTACGCAAACAGCGACATTAATAAAATGAAAACTTTCAACACTTTGGTAACTGCAAGCCCTTGTACTAAGTAATTTGTTGCTACAGCCAAACTTTTCCAGCATAAAGAATTATAATAATAACAATAATTCTGATTTCACAAAAAAGAGGTGGAATGATCATCTACTTATGTTGATCAAAAAGGAGCAATACGGCACAAACCCTTAGAAAAAGTAACATAGCTGAGGGTGCCATAGAAGCCTAACTTTCCTTTTTATATGCTTTTATATCTGTGTCACTTGGCGCATAAAGTTAGTGCGGATGTATGTAATATCCAAGAACCTCAGATTTTTACAGCGATCAATTCAGAGTCATTTTTCGAAAATTCGTCTATACATTTTTGTATTCAATTTGCAGATTGCAATTCTACAGATATTTTGACAAAATTGGGAACATTGATGAATTATGACACAAGGCACTATTGAAAGTAGATTGCATCGAATAAGGTGGATTTTTCGTCCCCACATAACGCCTTTATATGACGAAAACGTTTAGCTCTTTTTTAAGATCGAAATAGTACTACAACACTAGGCCTCTATGCGGCATTTTTAGTTTTTCATGACGAAACCAGACTGAAAATAATAAAATCTTAACCAAATAAATTAAGTTCACTAAATTTGAATCATGTCTGTTGACTTTTTGGGCTGTTCTCTTCTGAGGGCTGCCATTAAAAGCATCCCTTTGCGCGGAAACAGAGCATAAATTTTGGCATTTTATAACAGAAATAAATGAACTGTTGTCACATACAAGTTTAAATTAAATACCGTAAACCTGCCAATAAAAAAGTTGAAAATTTCCGTATATTTTAATGATTGCAATAGATATATAGGTGTTAATCGAAAATATGCACATATACAATATTTAGCAGAGCCGCCTAGAAGTCTTATGCAAATTGGTCCCGATCGGTCTAATGACCACCGTTAATCTTTTTCATTTGCTCTTATTAGCTTGGTGATAACTATAAATGGTTTCGGAACAGAAAAATCTAATGCATATACAGTGTGGATCACCATAATACGATAATAATTGATTTTCCGATCTTTGAGAATTATAGCAATCTAAGGTGTACAAATCGATTAATACCAATAGAAAATTTGAAGATACAAGCTCTTATAAGTTAAAGAAGATGTCGGCAGGAAACTCGGTGAAATATTATATAAATATATGCTTTAAACAGGCAGGCGCTTAATAACACGTATCTCCTGTTCCTTCTATAACGCGCATAACGAGATAGTTACGAACGCAAAAGAATTTTTTTAGCATTATGATAAAAATATGCATGTACATATTACGATACTACGCTATATATAATTGCGTATTGGGAACATTACATAAATTATATCATTCCTTCAATATTTGTATTACAACGTATAATTGCTTTAAGTCACATAAGTTATATTGACACATATTTAAATTTCAAAAGTTTTCTTCTTTAATATTTATCTTGTTCACATTACTATTTTTACGACTGGCAACATTTAGTTCTCTAGCACGGCTTTCATTTTCGAAACTTATAGTAAATTGGTCGAGACTGTACGCTCTGGATCGACAAGCGATAGTTACATCGTGTGGTGTACTTGTGGTTTCAGTTTCAGCGCATTCTGTGTCAGTGTCACTAAACTTTCTCCGCTTACGTAGGAATGAGTGTAAAGGCGAATAAACCACTTTGCGTTCTTGCTTTTCCATTTCTGCTGCCAACATTTTGACTTCCCAGTCACCTTGATAATTTTTTCGGCTATTTATGTCTTCGTCCTTAGCATGGTAGCCGGTTCTTTGGTCATGAATAAATTTCTCGGTAGAGGAACTGGAGTTTGAACTATCATCCATGTCAACAACGGTGTTATCGAATGTTGTAGGAGTTAATTTTATACTCTTGTCTTTCATCTGTGATTGTTGTAAATTCCTGTATTCTTTCCTACATGCATTAGTTTCATTCTGAAGTTGTTTTTTGGGGTATGTGAATGTGTCAGCATTTTTGAATCGGCTGCTTTTTGGTGATGCGATAAGCCGATTAGACGTCAGTGTAGGTGGCGACGAAGTAAATACCGTGTCAAGTGAATCTCCTCGCTAAAATTATTTATTATCAACGTTTACATTCTTAGTACATAAGGTAAATGGATATCTACCATAAAAAATGGCTCGGCGGATGAAGTTGAACTGCTAGCATCTCCAGAGCAGAGATCGTCTTCTGTAAACTGTATCCGGTGATCCCGACTGATTTTTTTATTTAAAGACGAAGACGGCGGCACATTTAAAGACACGGTCGTTAGCTGTGTTTTTAAATGAGCAATTATAGCGTCTCTTCTTTTCATTTCTAAAGCCATGTTTGTGAACTGCGACTCAAACTTCGATTGCATTTCGCTTATGTGCGCGTGAATCACAGTGTTAATACCATTTAAAATTTTATCAAAATATTGCTGTCCTCCTGGAAAACCTGTAAATAATCCTAAAAAAAAAATTACCTTCTGGAAATATTTAATGCATATATATATGTTGGTTTGAACGATATGGAATAAAACGTCTGACAACTATAGATTAGATTGCGTCATCACGTATATACTCGTTATTTTTAGGAAATGCGTACAGTATGGTTTTTGAATTTTAAATTCGATAATAACTTTTTTAATTAACATTAGTTAAATTTAGCAAACATTGATGAAATAATTTTGTAGATCGACCGAAACATGCAATTAATTAAATTACCGTTATTATAAAGCGAAGGACAATATCTTAGGTTTTTGTCAAAATACTGCATTAAAAAAGAAACCTGTTTGGTTGATTGTTGGTTAAGTTTTCGCAAATTTGAATTGTGGATTGGCCTAGTCGGCGAGCAAGTTTGGTGCAAGCCCAAGCCGATTTGAGAAGTAAGAACCGAATAAAAAGGTTTTAGATACATACTTTATCAAAATTATTATTATTATTATTATTATTATTATAATTTTAGACTAATGAAATAAATTCTTAGACTAAAAAAAGACATTGAGCACTAGCAACATAGGCTATCGGCTCTAATTCAAATAAATGGACATTAGATAATGAGCTTAGTAGTATTAAAAAAGTAATATATTGAATTGATATTCTGTTCTGAAGCTGATTGTAGAATGGCCAAAGGGTTAATCGTTCTAAATACAATACTTCTAGCCAAGGAAAAGTTAAATCAGTCGCAGAGAATGTGCTTTATGGTGAGAGTTTGTCTACAACTGCATATTGGGTAGGAAGACTTTTTCAAGATCCATTGGTGAGTTTCAATTGTATGACCAAGGCGAATTCTCGAAAATGTTTGGATCTTGGTTTTCTCAACATTTGTTGGATATAAACGTGGAATTAGTTAAGAGTTAATGGAAGAGTAGTGTTGATGATGGTATTGTAAATTTTCTTCTGCAATTTTCTCTTTAACTTTTCTTCCAATGTGTCTTTGAAGATTCAACTTTTCCATGACATCATCCGCCATTAGAAGAACAGAAGCAGCATCTTTTGCAGCTCGTTAAGCCTGCTCATTTCCAAATAAACTGATGTGACTTGGTACCCATAAAATTTTAATTTTTCCGTCGGGTCTTGTAATTATATTCTTTAAGTTGTTGATGGTGTTCCATCTCGAAGTCGAAGGATTCCGAATAGTTTGTATTAGAGACAAACTGTCAGTAACAATGACGGTTTTGAGTTTGTTTTTATGGGCAAGGTTCACAGCGTGAAGGATAGCTCTGTCTTCGGTTGTGAAAGTTGAAGTACTTTCGTGAAATATGTGATTGAGGAGAACTCGTCCTGTAGAATCAACCACGGCACAAGCAGGAGGCAGACCAGAAGAATTTGAGCCGTCTGTGTATAAATGACTCCAACCAGTACTTTCTAATATTTGGGTTTTTTCAACTATTATTATTCTGAAGACCTAATTTGGAGTATCTTCTTTCTTGTGCATAGACAGCGAGATGTCAAAAGAGCAGTCTTTCAAAATCTATGGAGGTTTACAGCCAAAAAAGCGGCCCGAGCCCGAGAATATGCATCGTCTTCACGTTTAGTATTGGTAAGTCATTAATATGCATCAGCAGATTTCCTGCATCGCATATCTGCTTTCGACAAATGTGCACTTTTTTAGATTTTTGTATGGAAATTTTGGCCCCCGACGAGTTTGCCCATGCGGAGATCTCTCGTCCAATAGATTCGAAGGTGTTGATTGCCTTCGTGCTATCTTTTTCTTTTGTAAAAATGTATACATCGTCTGCGTAGAGGCAATGCTCCACTTTTGGTACACGATAAAGAATTTTGTTAATTTCGTTGAAGGCGATCTGGAAAAGCGTGACAGAAAAAGGAGATCCTTGCGGAACGCCATTCAATAGCGGGAAGGAATCAGAGACATGATTGTTGATTCTAGTTGAAGAATTTTGGTCCAACGTGCCATGATTTCAAGAGTCTTAAAATAAAATGAAGACCAACTCTGTCAAATGCTTTTTCGAAATCAATTGAAAAAATTGTTACATGGTTTCGTTCGGAAATTGATTTGCTTGTAAAATAATCAATATGTAACAGAGCGTTGATGCACCCTCTATCCCGCTTGAAACCAACTTAGCACTGGAGAAGTTGCTGTGCCATAAATTTATTTGCGCAGGGCTTGCTAATCTACAGTAACAAGAGTAGACTGTTTACTTAGTAAATGCATTTCCAAATGTTTCTCGCGTCATATCAAGTTCGGTATGTTTACGTTGTGCAAAAAAAGTATTTTGTTTGTGTTGGACATGTGAGTACAATCAATGATACCAATAAAGGAGTCAGTTGGACTTGCTCAACAGGCGTTTTTCTGAAATCTCTAAAATTTTAGACTTACTAAACAGTAGCTTTTATATGTAGCATTCTCTGATCCAAGGCCTCAAGTTCGGCGAGGTAACAGACAAGACAACTTGACTCGCATTTTATCGTAGGGCGGCTATCAAATCATCCAGTTATTGAGCTTGCTATTGTTTACCTCTATACCTGAAACTTCAGTCCCTCTGCCTTCATAAGTTTTCTTTTAACCTTTAAAGCTTAAATGGTTGAATAGTAAGCTCTAAAGTCTTTACACTAAAAACACAATTTTTAAGTAGTTGCTTTTTTGGAATGACGGGCAAAACCGCATATGTTTAACCTGGAACTTTTTTGTAGCGAATATCAAATTTGTGGATCTTAGAGGAATGGGAAATTTGGTGAAGGTGTGTTACTTGCTATGGCACCGTCGGTTCGTTCTTGCTTATACACGTCTTCTCTACCGAGTAATGTTGAGTTTCTATGCGTTGAGTTTCTATTAACACTCTAACAAACTAAAAAACATTCTTATAGTATGTTCTTTATTACCACTTAGTTCCGATTTGAACATTTGCTTAAAAGATGCTACCTCAATAAGAGATTTATCTGACTCATGTGATGTAATCATAGTGTTACTGTTGTTTCTTGACGAATATATGTGGTCATTAATCTGCTACCCACGAGTACCCTCGAACTACGGTAACCGTTTTGTTGAGTTCTTTGATATAATTTTTGCGTGTTGCTTTTTCCAACCTAATGGCAATACCAGAACTGGACACCTTTTGGTCTCTGATGTAAGCAATCAAACCGCTTCTCTTCCAAGTAAGACACTAAGATTTGCATTTACCTGGATATTAGTTATTCAAATCATCGTGGTACATTAAGGCGTTGTGAAACATATATGCAACGATGTAGTGTTTCACTACCAGAAATATTATAGCACTCAGAGTTACGAACCTACGTCTCTATGGGTAAAATTCATTATCCCGGCATGCAACCCAGCTCAAACGCGAACAGTATGGTTTCCTCGAATGATTTTTCTTCCAGCCAATACAGTGTCGTCTATTCTTGGTAGCTACTCCAACATCAAAATCGTGGTCTTTAGCCACTTCATCGTCTGCAATAGAACCCGTCTGCGTCATTCAACCCATAAAATTCTTGAGGGATGCAGGAATTATCGCAATGAAGAACTACCTACGCATATTTCTAACTTTGGGGAGTTGCAACAATGTAAACCACATGTTTTTCTTACTACAAATCTACATATATACGAAATTCAGATGCTTGCATCTTTTGTTGCTCCGCTCACCGTACTATATCTTCATCCTATTCGCATGCTTACTTTTGTCACATTTCAGCCGGTTCCGAAATGCAAAGTCTACAATTACGATGAGTCCAATGGTGCAGAGCTCAAACTCTTTTTTGGGCATTTTAATTGGCAAATATATATTATTAAAAATAATTTCAATTCCACTGCAGCAATTATACAAAATGTCATAAAATATAGAATGCGAGCTTACATTTTCTTCAAAAACACTTCGGCTACATCAAATAGCCAATGTTATTTTAGTCAGACTTCCAAAGACACATTCAGGGCTAGAACGGAAGCAACTAAAATTTGGCGTTTTTACCCAAATAACCAAATTAATCTGATTTGCAAACAATCGAGAAATATATGCAATCGGGTATTTTCCCGTGAAGGAGCTCTCCGCAAACGGCATCTACGGAAGAACCTGTCGCGGTACCTCCAGTAAAGACTCGAGTTGGCAAGCCAACGGACAGTATGTCATGAGGAACATGGTCATATCGTGAAGGAACAAGCGGGCTGACAACGGCTCTGAAACTCAGTGCCTTCCGGCACCCAGATACAGGTCAACGGCAAGTTGACTGCAAAGCAAGCTGCACTTCACAGTAACCCGAGGAGCACGAAACTTAACCGTGTCGAAGTATGAGCAATCTAAGCGGAAAAAACAGGCACATCAAGGGCATCAAAGTGCACCTCCGCCATATTAAAGCCGCCTCTTCGGTCCTTAGTATGAGGATAAATCCTGGATAAATGTGGGCGCCATCCAAGGTCTGCGCAACACAAAAAGTAATTTGGTTCAAAACACCCACACGGGTGGCCAGAGCAGCCTTGCTCATTGGAGTCAATATAACACATTTCCAACATCTTTCAGAGTTTATACAGAAGGATCTGGTGGAAGTTTAGGCTGTTATGCCATGCCCTAATGGGAACCGATCACAAGTAATAGCTGCCACATATTTATTGAGCGTGGAAGAGATATCCACCCCCGGTGGGCGGAACCTTGTTCCGTACTCTCAGTCCTGCGAGTTGGATTGGCTAATCGGCTGTGATGCCAACGCCAACCATATAGTTTAACGCAGCTCAAATGACAGTTTCAGTGGTGAGGGATAGGGAATCTGTAACGGCCGCGAACAAACCTTGGGTAGGGTGTCTGTCGGTCTGGATCAACCGCAAGCGGAGCAATAACGGCATGCCGTTAGACAAAATCATGCGATTTTGTGGTACCGCTAGTAAATCGCATGATCTTGCGGTATATGTGTTTTTTTTTTTTCCTTTTTGATCTCCTTACTTACAAGTACAGGCAAAATCGTATGGTTTTGCGGTACCTTTGCTTGCTTTTGCAAGTACAGGCGGAATCGTATGATTTTGCGGTACTCCTTTTTTTTCCTTTTGCTCTTGCAAGCATAGGCAAAATCGTATGATTTTGCGGGATCTAGGCAAGCCGTTATAGAGAGAGAGCAACAGGAAGAAGAAGAGGGAAATGAAGTAAAAAGGAGAAGTCTGTCTGCGTTTCAAAAATTGAAGTCAGAGGGGATAGTTCTGAGTTGAAGTCAGTCGGAGTCAGGCTCTCGCTGAGTGCGGTTCTTGTTATTTACAGCAGTGCTGTTAACATTTTACATAGTGCTTACCTTTTTCTTGTTGTGTGTTTAAGTGATAACAACAAAATGATACGGAAAGAAATATGCTTTTAATAACTCAAAAACAAAAAAAGGAGGATTATAAAAGAGATGTAAAAATTAAAATGAGTATTAAAAATTTACCAAGAAGATCAAAGTAAACTTGGATTTAATTGTGTCTTGCATATCGGAATAGTTTATCTAATGTAACTA
>NW_023998432.1:7753469-7777885 GCF_014805625.2 Glossina fuscipes
GAGAGGTGAAAATTAATATGAGTATTAAAAATTGATTTAATTGTGTCCTGCATATCGGAATAGTTTATCTAATGTAACTATTAAAAATTAAAAAGGAGATCGAAGTAAACTTTGTTTTAATTTATCATAAAAGAGATGTGAAAATTAATATGAGTATTAAAAATTAACAAGAAGATCGAACTAAACTTTGTTTTAATTTATTATAAAAGAGATGTGAAAATTAACATGAGTATTAAAAATTAACAAGAAGATCGAACTAAACGTTGATTTAACTTATTGCAAAAGAAATAAATAAAATTGAAAGAAGGTAAACAGCAACAGCAACAACGACGTGTTAATTATCAACAGCATTCACGGCAACAGCCAACAGTTACCGATAGGGTGTCGCATCCACCATTCTCAGCCTTTGGTCATCCTGTGGAGCATCCGCCTGCAGTTGTTAGAGATTCACCAGTAGAACGGCAGAAGCAACAACAACAGCAACAATTTATTGGGAGCATTGTGATAGCTGCAGCCGACAGTGAAAGTGATAATATTCATCAAGTGAACGATCACCACCACCACCACCACCGTACCTGTACTGTAAGTTAATTTTAAGCTATCTAATTTTGTTGTTACCCATGAGTGGCTAAGCGTGCGCTGCCACCGCTGTGGCTGAGGGGTAGGGGCGTGCACGTGGTGGCCATGTAGGGCCGACGCTAGACGATGACCGACTGACTCACTGGTGACAGACGCACAGCAGGAAACCGACCGGACCCTTTCGTTCATTTAGTTTGTTTTTTTTATTATTTATTTTTTTTTTTTCTCTTTCTTTGTCTAAAGAAAAATTTTTAAATCCTCAGCGGCGAGGAAAGAAAAAGAGTTTCATGACAAATCCACTTTCAGAAACATAATAATGGACGAGGTTTAAATATTACTCTCATCAATTCTTGCCCAAGTTCCTTTGTAGCGGGGTGGCATACAACTAGAGAGGTTTCATTGTCGGAACGTCAACATATAGCGTTCGAGATTGTGGTTTGTGCTGTGTTATGCCAGACGTACAGGGATCCCAAGTGTACAAATTTTAAATGGTTTCGTTTTCTACTCTCTCGAAACATGGGCATGTTCACGCATCTTATCAACAGGGCGGAGGATATTAAACTTGAAGCTCAAACGCCTGGTGGAGTCTAATCCAAAATTCTTAAAATTCAACAGAACTAAAAAAAAGGTACAAGAAAGCCCGCATAACATAAAACGCTGAACTGAGGCGGTCGAAGCGAGCCTCGGAACTAGTAAAAACGTACATGAATAGCAGCGCCAATAGAGGTTTCTTTCAATGGGGCTCTAGTCTGGACAGTATGCATAGATAAGCTACTAGTGAATCCAGGTGACAGAGGATTCAAAACTTTGCAATCTGACAATTTCCGTGGTGGAAACACTTACTGAACGCATCCAAAAAGCCCTAAGCATAACACATAGGTGCTGACAAAAAACGGTCCTTCTGCCTTTGTCGAGGATAAAGAAGTTAACATTGACTAACGTTTACAGCAAATGGTTGTGCTTCCGAATGCTTAAGAAGGCTATATAGAAGAGAGCTGATCTGCACTTACTTTAGCCGTCGAGCTGCCATAAAAGCCCTGAAAAGGCAAATGATAACATCTAGACTCGTGTTGAATTGCTTTCAAACATGTGGGCGCCTGTCCGTTCATCTATTGAAGGCAACGGAAGGGTTGACTGTGTAGCTAACAGGAGGCCCCGGGAAAGCATGATAAATCCTGTACCTTTCTGTGGCATCGTGAGAAGTTATACTAATAAGCTGATATCGCAACGGGCACAGATAAAAATCGCATTGGCATTGGAAGCAATGTGCAAATAATGGCAGGCAATAAGATTCATAATATCACGCAAGGTACTGGAACTAAAAAGAACTGAAATATGTTTGCTCATGCTTGTACAAGTATAGACTTATCATAATTCCCTCAGGCACCACCACCCATGTGTATCTCTGATGCCTATCCGTACAGCTTCTGCCAAAAGACGAATGAGACATGTGTGTGTATGCGACGCCACCTCCACAATCAGACACCAAATCTATCGCGACTGCCTTATAATGCCAGATGGTGTATGATACTCCAAATTAAAGATAATAGCTGGGCTCATAAATCTTAAAACTGGAGGGCTAGGGGCATATGCGAATATAATTAATATTTTAGGCCGCGACACGGATTGCCCATAAAAGCAATAATTACAACTCAAGTACTAAAAGGATACAGTAAAACGGATTATTGCGATTTCACATAAAATATTCTAATCAAAAAATATTAACCTCTTTCATATCCTTCTGAGCGCTGAGGCAGGATTACAAAGTGCCGATATATTTTTCATAAAAGAAGTGAGGCGAGAGTTACCATCACTTTTGGTGAAAGTTCTATCACACTTGTTCATATCGGTCAATCAAAGATGTCTTTAATAAGGCAATTGATCAATTTGCAAAGTATCGTTGACGAGAGCATGCAGCGTATTTTAGGCAACTTTAAGATAAATTTCGCTGTAAAAAGGAGTAAAACTTCCTCTTTCTAGGAATGCTATGGCATCTTCGCTGACGAGTGAGGTAAGTTTAAGAAAACAGACGGCCAATAATGGGTACTTGGTGAGCATCCATTTAATGTTAACTATTTAAAAAACCAATATTATGAGCAAGTCCAATCATTGGCACAGGAATATATGGATATCTTCCGAACGAAAGCAACTCGCGTGAAAGAAGAAGATATAGGAGAAGATCTCACCAATTCTCATTGATTCTATAACAACAGTCATTGACACAAACGCTTCTCAATCAAGAACGTACATCGAATAGTATCACAGAATCAGTAAACGGTTCTCCATATCGATTGTTACGATAACGGTCACAGCAAGCGCAAGCAAACTTAGGATTTCTTGCTTCACATGATACATCAATAGCCGATACTTGATTTAAAAAAGGTGTGCTATTTGAAGACTAACATCTTAGGAGAAACTTAAAGATTGATCGCCCATCTTTCACATGCTTCTTCCATTAAGATTTTACTATCACTAAAAACTCTGGAGACATTACAAGGGTTGGAAACCTTCCTCTCGCATGCTTTGATTAAAAAGTTCGATGGTAGTCTGCGTATCTGATTCGAACAATCAGATACATGAATCAAAGGAGTTGCCCAGTATCGACAATCGACTGGTATTTTTAGGAATTCCGATTTGAGACAATTTATTCTATCGCCTGTAGAGACAAATTAGCACACACTTCATGCGAAACAGTGTTGTCGCCGGTCACTGCGGATAAAAAGGTGCAAGTTCCGTAACATTGGGGAACATGCAGAACATTTAGCCAAAAAATCGTTACTCGACTTTCTACAAAGGATGTAACAAGAAACAATACCCTGTTATAGCTTTGATCAAGTGGCAAATCTTATTCTAGATCAAATTTGAGTACTAAGTCAGCATGGAATCCTAAATTACAAGCTCAAAAAAGACCTAAAGTATTCCTAAAGGCGGAAGTGAACGGTACCAATGCAATCGTGACATCAACGGTAGCAACAGTGCCGCGTCGAAAGGACTATGTCTTATCTACTTGTAACGTACGAGTAAGAATAAGAGCGGCTAATCAACAGGATATCAAGCAATACTGCAATCTGCTTTTCCAGTAAACCAATCAAGCAAACCTTGTGTCCGAATGAGGGGTTGTTCGTGTTAACGTCAGTGGCAGAGTTCTGCATAGATGGCATTGAAAATAAAACCTACCAAGAAAAGTGCACGTTCTCCCCCTAAAAATAGCGTTGTCCGATGACCTCCCAATTTTCTTAAACATATTTCTTGGGTGAACTGTCAGTACCAGAATGTTACTAATCAAGGTTCAGTTGATTATACAATAAGTGCATTTTTCTTAACAAATACTATTTGGATACCCCTGACTTATAAACAGCAGGGGATATATTCAACATTATCAACTGCGCAAGCAAGGACGGTGTGCAAAACACAAAAAATACAACTAAACTTAAACTGTTCTGGTTTCCTAACCATGACACCACACTGTGCCTTTAAACACGACTTCATCTATATGTCAGACTATCGAAAAATTTGAAAAACGCTAGTGCCGTCGTACACGAGTTTGAAAATATCTTGGAGTCCGCAAATCAACATCTCACAAAAATACACTCGTTTAAAAGACCAGTTGTTTATGTCAAACCAATATGACACGCGCCTTACCAAATTGACATCTCCATAGCATAAGTTGGAATCAATACAAAATTTTGACATTCATCATCATTTGAATTCGAAATATATTTTTACTATTGTCATCATTATTTCATACAGAACCGTGTTACGTAAAAAGTCCACAGTTCTTCAAATAATTGACGCGCCATAACATAAATCATTCGGTCAGGCAAACTAACTCCTCACCACCCGTTCATAATTCAAGTTTAGAAGACGAACCAAATGACTTAGACGATCGAACTGAATTGGATTGGTCAATGCGAGGAAATATATTTGATGGGTTTTGTTTGTTACTATTATTTCTGTAATTGTATGCTAATATATACGTAATATAATGTATAATGTATATTATATATATATATTATTATTAGATGTATATTATTATATATAGATATTGTTATTATATACATATATATATAAAATAAACTTTCATTTAATTTTGAATATGCGTATTTTGTCACCTTGTTGCGATAGTGGCGCTCAGTAAGTGCAAGGGCCCAAAGAGTGATTCCGACAGCAGCGTAGCTACTGGTAGGGTCACCTATACGAGGGAGACCGAAGGTGAAGGCTGAAGCTAAGAACTATCCAGATGAGGAAACGGAATTGCTCTGGAAGATTTCAAGCTACGGGGAGTAGGTGTTATTGTTTCTAAGAAACGCAAATCCATTGAATAACTCGTTTTCTGATGGAGTTCTATCACTTAAAATTAATTCAAAACTTGTAAAAATCAATATTATTCAAGTATATGCATCTACCGCGGACAGTGATCTAGAAAAAAATTAAAACGCTATACTCAGAGTTTACAGAAATTCATAAGCTAACGAAAAAACATAATAAAATTGTTAACGGCTTTTTTCAGTTTCCTCCTCGCCAAATATGTACATGGAAATCCCCGCAGGAAACAAGTCAAAATATAATCGTAGGGCAGATTACATTCTCATAAATAAAAGATTTGGAATATCTCGTAAAAAGGGCAGTACCTTCCCTGGATTAGATGTACCGTGAGATCATAATCCTCCAACGGCGAGGATTAGATTAAAACTGGCACCAGATAAAGAACCCACCTCTTCGACGCAAATACATATCAAAAAACCAAAAAAATATGAAACAAAAAATAGTCCAGTAATTGAAATAAATTGTAGACTACATTCAATTAACTACAATGAGGGTATATACAGCAGATAAAAAAGTACAACTGAAATCTTGCAAAATGTAGCTGAGAACAAACTGCGAACGTTTTAAACGAAATAAGCCAAGGAATCAATGAATAACTGACAAAATACTGAAAATTTGGAAATAACTACCGATATAGACGGAAAAAGAGACTTTGAGAAAGATTATATTCGTTAATTATGTTCAGATGGTACCAGATCTGTGGACTGCCAAAATGATGGCCAACAATTTACGGTTTCACCCATTACGAAAAAGAAAATAAGAAACAAACGCCAAAAACAACGAGGTCGTAGGTAACGAGGAAATACAGTAAAAATTATAAACCTAATGCATTATGATAATCTAGATGTCCCGCATAAACTGTTTAATGAGATGTATCACACAGGCACTTATCCTGATGGCTGGTTAGAATCATCATTCATCATGATTCCAAAGAAAAAGAAAGTCAGGCTCTATGGTAAATGGAAACCATCATTTGACCGTATACAGCTTGGTTTCTGGAAACGCATGGGCACCAAAGAAGCCTTATTTTCCATTCAGGTTCTATCTCAAAACCGCAGATGTGCATTAAGACGTTTTTCTTTCTTTCATAGATTATAAAAAAACGTTTGATGAACTACAGCATGATAAATTAATAGATATCCTGAAAGGTTTTGCTACCGATGGAAAAAGTAGTCATCAAAAGCTTGTATTGTAGACAAACAGCATAAGTCCGTTGTGATGATTTCAAAACAAATTATACTACTATAAACAAGGGAGTTCGCCAAGGATGCATATCATCTTCTTTTCTTTTTAACGTCTGAGGCAATCTTTCAAGAAGCTACTAAAATCATCGACGCTGGCATTAAGGTCAATAGGCAATGCATCGATAACATCCGATATGCGGACGATGGCTCAAGCTGTAAATTATCAAAGCAACAACTTTGGGCTAAACCTAAATATCAGCAAAACCAAATATAAGTCGAGCGATAATTCCATACCCAAATGCGACTCCATCGATTAACAACTACAATGTAGAAAGAGTTTCGAGGTTTGTATACCTTGGATGACAACAAAACTGGAAAACCGATGTAGAACTAAAAAAGAGTATAAATGGCTAGATCGGCACACACGAAATATCAGAAAATTCTAGCAAGCCGGCAAATTAGTTTACCCTTCGCCCTTGTTTCATGAAATGCCTTTTATGGTCGGTGCTGTGGTATGGTCTAGAATCATAGACATTACATACCAGTACAATAAACAGACTGGAAGTCTTTGAGATGTGGAGTTAGCGAAGAATTCTAAAAATATTTTGGGCAGATCACATATGCAATACTGAAGTCTTGAAAAGAATAAACTCGGAGAAAGAACTATTAAAGCATATTTAAAAACGAAAAACTCCGTACCTTAGACACTGGGTATGTGGAGAAATATATGAACCCCTAGACTTAACAGTGGAAGGCCTTATGAAAAGGCGTAGAAGCATTAGCAGAGAACAAATATCATGGCTGCGTCATATTTGAATTGAACAGGGCTGAAAACGATAGGTTAAATCACGCAAAACAAGGCGCCGAGAAGACCGTTGGGCTTTAATTCATAATGTAACTTAGAACGTAATGATATCATGAAATATAAAATAGAGAAAATTGTGACCCCTATAGCCACTAATTAATGAATAATAAAAGGAGAAGATGAAGATAATTTTGTTTGTCACGGTCAATAATTCCAGGTAGGTATTTATTGCTTTAACTGAACTTGCATATCGTTGATGCTAACATATTGTTACGAAAATGCCGTTTGCGAAGATTTGAGTTTTCATAAAAATTAGTCGATTTTGCCAGAAACTAAATTCTAAAGAAGGAAAACAATCAAGTATGTATTCATGGCATGCATTAGCAGTAGCGTGCAGCTGGCGATTGGTGACAAGATTAACAACAATCAGCGCAAATTTAGCGGAAAAACGGATTAACGGGTTTAAAATGTCGAGTTAAGGTTAAGTAATGGTAACTTGCTTGTAAAAGGATATATAAATTAAATATTTACGGAAGGCAAAGCCAGCCGGAAGGAAGTCGAAACGTCAGTCGAAAGTGAGTCGAGAGATTCGAGTCAAGAAATTTAAATTACAATATTCAAACGGAGAAGACCAGAATGAGAAATAAAGCATTATATATAAGTTTCTGTAAATAATTTTTAAATATTTTTCCTAATTTCGCAAATAAAATTATACTATTCTAAAAATCGCAACTCAGTAGTACGAACTCTATTTCAAAAGAAGTTGAATAGTAACGTAAAATCACAAAAGACGGATTCACGCTACAATATATTGCATATATTTCCGTTCTTATCAAATTTCGCTACACAATAATACGTAAGCTATGTAATAATACGTACAACATTATTTATTAAACCAATATTATATAAAATTCTCTAATTCTCCATACTTTGTAAGCAAATCATTGAAAATAAATACGTTGAATTTAGACTGATTATTTGTTTTGTAATTGTGATTAGCGGCAACTTACAAGTGCTAAAATAGTGCATTAAAACAAATTAACGTCAATTCGTATAAAACGTTTAATTTCATAGCGTTCTTGAAATAATTCGACGATTCTTAAACAAAAAAAAGACCACTCATGAATAGAGTGAAACCTAAGCATATTTCTATAGTTTGATCCACTCTATATCAGTACTATATTGATTCAACTGAGTCTGTCTGGAACCTTTTCCTATTATTTGCGGTAAGTAATTATGGAATTATAGATAATAAAACAAGAAAAAACGTTATAGTCGGTCCAGGCTAACCATTAAATGCTTTACATGACTTCATCTAATACAACTACTCATTCGTTTTCGTGATTATGTATAAAAAAAGCACACTTTTCATAATAACTTTTAAATTGAAGCGTGTCCAAAACATCAATTGACTTAGTCCAAATTTAGCAGACTCAGTTCACCTGTTCAAGTTTTATTAATTTGCACTTGTATTCTTTCGGTCATAAAGTTTGGAAAACTACGCTTTATCGCCATTTAAAAATTTATCTGATGAGCCAAATTTTCTACGGCTAATTTGTGAAATCAAAGTGCTACTATGAACCCTTCATTGTAAAATTTTGAAAATTGTATCTTTTTACCAAAGTGTTTACTATTTATGAGAACCACTATATGGAATGGTTTTCAAAACATTGGTCCACGGGGTTGAAACTGGGTCCAGTTAATGTCTATTTCAAATAACTATGATGGATAAATTGGCATTATGAAATATTAAAAATTAAGTCTTTTTAGGAAGTAGTGGTTTATTTTTGATGCGACCCCCAATATGCGTTGGTGTCAAACAACTATGTCTACACGGTCTGAGTTCGATAAGATTAATTTCTATGTTATGTTTCTATGTTATGGTCAAATTTTTAGTGTGAAATATTAAAAATTGGATCTCTTTACTACCCGAAGAGCTTTTGTAGGAACAGTTATATGGGAAGGGATTCGAAAACCTGTCCCATTCAAATTTATCACATCAAATTTAAATGTCAAAATACTATTACTCAGCAATTTTTGTTGAGGAGTTTTGAGAAATTCATTTTCTTTCCGGTCACGATTTTTCAAAATAAAAGGTTGTATGAGGAGTCGTCCTCCTTTCAGTATGATATTTGGGAGACTAGGTTGAATAGCTCAATGAACCAAATTTTATGGAAAAATTTTCAAAATTGCGACTTGTAGGTTGGACAGATTCCCTTAAGGCCGACAAGCTTGTCGATATCATAAAAGATAGATTTTTCTTAAGTCCTTCTGGCAGTTATTAGAGCATAAGAGTGAAGTAGGGTATAACTATGTTATTACGTAAAATTTTTTTTATATGCTACATTACCTGCCTTGATAGCTTCTTAATCCAAACATGACAATGAGTAGCCGAAGACGAGGAATCTCGACTAGCTAGTCAATGGTCGTGGGTTCGAATCTCAAGTGCGGTAGAGTTTTTAATAAAAGCCGATAGCCTTAGATGCTAGTGCTTTTAAGAGTTTAGTCTTAGAATTTATTTCTCTGGCGAAATTAATAATAATAATAATAATAATAATAATAATAATAATAATAATAATAATACGTAAAGTTCTTGTGCTCCGTACCGGTTCCTACCATTGCATCGTCAATTTAATTTGCGATAACGTAAACTTTACATACAAGTAAGAATTTGTTTGCATGATATTATTTACGGACTTACTACATCAGTTAAAAGGTTGTTATTTTTCTAGTGCTTCGTTTTCGAAAACGGAAAATTCTTTGGTCAACTTGATTATCACGTTTCAACTAACTTGCTTCGAGTAAACGTTTCGTCTCCCCGGAGGCTTGAGAGTATTTCGTGGATATCTTATTTTATTCTGTAAGTTTTGTTCGTCTTTTCACAGCCTGGATTTCAACATTTCTCTATTCCAAGGGAATTTTTTGTAGTCACCAGCTACATAATACGTTCTTAGATTTTTATTCTGACACATAAAGTAACGAGAAACGTAACTTATACGCATTATTTTTTCAACAAGGAAATTTCGTTTTAAAAGGAATTGAGTAATTATTTTGTGGAATGATTTTATCAAATATCCAAATCTTTTAATTTACGTTACGTATTTTATACTATTTTCGTTCCGTTCCACTTGCCTTCTATTTCTTATTGAATTGAACTACAAAAGTAAATTTTCAATGGAAGCTCTAAAATTTATTAAACATGAAATTTTACCTTTGCTCATGTATTTTATGTCTTTGAAAAATAATTCATAACAGCAACAAGAATCGATATCTATATGATATATGAGGATAAAAAGATTCCTAAGTGTGAATAAGTTTATGGTAACTTTTTAGTGAAATTAAACGCCCATTATAAGAGACTTTCCGCGAGGTATGTTATTCAAACTATTGCCTTTCATTAAGCATTATTTCTGTTAACTCTTTAGGAAAATATAAAGTTCCGCTCTGGTCTTTCAGATCACCTATCCAAACAGATATTTTTGGTTACCGCAACAAATTGAAGACCTCCTCTATTCGTTTGAAACCAGCCTTATTTAGAGGAAAAAATGTCTACTGACAATATTGTGAAGGGTATTAGTAACGTTTTCTAGCTTACTTTGACTGTAAAGTGCCAAATTTTATCATATTGAGAGCGTGCAACATCATGACGACTATTCGCACATTGCCTCAAAATAAACCACAACACTATTCGTTAATTAAGCGTCCTATAAAAATCAGAAAAATGCCAAATTTTTGTTATAATTTATCATTGCAGTTTGCAATGCGAAGAACAAACTTGCGAAAAAGCTTACACATTTCGGATTATTCGGATAATGGCTACTAAATTGCAAACGTTTTCGAACCAAAATAATGAATAGGTTAAATTATTCAAAAGATCACTCAATAACTTGAATTTCGATATATAAAGGAATAACTCTTTCCGACAAAGAACACACCGGCGAAAACGCACACATTGCGCTAAAAGCAAATGAAGTTGCTATAGTTTTAGTTGGTGCTCCGTCTGTGCCAGCATGTAATATTATTTATTGTGGAAGTGGCAGAGTTGCGGAAAGGATTTTAGAAACTCAACGAGCATATGGTGCGGCAGATGGATAACAAAATGCATTAATTCCATGCAATATTCCTATTATTTTCCTCGGTTTCTTTTTCTCTCCGAAAAAAAGTTCAGAGATATAAAAAATTTAATAATGATTAATAAGATACGTTTCTATTCGAACATCGTTTGCATTAACTATAATGTAATATTTTTTTACTCCTTTGAAATATATAAATTCACGGCCAGTTTCAAATTGCATCTAAGCAAGTCCGTTTACTCAGCTGTCCGTCTGTTTGTCTATCCAACTCTGTAGTATGTATGGCATACATTTTCCCGTTTGCAAAAGTGAAGACGTCGCCTGCAAATTTGCAAAAGCATCTGAAAATGATCCAAGTCAGTCGAAGGACAAGTCTACAACGCCCACACCGCGACGAACATCGTTTTCTGTGTTTATTGCTAGTAAGCTAGAGTAAGTTAGGCAGAATAGGATTAAGCAAGGAGAAAGTAGAGAAGCCGAAGTCGAGGTCAAGATTATCAGTACTAGAGTAAATTAGGCTAGGAGAGCTAGAATTACAGTAGAGAGAAATTAAGTAAAGAGAAATTAGAATAACTAGCTTAAGCCGAGATTTAGTCAAGTTTGTAAGTTAGAGTAAAGTAAGTGAGAGGGGAGTTGGCCGCCAGATGAGCGAAGGGGTGGACGTGTGGTTACAATGATGGTGGTGTTAGGTTTTTAGACTAAAAAAAATTAATTTATCTTTGATATAGAAAAGGAAATTGTAAATATAAAGGAAGAAATTCTGAAATATATTAGTTTGGGGAAAAAGAAATCCATTATTTTTAAATAAACTTCAGGACTTTATTTAACATGGTTCGGATTGTCCGATTTGGGTCAAATATGCAGCGTTTTGTTGTATGATTTGTTGCCATTTTAAAGGTAACACTCTGCGATCTGACTTCAATGATTTTCCAAATCATTTGCTCTTATAGAAATTCTCCAATGAATCCAAGACTCCACGATGGGACACTCTTTAATAGGATTTTTTGTATAGTTGCCTACACTGCCATTCAATGGTATTCAATAGTATTCTCGGGGTTCGACCCTAATACCTTTAGAATTAATGTCTAAAACATTTTTGTTTTAATATCACATATATTAGTTTGGGGAAAAAGAAATCCATTATGTTTATATGAACTTCAGGACTTTATTTAACATGCTTCGGATTGTCCGATTTGGGTCAAATATGCACCGTTTTGTTGTATGATTTGTTGCCATTTTAAAGGTAACTTCAAAATGCCTCTCGCATAGAAGTCCTGGTCTCTATTTGCAAAAAACTCTAGTAGTCGATTTTCACAATCTTCCCTAGATTCCAATTTTTTATCATTAAAGAAATTTTGCAATGCAAGAAAAAGATGATAATCGCTTGGTGCCAAGTCCGGACTGTATGGCGGATGCATTAAAACTTCACAACCAAGCTCCCGAAGTTTCTGGCGAGTCACTGTAGATGTGTGTGGCCTAGCGTTGTCCTGGTGGAACACGACACCTCTCCTGTTGGCCAATTCTGGCCGTTTCTGGTCAATCGCTATCTTCAAACGGTCCAGTTGTTGACAGTAGAGATCAGAATTTAGCGTTTGGCCATATGGAAGCAACTCATAATAAATAATCCCCTTCCAGTCCCACCAAATGCATAGCAAAACCTTCCTGGCCGTTTGAGGTTCCTCACCGCTCTTTGACCACGATCGTTTTCGCACAGGGTTATCGTATGTGATCCATTACCATGTCCAGTCACCATCCGTTTAAGAAATGGGTCTATCTCATTCCGTTTGGCCAAGGCTTCGCAGATGGAAATTCGATCCATCATTTTTTTTCTGTTAATTGGTGTGGCAACCAAACATCGAGCTTCTTTTTGAATCCAGCTTCGTGTAAATGGTTTAAAACTGTTTTATGGTCAATTTTTAGCTCCTGGGCGATGTTACGACTGCTAACATGCCGGTCAACTTCGATCATTTCTCCGATTTTATCGACATTTTCGACGACCGGCCTACCTGTACGAGGTGCATCTTTAACATCAAAAATTCCTGAACGGAATCTACGAAACCAAAATTGCACATAATTGGTTGTTACAGTATCGCAACCATAAACACCATTCACAATTTTAGCCGCCTGGCTTGCATTTTCGTCTTTGTCAAAGAAAAACTGTAAAATGTACCGAATTTTCTCTTTGTTCACTTCCATTTTTAACACGCTGTAACTCACAACTGAATGCACCAAACAATTTGTGGCACACATTACCTTGCTAGCGGAAATGAAGAGATGGCCTACAAATTTGCAAAAGAAATTTTTAGGGGCACGTTTTGCCAACTATGCGAAAAAAACTTAAATATTGAAAATAGAAAAACTCAGGCGGGCCCACTCCCTATAGTAGAGCATGAAAATTGATTGCCTTTATTTTTTTCTCTATTTTAGGATAATGGCGACGGGTATAAAAGATTCGGACGCGACCGTATATGACATCCTAATTTGTTTTTTTTTTTAATTTGGTTAATGACTCTCGGCGAGTTTAGTAATATTATATTCCAAACCCAAATAGTAATATTATATTAGAAAACCGAATAGAGATACGTCTTTGAGACTTAAGACTTTACATTTATTTATCTGGGTAAATTAATCACAATAATAATAATAATAATAAGGTCAAAAAATCTGGGAGTATGCTTTTAGAAAACAGCACAGTTAACATCGAAAGTCACTGTGCGCAATTCAAAATCTTCAAAGCCAGCTGTGATATCTTTGGAAGAGTGAATGGGGATATGCCTGTACATTTTTTCAATATCTGCGTTGTATACATAACGAAGCATACGCCATCTTAATATCAAAGCTGCTCGTAAGCTAAATATAATTAGTTTATCCATTATATCCAGTATTTCCTTCCAACTTAGCGTAAATGCCACCCCCCAATAAGAGGTTGATTTGAACGTTAATTCCCATATAGGTGCCAGCTATATGCAAAATTGACAACTTCGGTGTTTTAAAAGATACATGCGATAAATCCCCGCTCATTCTTCAGTTACAAACACATTGGTCCGAACTTGAAATTGGTCACCTTTGCGCGAACTTGTTTTAATGATGCACATTTGGCTTGGGCTTGATGATAGTATGCCATTGGGACCAGTAATGTGGGATTTCACTGTTCTCGTTGGAAGGGCTAGTGTTTTTTGAAGCTAGCTCGAGATGAAACTGATTTCAGAGCGAGAATTAGTAAGAGTCCTAATGGGATATTTTGCGTCACTTCTACTAAGTTTTGCCACTTATCGATTTAAATGTAAATGATAGTATCTCATACTAAAAACCTAGTGATTTTGCTTACGCCGTAACATAAAAACTAGTTTGGGGATGGTGATGATGATTTAAGCAATTAGGAGGACTATCGATTACCTTCACCGCCACTGTGCACCTTTTGCGGGAAAGCGATGGAAGATAAAAATAATGCCGGTAATAGTGACTTTTGGGATGCGCTACATTGAAAAAAATTTTTGTGGGATGAGTCATGCTTTTCTTTGTGGGATATTTCACGCCTTTTTTTGGCTTTCGGGTAAAAAAGGCGTGGTTCCTCCTGCTCGAAGGGCTGAGTCGCGCCTTTTTTGGTGTTTGCGAAAGGTGCCCGAATGTGACCCAAATGAGATTCGTGTGTTTTTTTGGACCCGGGGGTTTGAAATGGGTGCTCGTGCTGAGGTTTTCGAGCGTGTTGTTGTGGTGGTATTGCAAAACTATGTTGGAAACTAAGTATACCCAACCGACATATGTAGTTATTTGTGCTGTGTCTTCTGCTTTGCGAATTTTTTGTGCTGTGTCTTGTGCTGTGTGAATTTTTCGTGGTTTTTACTTGTGCCTTGTGAATTTTTTGTAGTTTTGCGGCTTTTTTGATTGATTCACTGACCTATCTTAACACTATTAATGGATAACCTACATTGATTTTTTAACCTCGAAAAGATCTAATAATAAATATTCTTGTGTTATTAATCATGTGTGCTGAAAAGAAAAGAATTAATTAATTACTTAATGTATGGGGGGCTATTAATACGAATTTTGGTTTTATCCAGAGCGTTGTGTGCTGACCTTGCAATATATATATATGTGTGTGTGTGTGTAGTAGGGTGCTATTTATATGCTGTTTATGTATTACACAGAGAGTTGCAAACTAAGTTGTAAACTTAATATAGCCTACAGTATAGAAAGCTAATTGTATGTATTCCAAACCAAGTTCAAAAACTTTGTATTCCCTACAGCATAGGAAGTTTGCGGGGTGTTGCAAAAATCATTTACAAAACATTGTATACCCTACAGCATAGGAAGTTTGTTGTGTGACAATGTATTACTATTGTAAGGTAAAAATAAGCAAGAAAACCACAAAAAAATTGAATTAATTAAAAAAAATTTTATTTTTAGGGTTTTTTAGAAGAATATGTGAGGTACGGAAACTACAAATTTGAATTAATTAAAAGAATTAATAGTTTAGAAGAATGTGTGATAAATGTATAAGAGATTTTTAAATTACACAACATCATAGCTATTATCGTATTTACGAGATAAAATTTGAGGATACAAAAGCCGTCTAGCATGTACAAGTATACAACATTCTAAAGTATACCATCATTTATATCATTTAAAAGTACTTGAATATATATAATAATATTTATCAAAAAATATGGATATGGTGGAAGTATTAATAACATTGGCGAGCATCTAGCATATGAGAAGAAAATTATGTCGTTGAAGGACTTTCCAAAGGAAAAGCGTTTGAGGATATTATCAGCCGAGAGAAAGCAAACGAGATATGGTGTAAAAATTATGTTACACTCTGAAGGTCACGTCTTGTTTCTACCCGATAAATTCAACGCCATAGACAATGAGATGTTAAAGGATCTTCCATCAGGACAAATTGATATCGGGAAAGAGATGATTAATAACGAAAGAAATGTTAATTTTAATTTTAAACGAGTAGAACAATAAGTATTCAGTATATATATATAGTATATATTTAAGCCTACAGCGGTAGGAATTAAAAAAAATTAAAAAACCAAGATTAAAAAAATTTACCACTAGTTTTTTATTTTTTTTTTACATATGTTTTTATAAATAAGTAAATTTTTGGAAAATATACATCATTATTGTGCTAAAATTTGAAAGTGTGTAATCATAACTAGTACAACTATTAAATATATATTAAAAAGAGAAAAATGGTAAATTTTACGTGCGATCTTTACTGTAAAACATATAAGCAAAATTGTTCCATAAATCGTCACTTAAGGATGCAACATGAATTCAGTTATTTAATGTGTGAAGTGAAATTTGGATTTTGTTAAACACCAACATTTGGTGAATCATATTCGGAAGAAGGCAGAAAAGGATGTATACTGTGATAAGTGCAAAATACGTGTAATGAAAAAATCGTGGCCTTATCATTTACGTACAAACTTCTATAAGGACAATTGGGATAAATGGATGAATGTGAGTGCATCGTGCGTTAAATCCACTTTTCAGAATCGCATTGAAACGTATAAATGGGAGAACAGAAACAAGGAAAATTTTATTCCGGAAGACTTTGTAACTACCATCGAGAATAATGTTATAAGGACATTACGAAAAAACTGCGCAAAAGCATATAAATATTAAATTTAATTGTATAGTATGCTGTAAGTATAGCTTAATGAAGGAAAGATATGAAGAGGAAAAGCGTGTTTTATCACATGAAACAAAAATGAAAGTGCTAAGTTCAAATCAAACAGACGAAGGTGTTTATAACCTTTTCGCAAACCAACGCGATATTCTCTTGAAAAAAATGAGTGAATTTCAAGAACACGACAGCGGATGGACATTAATAGAAATTTAACATCTGGAAATTTAATATAAACAAATGTCAGCCTATAAAAGAAGCATCTTATATACGTTTACCTGGGAAAATACACAGAAAACAAGCTTGCATCAATGTGCAAAACACCGATGAGTACTGTTTTAAATGGGCCATAATATCTGTCATGTATCCAGGCAATTCTAAAGGACATCCAAGCAGATGTTCATCACACCAAATTATGGATATTCGAGCCGACATTATAGTGCTGCGAAATAACGTAACATTAAAGATTGAAAATTTGAATTTTCCATTGACGGTGAATAACGTGAAGGCTTTGAGTTACAAAATCCACAAATAAGTGTAAATGTGTTCGATCTCAAGGATGATCCTCTTGTGGGTCCGCATTATTTTACGCAAGAAGAAAAACGGAATCATATTAACCTGCTGCTGCTACAACAGAATGGAAAATTTCATTATGTTAGGATTAAGCACATGTCAAGGTAGGTTAACTAGTAAATTTTTCTAAGGTTTATTAATATATATATATAGGTGTGTGTGTATGTGTGTTTATATGGAATTACAGATTGATCAAATCGCAGATGACGAAACATCGTATGGCGATGCATATGTGTAACGTATGCTTAATTCATTTTCCCTATGTGGACGCGCTGCAGAGACATAAACAGGAGTGCAAAAAAATGGTAACACAATTACTTAGCATAGATGATAGTATACTTAGGTTTAAGAATTTTAAGCATCAATTGGATGTACCTTTTGTGATTTATGCTGATTTTCAATGCATTTTAGAACCAGTTAACATTCAAAACTCAACAAACATTCAATCGGTGCAAAAACATATTCCATTAGCTTACAGTTATTATGTTAAGTGCACGTTCGATAAAAACGTAAATATGTTTAGAATATATAGTGGGGAAAATTCGACAATATTTTTGCAAAATCTAGTCAAAGATGTTTTATATATTTACAATAATTATTTATGTAAAGTTAAACCTATGAACAGTTTGACGCCTGCGGAACGCGAGAGACAAAAAAGCTATGCAATTTGTCATATTTGAGGCAATTGTTTTTACTTCTCGAAAACAGGGTAGCTGATCACTGTCATTTGACTGGTGATTATAGAGGACCTGCTAATAACAAGTGTAATTAGGAATATAAAGTTCTAAAGTTTATCCCAATATTTTTCCATAATCTTTCAGCGTACGATTGTCATTTGTTTATTAAGGAGCTTTCATCTATTAATGGTAACATAAGTATTATTCCTCAAAATAAGGAATTGTACATCTCCATATCTAAGAGAATAGTTTTAGGTGAAAAAGAGTTCATTGATCTACGTTTTTTAGATTCATTTAAATTTATGCCAACAAGTTTACAAAAACTGGCTGAATACTTGCCCGATACAGATTTAATCGTTGCAAACACAGCAGTAATGATTTCAATTTGATGAAACGTAAGGAAGTCTTTTTTTATGATTATCTAGACTCTATTGATCGCCTCCAAGGAAGCCAATTACCACCTCGTTCATGCTTCTTCAATAAATTAATTAATGAAGCATGTATTGTAGACGACTATGAACATGCTAAAAAAGTCTGGAATACATTCCAATGTAGCACCCTCGGAGACTACTTACTATTTTATTTGAAACTTGATGTTTTGCTATTATGTGATGTCTTTGAAAATTTCTGAAAAGTATGCAAAAATGTTTATAAATTAGACCCGTGTCAATATTATACCACGTCTGGTCTGTCTTGGGATGCACTGTTGAAGACAAACAGAAATAGATTTGGAATTATTGACTGATATTGAACAATATACATTTGTTGTTCGAGGTATAAGGGGAGGCATTGTTCAATGTCCTAAAAAATATTCTTTAGCTAACAATAAATCTGCAAGCGATTATGATCCTACACAAGAATCAAATTATCTAATTTACTTGGATGTAAACAAAGTATATGGTTATGCCATGTCGCAATGTCATCTCTATAAAAATTTTGAATGGATGAAAGATTTGGAAAATTTTAATTTACATGAGGTACAAGATGATTCAGAAGTAGGATGTATATTGGATATATATTTAGAATATCCATCTTCGTTACATGACTATTATAATGACCAACCGTTTTGTGCTGAAAATAAAAGAAATGCGCACATGAAATGTATCAAATTAGTAAGGGGTTTAAACGATAAAATGCATTACGTTATACATTATCGGAACCTTCAACAATGCATTCGACATAATGTTGTTTTAAAAAAAATACAAAAAATTCTTAAATTTAATCAATCGAATTGGTTGAAAAAATATATTGATTTGAACAATTATCATAGAACGTTAGCTAAAAACTCTTTTGAGCAGAATTTCTTCATGTTACTGA
This sequence comes from Glossina fuscipes, assembly GCF_014805625.2. NCBI lineage: Eukaryota > Metazoa > Arthropoda > Insecta > Diptera > Glossinidae > Glossina > Glossina fuscipes. The sequence goes on from NW_023998432.1 coordinate 7,772,639, forward strand.
ATAATGCTGTCTACTGGAAGACTATGGAAAATGTAGATAAAAGAAAAGTTATTAAAATAGTCTGCGAATGGGAGAATAGCGGTAGAAAGTTGGGGGCGAGGAGCCTTATAGCTAATTTTCATAGTTCACTCAAAATTTCGGATGAAATGATTGTGAAGTGCGAGTTGAGTACAATAAACCAATTTACATTGGTTTTACCGTCTTAGAATTATCCAAATGGAAAATGTACAATTTCCATTATGATTACATAAAGCCTAAATATAAGGAAAATATTAATCTAAATTATATGGATATTGATTTTTTATGATATTGAAACAAATGACTTATATGATGACATTCGAGATGATATCACCTATCATTTTGATACGTCCGCTTATCCTAAACAAAATATTTTTCATTTCCCATTATTGAATAAGAAAGTCTTAGGAATGATGATAGATGAATGTAATGGAAAAATAATGAAGGAATTCATTGGTTTACCACCAAAACTGTATTACTTTAAAATCCAGGAGGATAAAAGAGAAAGTGAGTAAATTAAAGGTGTAAAACAATGTGTTACAGCTAAGCCAGCCGTTGATGACTTTAGAAAGTATTTATTTAAAAAAAAATTGGACAGTAAAAGCTCCTTATTCGCGCTTCTTTTATTCGCGGTTTCACTATTCGCGGACTAAAGAAATACGACCCAATTCTCATATTCGCGGCTATAAATTTCTTTATTCGCGGATTTTTTGTGAGTGGTTCCGCAATTATTTTGTTTCTGAAGTTGAAACTTATTTAAAAAAATAGAATATAGACTTTAAAGTTTGGGACAATGCGCCAGGTCATCCTCGCGAACTTGAAACTATGCGTCCAAACATAAAAGTGACATTTTTACCTCCCAACACGACGGCTTCAACCTATGGACCAAGGAATAATTCAGGCCTTTAAGCTTTATTACATTACAAGAACCTTCAAAATCATAATGGATAATATGAAATGTAATCCTGATAAGAATGTTATCGAATATTGGAAGAAATTTTACATAGCAAAATGCATTGTAAACATTAAAGAATCATTGGAAGAACTGAAGCCATACACATTGAAGTCATGCTAGATAAAACTGTGGCCTACTTTGACTGCGGAAAATGACGAAGAATCTGTGCAAGTTCAAACTTTGACTGCAAACATAGCCGAAATCGCGAATGGAAGAGGGTGAGATGTGTTAGAACAGATAGAATCAAGTGACATTCAGGAATTGCTTGAATCGCAAGATGAAGATTCGACTGAAACCAACTTGGAGGAAATGTTAAATTTACCGTCCATTGTAGAAGAGGCTCCAACAAGCACTGGGAACGTGACATTGATTTTGAAAAGTTTTAGTGAAGGTTTAAGAATGGCAAATGAGCTAAGCGATTTCTTTATGAACATTGATCCGTCTATGGAACGAAGTCTTATTTTTAAGAAGCAAATAGCTAATGCGACTGCTGCGTGCCAGTCTGAATTGAACAAGCTTTTAAAAACTGCCAAGCAAGAGACACTTACAAAATTCTTCAAACCATTGCCTAAGCCTTAAGATAATTAATCAAAATGTTCAAAAACTTCAATTAAATTGATTTGTTTATATAATTGATTTTTTTTTTTATTTTGTCACCTAAGAAGGTATCCCCTATAATCCCATATAAATTACCTTTCCGTATTCACGGTTTCTGTATTCGCAGCATTTTTATGGAACGTATACCCTGCGAATAAGGAGCTTTTACTGTACTATGATTCCATGTATGTTTTCCGATCAAAGATACATCAATTGTATACACAATATGTATATATAAACTAGTTTTAAGCTACTTAGATGATAAGAGATTTTTAAGAGAGAGTGGTATTAATACCTATGCATGGGGACGTTATAAAATAAAAAATAATGATAACTAAAGAACAAAAACACATTCTTATATATTTATATTTATTGAAAAGGAATTTCAAGCATAAAAAGTGTTATATTTTTGCTTTCGCTTATAATTTTGGATGGGAGATTATAATTATTAACTACTTCAATTGGCGGTTGTACATTTCCAAAACTATCAAAATGTTCTTTATAGTTGTATTTTTCATAGTATAGTATAGCTACCCAATGTGTTCCAGAACCGTTTGAAATATCTAGATTAACAATACCACATTCTTGTGCTAATGGTTTCTTAGGTAAACAATCACGCATAAAAACACCTCTGAAATGTTTAAGTTGTTTACCGTACTTAATCAAATCGATATCTGTTAGCGGTCGATTGGGTAGGTTGTTTAAAAGTTTTTTGGAGCTGGTCTGTAATAAACTCCATATCCCTTTCTATAGGGCTTAAGATATAAACCTCTCCGCATAACAATTGATTTCATATGTCTGTTATGACGAGTAGCCTCTGCTAATTGTTCTCTTCCATTTTTTATATCATTTACTGCTTTAACTATTGCTGATCCACCTGTAGCCAAACCTCCAAGTGCTGACAATGCTGTTACGATCGGAACTAAAGGAAGAAATCCACCAAGTTTTGGCATTGGAATAACTCTCGGGATACCAGCATTACACTCCTTGCTCATCCTTAATTTTCAGGGAATTGTATTCTGAGCTATTTTTACAGCATCCGTGATATTATTTGGTTTCGCTTTTTCCAAGATATTTAAAGTCTTTTAAAAATTGCTTTTTTCCAACGTATGTTCCTCTTTTCTTCCTCTTTTATTTTTTCCTACCTTTTTTTTCTTAACTTTTTTTAGTTTTTCGTCTTTTTCTTTCTGCTAGTCTTACTAGCAGTCATACCGAGACCAAATTTCACTTTTGCCTTCATTGCATTCGTTACGAACCAAGCGTTTATACGTTCCTTTAAATCATTATCTTTAGATTTTACTCGTTGCCAGGCTTTTTCAGTTAATATCTTATCAGCTTGATGTGTCTTATTAATGTCTTCTGATTGTGAATATGCAACATCATCCTCTCTACAAGCTGCATCCAACAGGTTTATTCCTTCCTCTCCTCGCATTAGACGTATTGCTAGTTTCATTACTGGACTACAAAATTGATAGCCAGGTAAATGTAATTCAACAGGTAATCTACTTATTAGGCTGTTTACACAACCTCGTCTAATTTTAGACTGATTGTATATGTCTCTTTTATTATAGTTTATAACCATTTTTTTACCCTTTTATCGTTTTTATTTTTTTATCATTTTACAATTGTATCAGCATTAAAAATTAAAATGATATATATGTATATATATGAATGGTATTTATATATAAAGCAAGGATGATCCAATTGATGAGGGACGATATCGGAAAGGTTTCGATAATTTCGTACAGTTTGTTAAGTCAGATTAGATATAAAGCAGATCACTATCAGATATAAAGTTGATCATTATCGCATATAGAGCAGATCACTACCGGATATAGAGCAGATTACAAAAAAATGAGCAACAAATTGTTAAAATGTATTATAAAGACACGAGAAATGTTAAAAGCTAACAAATATTAAATTGAATCAAATAGAGGAGGTTAACTTATTGGAAGACACATTTCAGCCTATAACAAAACCTTTGAAACGGGTAATAAAAATTCTACACCACTGACGTCATCATTTACGAATGATTCGATAGAAAATCATAACAATGGTGGTGATGAAGGTGACAACGACGATGATGAACATAATAACGAGATTAATGAAGTAAATAATATTGATTATAATGATGTTGAAGTTGAGGCAGATAATGATGTTGCGATAGGTAATAATGATGTTGATATGCCTACATATAATTCTGTATCAAATTAGAGATATAAATCAAACGCAGGAAAAAGAAGAAAAACTAAAACAGATTTATTGAAGCATGGAGAGGGTAGAAGGAGTGCAAATAAAAATTTATTAAAGTACGGAAAGAGTGGAAGCGCTGGTAAGAGGCTATTTCGTAATACCCTTCTAACCACGGCTGCGTCAAGAAAAGTAATTCATGATGCAGAAGATTCTCCATATGTTGATTACGTAGGTAATCAAGAAGAAGGAGCTGATTTTCATATTGCAGAAGAAGACATGAATATTGATGAAACGTCTTTGGAATCATCATCATTAGGGAGTACACCACTATTGAAAAAAACAATAAAAAAGGTTTAGAATTAAAAAGAGTTTGAAACGGAACATCGACAAGAAAGGCGTTAAAGTAGAGAAGAGTTTAAAGGGTTTGAGTCTTTTAAAGAGACAGAAGAAAGAAAATGTACTGCAAAGAAGGAAAGCTACAACGTCAACAACACCAACACCAATTAGAGTTGAACAAAAAAAGATTTTAAAACGAAAGAGTTTGTCATGAGACTCTCTACTTTCATTGCCGGCTGAGTATTTGTCTTTTTCTGACAAAGAAATAAAAATAAAATAAAAAGAAAAGTCCCGTCAGTTGTCTGCTGTCTGTCTGTCCACTGTAAGTCAGTCGGTCGTCGTCTAGCGTCGGCCCTACATAGCCATCATATGCACACCTCTTCGTCTCAGCCACAGCGGTGGCAACTCGCGCTTAGCCACTCATCGGGGACAAAAAAATTAAATAGACTAAAAGTGACTTACAATACAAGCATCGGCGTCGGTGCAGTGTCGGCCGCGGTAGCTGCTACATCGGCAATCCCTGCTCCTCCTTCTATTAAGGCTTTTCCACTCCAATTGCGTTTACTTTGTCAAGTTGCTGTATTGATTATTTTTTTTTTCTTTTTTTTTTTATATAAATGCTTGGCTATTTCTTTTTATTATAAAACACTGTTCTGCTAAAACGTTTTTTTTCTTTATTTTTTTATTGTTTGCATTATTCCTATGCATATGTTTTACTTTACAGCAAAGTTTTACAATCGTAGAATTTAATATGTATATAAATATTTGTTTATTTTTTTTTTTGTTTGTTTCAAAAGCACGCATACAAAAAGAAATTTTTTTTTTCTTTTTTTTTATGTTATACAGAGTTGATTGGTTATATATTCTTTTACACAATTAGACACAAATATGTTCCTATGAACTTTTCTTATGCATATACATACGTATACATGTATATATATACCTGTCTATAAATATATATATATATATATTTAGATTTTATACAATTATTTACACAAAGGATTTAATTTGTAAACTTTTGTCGGCAGAAGAAAAATTTCTTCGTCGCGAGAACACACACAAAATGCTTCTTTTAATTGTTCCACCCTTTTCCCTATATTGGTTTTTCCTCTGTTATTTGAGGTTTTAATTAAAATTTATCCTTTTTT